>NC_086172.1:12325681-12628712 GCF_023053635.1 Elgaria multicarinata webbii | reverse complement strand
GCATTTTCTCCGACATGGCATTCTTCTGCCACGCTGGAGAAGCGTGGAGATGATCCAGAGGCCATTTGGCTTGCTGGCCCACCCCCTCCCCTGTCCAGACGATGGTGACCAATCAGGGGTCGCCATCGGCTGAGGCACGCTCCGCCGCAGCTCCGAAGCAAGGCGGCAGACAGCAGATGCTGCCGTCGCCTCGCTCCAAATAGTAAAAGGCAGGGTGAGTCCCCCACTTTTTCAAAGCAGAGTTTCAGTGGAATGCCCTAGGGTGGCTCCACGATGGCGGCTGCGCCCTATAAATGACCTGCTGCCACTGTGGGGCCACCCCAGGGCTGTCCCCTCGTCAAGATGCATCCAGAGTCAGGGGGGGAAGGGGGAGAGCGGTGGTGAGGAAGAGCAGGTGAAACCAAACAGTATCTGAAAAATCTGGGGGGGAAATAATTTGACTGGAACAAATCACTCCTTGTGCGTGTAAAATGGTGTGTATTCATTTTATTGGGACAACGGGGGGTAAAACCTGCCAATTTTGAGTAAGGGGGCCATTCGAATAGTAAAAAATAGAAATAATGGGTATTTGTTAACCAAGTAGCTCTGATACCACATTGTGGCATTTTTTTAAGCACCGCAGGATGTCTGCTGACGAAAATGAATCAGAAAAAGGAGGAGGTAATTACTGGCTTTATAATGTTGTATGATTTCAAAGAGCTCTAGCAGAGTTGGGATTGCCAAGGAAACCCAGTCCTGGCTGTACAAAGCTCCAGCTAAACTAGAGAGAGAGTGGCTGCACATTTATTTCATTGGGAACAGAGCCAGTAAAATATCGAGCGCGTGCTGTATCACATCTATCCTAAAAAATAAATTAAAAAAAGCCGCCACCCCCCAAAAAAACACCCTTGTAATAGTGACTCTGTACTGTCTTAGAAGTGCATATCTCTTCACTAAAAATGTTACAGAAGCCCAACTTCATCTTCCAGGAATCCTGATGTAAATAAGAACCAGGCCCCAGGAAGACCAAGGGAATGTTTGATATTCAACACACACTTTCGCATAGACAGCTAACAACTCTGCCATTTCAGAAATATACTGGAAGTTAACACAAAATGGATCCATCCACTGCAGCAGCCTCTGACTTGCGTCCCTCGTCACATTTTCTTTTTCCTCATTACCTTAATGCTGCCTTTGCACAGGACAATTTTGTGAATGGACACTGTGCTTGTCTTATATGCATGCTAATATTTAAAAACCTTCAGTTTAAGACAGGGCAGAGCAAATTGTGCTGTATTCCCTCAGGGGCAAATGTGTTAGGGGTACAGCATCCCCCTATGCTAGGGGCAGAAGTTTTATTTTTCCTTGTCCAGGGTCCAGATTGGGCCCCTGCACCAATCCAGGGGGCCAGATCATATCCAGGGGGCTGGGCCCCTCCCCATCTCCTGATAGCGTCCAGCCCCACCCTTGCATTTTTCTTTCTTTCTCCCTGCAGGGAGAGGCACAGAGCTGTCCATCTTCCTTTGCGCAGAGAAAGGGTCTCAACCGGCACTCTTGCAAGCACTGGCTGAGTCAAGCACCTCCCATGATCCAGAGAGGGTGAAGTCCAAAAGCAAGGTCAGTAGGCCGTGCAAAGGCAAGCGCAGGGAGTTGTCCCTGTTGTAGTTCAAAGTATCCATGAAGACTTTATTAGACAATTAAGACCCAATAGCTTTGTAGAAGACCTGCCCCTGGTACAGAGGAAAACTACTAAAAATGGTTTGTTGATATGGATCAACACAGATGCCTGCATTTTCGGCCTCTTGGGGACGTGGTTATGGGGTCTGTCATGCTGCATGCCTGGACTTCAAAATTTACCTGGACTGCTCACACACAGTCGCTTCCCCACTCCCCCACCCACGTACTTGCAGCCTTAACCCTTCGCCTCCCCTCCATGATCCAGGTGAGGATCGCAACCAGCCCATCCTGCTATTAAGTTTGTTCTTCAGCTTAACAGCAGTGCAGGGGGGGGAAAGGATTCTTCATCAGGATCATAGAGGGAAGGAAGGGTGAGAGCTCCCCTTCCACACCATCCCCCCTGAGCTGCTCAGCAGATGGATTTATTAGCCTCAGCTACAGACCACACAATTAGCATAAGGTGTAGTTTAGCCTTGAGGGTCTTATCTACTCACTGGATCTTCTTCCTCTTCCCAAGTAGACTGCTGGTGATCACTGCTTTCACTCTGGAGAGCTGAGGGGGTATCACTGATCAAGGCAGGGCCCAGGATGGAGTCGGAGGGGTTATTAGGGGGCTTCCTCCAAAGACATTTAAGGATGGGGTCAAATGGGCTTATTTATTTATTTATTACATTTTTATACCGCCCAATAGCCGAAGCTCTCTGGGCGGTTCACAAAAATTAAAACCACAAAAAACATCCAACAGGTTAAAAACACAATTTCGAAATACAGTATAAAAAGCGCAACCAGGATAAAACCACACAGCAAAGTTGATTATAAGATTAAAATACAGAGTTAAAACAGTAAAATTTAAATTAAGTGTTAAAATACTGAGTAAATAAAAAGGTCTTCAGCTGGCGACGAAAGCAGTACAGTGTAGGCGCCAGGCGGACCTCTCTGGGGAGCTCGTTCCACAACCGGGGTGCCACAGCGGAGAAAGCTCTCCTCCTAGTAGCCACCTGCCTCACTTCCTTTGGCAGGGGCTCACGGAGAAGGCCCCCTGTAGATGATCTTAAGGTCCGGGTAGGTACATATGGGAGGAGGCGTTCCTTCAGATAACCTGGCCCCAAACCGTTTAGGCTTTAAATGTCAATACCAGCACTTTGAATTGGGCCCGGACCTGGACTGGCAGCCAATGAAGCTGGAAAAGGACTGGCGTGATGTGATCTCGTCGGCCAGTCCCTGTTAGTAAATGGGCTGCCCTATTTTGTACCAGCTGAAGCTTCCGGACCGTTTTCAAAGGCAGCGCCACGTATAACGCATTGCAGTAATCCAAGCGAGAGGTTATCAGAGCATGGATAACTGTAGCTAGGCTATCTCTGTCCAGATAAGGGTGTAGAATCCTGCTTGTAGCAGGAGTGGTTGGCAAGGCCATTTAGGGTTCTGAAGGTCAGGATGAAGAGATGGTGCTGGATCTGTGAATGGACAGGAAGAAGCCAGTGTAGGGATGTAAAGAGGGGTGTCACATTATCAGAGGGAGGGATCAATATCTACTTTTGTATGGGTTCTGTCTCAACTACATTCCATCCCATTTACTTTCCCATGAATATTTATTTTTAACCAAGTTGAAATTTTGTATTTTAAAAAGTAACTTACTTCGCTTACTAGGTGGTCTGAGGGCTTCCTTTAGAGTTTTAAATTGTTTTTATTTATATAGATTTAAAAGTTTGGTCATCTGTTTTTTTACAGGTAATAGCTGCTTAGAGCAGCTAGCACAAAGCTGCTACTGTGCACATTGAAAAGGGCCCCACAAATGCCTCTGTGATGGACAACACACCATAACGTGACATCCCTCGCAGTGGTGTGTGCTTCTACATGAGGCTTTTAACCTGCTCCTTTAACGAGACTTCTGCTTCTCAATTATTTGTAGGATTAAGATCCGGCTCCTTTACTCATTTTTCTACCCAGGTGTGGGTGGGTTTCTTTCTCTGCCTTTTCATATGTGCTATGACACTACCACTAGGTGGTGCTGTCGTATAGTGGAAATGCCCAAATGTATGAGGCTTCTATAATGCCACTTGAGGTAAAATACCAGACTTTCCCCGTTATGAACCAAACCAAGATAATTGATTCAAAACACTGGAGAGGCTCTGGAGGATGATGACATCATATAAAGAATCCGCATATTACTGCGAGTGAGCAACCACAACAAAAGTTTTGTATAGAAAGGCTCAGGGATATTGTATAGAAAAAAAGGTGGCTACCTCCATGGGTAGATAGGAGTAGTGCTTAGAGTGAGGAGCAAGGGAATCCAGTGTGGTGTAGTGGTTAGAGTGTTAGACTGGGTCTTGGGAGATCTGGATTCTAGCCCCCAATCATCCATGAAGCTTACTGGGTGTCGTGTTTCCCAAAACCTCCCGCCTTATTGGGAGACATTAAAGAGGTCTGCTACGTAATCACAAAGCTTTATTCAGGCAATAAACGTCTCTTCCCACCTGAAGAGAGTCCAACCTCTAGGAACTTTCCTCTAGGCAAAACTAGGCAAACTAAGCAAGACAATTGTATTTTCAGGAAGAACGGAAAGCCTTTTCCCAGAATTATTTTATAATCTTTCTGAATGCTAGGTTGCTCGTTTGTTGTACTGGATTTTTCTGCAAATAATAATAATAATAATAATAATTTATTTGTTACCCGCCTCTCCCTCTGGATTTGTTCACTGATAGCAGTATGCTGAATCTGTGAGTATGGATATGAGAAAGGTGATGGGGAAAGACTGTTAAATGTCAGAAAAGGTGAGACTACGGTTATCAAGTGAAGGATTTGCAGTCAGAAAAGATATTTGAGGGAAAGGGAGACTGTATCACACAGAGTATAGCAAAAGCTTCAAAGTACAGCAAAAGCTACGAAAGTAAGAATGAGTGAAGTTAATTTCAAATACATTGAATGTCTTACTTGTTCTTTATTCCAGTGATTTTAACATTAAGATGTTATGTAGAACAGGTTTGTCTTAATTGTGTGCTGTGAAATCAGACATGTGACCAAGGCCATGTTTGGGTGGACACGCCCCCTTGGGGGCTGGGCATGTTGGTGGGCACACCCCCTTGGGGGCTGGGCATGTTGGTGGGCACACCCCCTTGGGGCTGGGCATGTTGGTGGGCACACCCCCTTGGGGGCTGGGCATGTTGGTGGGCACACCCCCTTGGGGGCTGGACATGTTGGTGGGCACACCCCCTTGGGGGCTGGACATGTTGGTGGGCACACCCCCTTGGGGGCTGGGCATGTTGGTGGGCACACCCCTTTGGGGGCAGCCATGTTGTCCTCCTTTTTGGTTTCCAAAATGTGGTCACCTAAGCATGTATGATGAATTGCTCCTGCTTTATTTAAGCCTGCATATGTGCATGACAAGAGAGGAAGTAGCATTTTCAGACCCATTTGAAAAGAATCTCACTTCATGCTCACATTGGTGCACAGGCTTTGACAAGCATGTTCTGCTCACACTCTCATTTTCATTTAATTTAGCCTTCTCTCTCTCTCTCTTTCAATGCAAGGTGCAATAGTTTGTGGTAATTTAAAAAGCAGTCACTAAAAAAATAATGGAAGATGTTTAGAGGTGTTATGAGCCACATGCTCTTCTGGTTAGCTGCTTGGGCACTGACAATGGCTTGGATCCAGAGCTAGCTTGCTGGAGTGAAAAGGCATTTCCGCTTGCCAGTGGGGTCATGGAGCCAGGGCTGACAGAGCCGAAGTGCTGGGACATTTTGATTAGCAGGGATGGTGGTGTCATCTGCCACCCCGCTCAGATTTCTCTTTTCCCTCTGAGCCTAGCTGCAGTCCTCCCAGTAGCTGACATGTCCCTATATATAATGCCCACACATAACTATGGATCAACAGAGCTAAGAGACTTAGAGCTTTGCTAGACCTGCTGGTATAAGCCGGCAGGGAGGCGGGGCGACGGCGCGCTGACGTTAGCGCGCACGCCCGGGGCTTCCAGACGCCGGACGCGCAGGGACCTCGTGATCCCTGCAGCGTCCGCCATTTTTTTTTCAGTTTAAAGGGGCCATGTGCGGCCCGAAGACTGCGGAGAAGGTAAGTTTTTTTTTTAATTTAGTCCCCCCACCCGCTGCTGATCCCTCCCCATAGGCCCCTGCCTGCTCGCTCGTCCTCCCCGCATCCGCCATCCCCGATCCCGTCCCCGATCTTCTCCCCCCTCCTTTGGCAGCCCCCTCCCCGATCTTCTCCCCCCCTCCCTTGGCAGCCCCATCCCCGATCTTCTCCCCCCCCTCCCTCGGCAGCCCCCTCCTCCATCTTTGCCCCCTCCCTTGCGATCGTCGATGTCCGGCTTCCCCCCCTCTCTCCTGGTGGGTCCGGCCTTCCCCCTGCCCCTCTCCCCCCCCTCGGGATCTCCCCCAGCCGATGGGCACAGCGCTCAGCGCTGTGGCCAGTCCGTGGCTTTCTGCGGCTACTTGCGAATAAGCGAGTAGCCGCAAAAAGCCACGGAAGTAGCTAGACGTTTCGCAGCTCCGGCCTGAGGCCGGGGCTGCGAAAAAGGCGCGCCATAAGCGACTTTGCTTATGGCGCGTTAGGGGAGGCTTCAGCGCGGCCTGGCGCCGGATTCCCCTGTGCGTCATCTGGACGCACAGCAGGGAAACCGGCCCACAAAGCGCGCTAAGGCCTCGTCTAGCAAGGCCCTTAGAGACTCTAAAAGTATTTTCATGTATATATCAAAATGTACAACCCCTTGATGTCTAACATCTGCCCCTTTATCTTCACAGGTACTCACTGTTCCTACCTACCTTTTTAGACTATGCAACGTGTTGCTAGATTTGCCACATGCAAGTATTTTGGCTTTGAATATATACTACTACTCCACTTCAATATATAAAAATTCTTAAAAATTATTGACTACTAGTTCCTTAAACATGTTCTTTTTGCACATTTAATTCTAGAAAGAAAACAGCTCCTTGCCATCTAAAAACTACCTCAGCAGTTGGGACATGAAGGCTTATCCAAAAGCTATAAGTTTGATAATAGCTAGAATACAGTAGGATATATTGAGCCTCTAAAAGGCAAGAGACTAGAGTGTGAAGTGGTAAGTGGGAATAAAGATTAAGGTTCATGTATATTTTATTTTACCACTGAAGAAGACCTTGCATGGTCAAAACGCGTTTGGTCTTTAACTGTTTTTATTGATGTTCTAAAATGCAATACTATACAGTTTGAATATACTTGAACTATATAGATTAGCGATTTTATTTAGTACATTAAAGGTATTTTAAGTATTTCATTTACCTTTATATTATATGTGATTATTGATTGTGATATGGTCACCAATATATCCACCCCTTTCTTCTATCTCATTGTCAATATCCCATTTATAAACTTTTCTCTCCTACCTGCAGAAGGAAGTGGAATTCCCTGCCAAATATCTTGAACTTGAACAGTGGCAGTCAGAGTCTCTGGGCTGTACTCTGGTAGCCCAAAGATAGATAGATAGATGGATAGATAGATAGATTAAACTGATATCTAGTGTATCATGCACAAATACTTGAAAACAAAACATCAGAAGGGGAATATTCACAATCATGCAGGATACCCAAAGTTTAAAAATATAATTATGAATCACAGAAATCTTACAACTGTCTCTTTCTTCGATGCTTCCCCCAAAGGAAGAGTAGAGTGACGCCTCCTCCCGCAAAAATCAATGGCAGCCATTCAGTCTTGTGGAGGGAATTGTAAGTGCCCTGTTGTTGTACAAATGAGGGTAAAACTGGTTGTGTGTCGTGGTCCCCTCTGAAAGGAATGCTTCAGGGGTGCCATGTGTAGCATGTAGGCTGAGACAACTTCCATTCACCTCTCTCCATTTGAATCATAGAATAGTAGAGTTGGAAGGGCCTATAAGGCCATCGAGTCCAACCTCCCACTCATTGTATTAGGGCCCTTCATTATAAACTCCCTAACACAGTTTTACTGCATGTTATATGGACGCACGATTTCTTAGCTTTAAAAACAATACGTATCCTTCAAAAGAATTCTTACTTGGATATAGGCACAGATGCACCAGGGAAGAACAGTTAGGCAGCACTGCCAAGAGTATAGAAAGCTGAAGGAGTCTGGGCATGGACCACTTCTGCATAGCCCGCATACAAATGTCACGAAGGGGGTGAAACACCCTCTGCTGCATTAGGGTGCACAAGGGTTTGAAAACAAGCTTTGTCATCTTTATTGAACCAAAGTGCGGCAATGCTGCCATCATGTGGCAATGCAAAGGCAAGCAGGCAGAATTAAAATTCAAAATGACCTCAATAGAGCACTGTTTGAAGAAAGAAAATCAGTCAAGACAAACAAGAAGTATTGGGTATTTTTTGCAGTCTGCACATGTGGTGGAATGATGTCGTAGGATTCTGAATTGGTAGTGGGCTGAACCACTTCAAGCTGCAGGTGGGTGCAGTTTTGGAAAGCTTTGCTGTGTTTCTGTGTTGTTAACTCCCTGCATTTGTTGAAAGATAGCATATCGGGGTTATAGCTCAGCTAGCTTTCTACTTGAAGAGAATGTTTTATTCAGGGGAGTATTCAACAATGTGATTTCCCCACCTACATGCTGAAGTAGTACTTCTGCAATACCTCCTGATCTCTACCACCTCATTCTGCTGCATGTGTGGACCAGACCTGTGAAAGATGTGTAGAACATCAAAAGTCAAGCACTATAATGAAGATTTCTGTCATATGTGGAGGGGGAGGTCATGCAGATGCTGAGCTCTAGTTGAAATGGAGGTTAAACCATTTGCACATCTAAAAAGAAGCATGAGGACAGTCCGTCTAGTAACCACCTATGGAGAGGACTAAAGACCCATAGGTAAGGTATCCAAGTATTCCATTACAAGAACAAAAGGTTAAATGAAAAAGCCTGAGAATGTTTATGAGTTGCATGGAAGAACATCCCTAATTGAAATGATGCAGAAAGCCATCATCATCAGCTCTGGGGAGTCTGCAGTAGCAGGACATTTTTTCCAAAGAGAAAAACGGACTCATGTGTTTTTCTGGAACTCTCACATTGTTGTTCCCAGTTTGATGAGCTTCTCTACACGAGCAATTTATAGCGCGCTTGTGACTGGCCAGTCACGGAAGTTTGCAGGTCATTTTGACAACGTCAGGAACCTCCTGCACATCTCATACTCATACTCCTTCTGCCAGTTTTTTTTAAAAAATCTTGGATATCCTGATTCTTCTGAAATATTTTGGGATTTCCTATGGTGTACAGCCAAAGTTGTGCTACAAAACACCCACTAGAGGGTGTTGTCCCATTCAATACTATGAGGAGGAGATATTTTCTGTTACAGACCACATGGTTGCCCCTCTCCTTCTGTGTAATTCAGCTCATTATAATTGTGGAAAAGAAGCAGGAAGCAAAGCACCGGTAAGCAAACACGATTTCCCTTTTATCTAAGGAAGCCCTTTGTTTTAGTCAGTCCACGCCTTGACTTGTCTTTTGAGAAGCTCTTAGCCTCTAGAATGATTCTTTTTAAAATTGGTGAAGCCACTTGGGGGAGGGTCTTATCAGTAGTGATGTCATAGATCAGCCTTCCCCAACCTGGTGCCCTCCAAATGGCACCATGTTCTTCTGTTTTCTCAGAAGTAGGATTACAGCTTTAAAGGCCTGGATTGGCAGCAGAGGGTCTCTGGAACCACCACCTCTCACGTGACTCTGCCCAAGAACACAACCTCCACTTTGGAGTCTCTCCTCTATGTCGTTTCGCTGTCCAGGGCCTGGATTATGGAAGAGCTCCTACTCCGTAGCCCCATCATTGCCCACATTTCGTTGGACAGGAAAGTTTTCAATGAGCATATCGTCTCCTTTATAGTGCTTTAAACTTCTGTTGTGTTAATCATTATTAGGTCATACTTGCAATTTAACTGATTTTGCCTTTTGTCTAAGGAATAAAGAGGCAATGGCTCAAGACTGGCTGTATTACATGTTATGTGTAACCAAGAGGAAGGAAAAAGTGTCTGGTCTCTTTAAAATTGGAAAATTGCTTTTCCTCTCCACTCCCACCCCACAAGGGTTACAAGTTACTTATTCTTTAGGTCTCCTACCTCAAAGCAGAAAGCATCCAGTGATCAATACATGTAGTAAAATAGGAAATGATCCATGTAAGAAGATAAAGAGAAACATCTTCATTCCATTTTATTGAAGGAAGTTTAAATTGGGGTCAACGGTTTCAGTTGCTCAAGTAAAGAAATATGAAACATCTCCTCTCTAGGGCTCCATCAGATAGGGAGGGGGAACCACGGTTCCCTAAAAAAAATACCTGCTCCATCTCTGATGGCTCCTTGGCTATGAATGTGGTGATGTCCTCTGCCACACCAGCTCCAATTGGCATCAACCACCACTGGAAGGGAGCAGGAGAATTTTGGAGGCTAAGAGGGGCAGAGTTGGAGAAGGGAAGGTTATGGGAAAGGATATACACAATATATCCACAATATATAACATTGGGAGTTTCAAAACAGCTTGCACTACGAAATGAGGAGCAGGTATTTGGAGAAGAGTCCTTGAAGAGATGCCTCGAACCTGACCTTCATCCCTCTCCATCTATAGCTGCCTTGGACTTTACAGATATATCACTTTCTCTTCAGTAGCTAGCTGGGTTTCACGCATTTCTCCATATCACTTTCATAATGCAACAACAACAAGAAGAAGTTGTTTTCAATTGTAAAACAGCTACAGAAAATTATGATATGTAATCTAAACGGTCATCTAAACGGTTTGGGGCCAGGTTATTTGAAGGAACGCCTCCTCCCATATGTACCTACCCGGACCTTAAGATCATCTACAGGGGCCCTTCTCCGTGAGCCCCTGCCAAAGGAAGTGAGGCAGGTGGCTACTAGGAGGAGGGCTTTCTCCGCTGTGGCACCCCGGTTGTGGAATGAGCTCCCCAGAGAGGTCCGCCTGGCGCCTACACTGTACTCCTTTCGTCGCCAGCTGAAGACCTTTTTATTCACTCAGTATTTTAACACTTAATTTTAACTTAAATTTAAATTATACTGTTTTAACTCTGTATTTTAACCTTATATCAATTTTGCTGCGTGGTTTTATCCTGGTTGTGCTTTTTATATTGTATTTTGTATTTGTATTTTTAACTTGTTGGTTGTTTTATGATGATTTTAATTTTTGTGAACCGCCCAGAGAGCTTCGGCTATTGGGCGGTATAAAAATGTAATAAATAAATAAATAAATAAATATGTTTAATAAAATAAATACTGTTTTTCAAATTTGTCAAAATTACTTGCTTATGGGTTTCACAGGACTTGCAACAAATGCAATCAGATTCCTGCCCAATACATGTACAAAATCCAGAAGCATGACTCCTGAAAAAGAGCATTAAGCAAAATACTCTTAAATCACAATCACTTACCTAAAAAAAGGGCTATCTTAATTTCTGAGGACTTTTTCCAACCCTTTCAAGATTATTTCCTGCAGTAAAAAAAAAAAGGAGTAAAAGGTTAACTGACTTCAATGCCATTTCAACTGACACTTTTAGTTCTCAATGCAGCAAAGTTTCAACAACTGTATATCTTCAAAAACTGGAGCAGATACTTTTATCCTCCTAGGAAGTATCATCATAGAATCAGGCCCATTCTCTTCTATACATGAACAGCTGTGGTGGCAAGACATCACAATAGTGACTAGGAAAATGACCCCACTTCTCCCAGGTCTATTGGGAGGTCAGTGTATTTTTGTCACTTTGAGAAGTTGATAGTTTTTGTCACTAATGACGAGTTTGATAAGATAACGGTAGATTCTAATCATAGGGCCACCAAATAGCTCTCAGAATTTGACAACAGACTGCTACTGCCACCTACTTTCTTCATCACAATAAGATCTCCTTAAACTGAGTTGCAATTATCTGTGGTTGGCTACTCCTGATTGTTGCCCTGCAAAAAGCAGTGTTTCATGTCAGCTGTAGGGCTGGATTATAATCAACTATTCAGCAGGCCATCATTTTCACTAAGTCAACAACCAAGAGGTGAAAATGGTACATTGCAGTTGTAATCCTATACCAATTTACTTGGGAATAAGCTCCATTGACCATAGTGAGGCTTTCTTTGGAGTAAGCATGCAGAGGATTGCACTACACAATTGTCTTTCTTATGAATTAAGCAGTCTTCCTCAACCTGGTGCCCTCTATATGTTTTGGACTGCAGCATTGCTGACCATTAGCCATTGGTGGCTGGGGCTGATGAGAGTTGAAGTCCAAAACTTCTGCACAGCACTAGGTTGGAGAAGGCTAGTTTTATAGGAACAGCCCTAGCAAAAGACCCTAAAAAGAATGGAAAATGTCCAAAATCTCTGCCCAAGCTGCCCTGGAAAGAAATTCCCTCCTCACCCCAGTACATCAGGCACAGCGCTCCTGTGATGTGGGCAAGAGGTCACAAAAGGTGAAATGCTAGTTCTCGCCCTACTCCCCCCTACATGCAATATGATCCTATACACATCTGTTCAGCAATAAGTCCACTCCGGCCCGTTTCTAAGCGGTCACCCTGGTATACAGAAGAACTCAGAGAGCTGAAGCGGGAAGGACGACGACTAGAGCGCCAATGGCGGAAAACTTGACTTGTATCCGACAAGACACGACATAGAGAACATCTTCGTTCCTATGGGGTGGCAATACGTGCAGCGAAGAAAGCTTTCTTCTCTACCCGCATTGCGTCTGCGAATTCGCGTCCAGCTGAACTGTTCAGGGTGGCGAGGGGTCTGACGCAGACACCTTCACCCCTGAACCCGACTTTAGAGCCTTCGGTAGTTTGCTGTGATGCCTTTAATGATCATTTCACAGATAAAATCTCTCGGATAAGAGCCGACTTAGACACACGCATTATAGCAGAAGCTGACAATGGAGTGTCCAGCAACTCCGCGAGCAGGATTACACTGGATCAGTTTCAGTTGGTGAGTACCGAGGACGGGGACAAGCTGCTTGGAAGAGTGAGGAAGACGACTTGCCCTCTCGATCCCTGTCCTTCTTGGTTGGTCGCCCAGGGAGGAGATGCAGTTAGATTACAACTACAATGTATTATTAATGCATCTCTCAGGGAGGGGAGTTTTCCATCATGTTTAAAAGAAGCGGCGGTACGGCCACTTCTAAAAAAAGCCCTCTCTGGACCCTCTGGATCTTAACAACTATCGACCAGTATCGAATCTTCCATTTCTGGGCAAGGTGATCGAGAGGGCGGTTGCTCACCAACTCCAAGCAGTTTTGGATGACACCGATTTTCTAGACCCATTTCAAACTGGCTTTAGAGCAGGATACGGAGTTGACACCGCCATGGTCGCCTTAGCGGATGATCTACGCCTGAGTATTGACAGGGGGAGTGTGTCCCTGCTGGTACTCTTGGACCTCTCAGCGGCTTTCGATACCATTGACCATGGTATCCTTCTGGATCGCCTGAGGGGATTGGGAATTGGAGGCACTGTCCTTCGGTGGTTCCAGTCCTACCTCTCGGGCAGGTTCCAGATGGTGATGCTTGGGGATAGCTGCTCCTCAAAAAAGGAGCTGCTGTGCAGCGTACCGCAAGGTGCCATCCTTTCCCCAATGCTATTTAATATTTACATGAAACCGCTGGGAGAGATCATCCGGAGGCATGGGGCGGGTGCTATCAGTATGCTGATGACACCCAAATATATTTCTCTATGCCTTCAATAACAGCATCAGCTAAGGATAGTGATCTCCTCTGAATGAATGCTTGGAGGCGGTAATGGGCTGGATGAGGAAAAACAAACTGAAGCTGAATCCAGACAAGACAGATGCTCGCTGTCAAAGGCCACAACCTAGGTTTGGAGGTGTGTCAACCGGTTCTGGATAGGGTTACACTCCCCCTGAAAGACTGTGTTCGCAGCTTGGGGGTGCTTCTGGATCTGTCGCTCCAAATGACAGCCCAGATAGATGCAACGGCCAGAAGTGCCTCCTATCAGCTTCGGCTGATATGCCAGTTGCGCCCCTTCCTAGAGTTGGAAGACCTAAAGACGGTAGTGCACGCGCTGGTAACTTCGAGGCTTGACTTCTGTAATGCACTCTACATGGGGCTACCTCTGTCCAAAATATCGCAGCCAGGCTGGTCACTGGTACACCTAGGGGTGACCACATTACACCAGTTTTAAAATCTCTTCACTGGCTGCCGATTAGTTTCCGGGTGAAGTACAAAGTGTTGGTTATTACCTTTAAAGCCCTCCATGGTTTGGGTCCAGGCTACCTGCGGGATCGCCTTCTCCCGTACAATCCGCCCCACACACTCAGGTCCTCTGGGAAGAATCCACTTCAGCTAGCAAAAACTAGATTAACAACTGTTACCCAGAGGACCTTCTCTTCTGCTGCTCCCAGACTGTGGAATGGCCTGCCAGAGGAGATTCGTCAACTTGACAGTCTTTTAGAATTTAAAAAAGCAGTAAAGATTGATCTATTCCGGCAGGCCTATCCAGTGAAATTTTAGAATGTTTTCAGGCTGTTTTAATCATGTATGGTATGTTTTTATTCATTTTAATGTGTATTTTATCTCATGTTTTTATACTGTTTGTTTTACACTTTGAATTGTTTTAGTTTTTGTGAACCGCCCAGGGAGCTTCGGCTATTGGGCGGTATAAAAATGCAATAAATAATAATAATAACTGGGCTCAATGGGACTTACGCCCAGTAACTGTGTATAAGATGCAGCTTTTTAGACAAATACCACAATGATTGTGCCATATCCATTAGGTAAAGAACGTCTCCTGCTCCTCATTTATTTTACTAGATTCCTCTCTGGAAACTGCATTCTTTCCTTCTCCATCTGAAAAGTTATGTAAGAATGCTGACAGCTAAATTGAAGTGCATTATTTAGCTCTTGGTGAAAACAAACTTCGTTTGATTCCTTGTGTGTTTATATTTTCCCCTGGAAAAGTTTAACTGCACTGATCAGTTCTATATATGGAAGGAACAGGCATTTAACATTCATCCCACAACTACGGTTAGCTGCAGAACACTTTGTGATTATGTCAATATTGTCTCTGCTTGACTTAGAAAGAGCCACTATCAAGAGGTTTCCTAAACAAAGGCTCGTTCTGGAATCTACGGATCCTCCCAAAGACTATTTATTTATTTATTTATTTATTTATTGCACTTATATATCGCTCCCATAGCCAGGACTCTCTGGGCAGTTTAAAGACTAATACTTTATCTACAATTTCTTTACCTTTCTTTCATTTTAAGACAAATACAACACAGAAGCCGAAGATCATAAAAAAATAATACTTAACATGTGAATTCCATTGCAGAGCCTTGTACAATTAAAATATCTCGGATCAAGTCAAAAATATGTTGTCTAACTCATATTACAGTTGGACTCCAAGCGTGGTGTCCAATTTGAAGCCTATACCAAGATTAATTGGAAATTATTGCACTGCAATCCTATACATATCTACTCAGAAGGAAATTCTATTAAGTTCAATGGGATGTACTCACGGGTAAATATGTATAGGTGTAATTAACTACATTTTCCCAAACTTTAGATAATAAATCTTTATTTTTAAGTCTCTGAACTATCTTTCCAGTGTTTCCATGAGCAAGCCTGATTATTATTAACAGGAATGCTCACATCATAATGCATAAAATATAAATAATGTGACATCATAATGCTCCCCTGATATAACTGGTTTCATGATACAGATATTTTACAAAAGCCAAGTCTATAGGGAAGGAAAGTCAGAACATTTCATCATACCTTTTGAATATTTCAATAGGGTGCTATTAATCATCACTTTGAACAGAAAAAATGTTATATGTTGTTATTATTGATACTAGTGTTCCTAATCTTACATCTGTGGAAAAACTCAGACATATTGCTTTAGATCTCAAGTACAATAATAATAATAAAAAGTATGTGTGTATGTGGGGCGGGAGGGGGAGAATTTTTATCACTAAGTAGCCTCATCTCGGACGGGTGTAATTTTCTTTCAAAGCAATATATATTGCTGCACTTCCACTTTATGCCATGAGGTGGCATAACCTCTCAAGACATGGACCATTAAGTCCATGAACACGTTTGTAGCCGGTGAATAGGGAAAAAACACCCTTATTGGCCACCACTTCCAGGAATCTCACCTGCAAGAAGAATAAAACACATTTAAAGAGCAACATGTTACGAGACGTATACCTTAACACATGAAATATCTATTTTCTTTATGTGGTTTTGGGTGCAACAGGGACTTGAGAAGTTCAGATTTTCAGAATCTGGAACACAGAGGCTTCTCTCTTCTAATAAAGCACTGAAAAACTGCACACAACAGCTAGAGGCATGCTATATCCCATAATTTGGTAAGACTTGCTGCAATTCCATATGTTATAATTGTGCCACATGACATCACAACTACCAATTTTACTGGAGAAATGACCTTCCCAAGACACTTAAGTTTTGTGTGGCATAAGTCAGTGGATTGACCTGTGCAGTGTGAAGTAGGGGACACTCCTACTTCATAGCATGCCATCATCAAAAGGCAGTCAAACTGGGACAGCACATTCCACAGGGGTCATTTCCCCCCACCTTGTTCATATCTGTTTTTGCCCTGATGGATGTTCCTTGTGCTTTGTTGTTTTGCAATGGCTAATGGCTAAAAGCAATAAAGTTATGAAAGGAAAGGTCACCGCCAGCACTTTAACATTCCAAATTCACACATTAAAGTCCATTCTTTCTGATCTCGCCCATAATTACATCACACGCAAATGTGTTGAATATATTCCCCTCCAATTTATTTATTTCAGGAATATATATATATATATATATATATATATATATATATATATATATCAAACAAACCCAAAGTGGTTCACAAAGTAAAATCGTAACGAAATGCAGTGCACGAGGGCTTTGTATAGGGCTGTTTCCAGATAGAGGGGCTGCTAGCACTTCCAGTGAGAAGGGCCTTGTGCAGCTTTTCTGCCCTTTCTTTCTTAAAGGAGTATCTGGAGTAAGAGAAAGATGGACGCAGCAATGGGAAAACATGGGGAGGTTATGAATTGAAGATGAGGTTAGCTACAACTTCCTTTGCCCCTAAGATGAAGCAGGGCAATGGTGCCATAAAAGCCTAGTATGAACACACACCTGGATCAGTATTTCCAGTCCACAAAATTCCAACCACGTTGGCTTCCAACCTTGCTTTATAACCCCTTTGAATGCAATAGGACATATGGTGATTAGTTCCACAGTTTTCCTCATGACATAAATGGAAAATGTTGCCTAGGCTTGCCTAGAACACACCCTAACCTTTTTTTCCTTTACTGTGTCATCCTTGGGCTTTCTGACACTAAGCGCTCAGAGCTTAGTATGACGGAACAAAAAGAACCTTTGGTATGAATCACTCAAAAAAGTTCCGAGGAAACCAGGAGAACTGCACATAAGCCAAGAGGGGGCCAACTGTGTCCTTGACGCAAGCCTAAGCTAAGAAAGGCCAATAACTCAAGCCTATAGCGTGATATTTTTGATGCGAAAAAACTCAAATGAAATGGAAGGTGGGTATATGGTGAGAGGAGAGTGCAAGCAGCCAAAAGAATCATGCAATATAGTTCATACATTTGTAGCCAGAAAAAGGATGAAGATGTGCATCTAGTGGTTAGAGCAGATGCTACTGATATTTACATCATCTTGCTGTCTCATGCAATCCAGGATATTTTTTAAAAAACATTACTTTTACTGAGAAAATGATTCCCTTTGTGGCTATTTCTACAGAGTTAAGAATGATTACAGCAAATGTATATCCAAGGTTCTCTGATAATGTATGGATGAAGAACTGGGGGTGGGTTAGGGTTTCCATATATTGTACTGAAAGGTAAGATACTTCTTGCATGTTCTAATTAGCAGGTACTAGGGTGACCATATGAAAAGGAGGACAGGGCTCCTGTATTTTTAACAGTTGTATTGAAAAGGGAATTTCAGCAGGTGTCGTTTGTATATATGGAGAACCTGGTGAAATTCCCTCTTCATCACAACAGTTAAAGCTGCAGGTGCCCTGCTCTCTTTAAAATCTGGTCACTCTAGTATAGCTCCTGCAGCTTTAACTGTTGTGATGAAGAGGGAATTTCACCAGGTGAGACATGCACACAAATGACTCCTGCTGAAATTCCCTTTTCTATGCAACTGTTAAAGATACAGGAGCCCTGTCCTCCCTTTCATATGGTCACCCTAGCAGGTACTATTTACATTGGAAAGTGAAAGAAAACCTTCAAGTCTTTAAAAACAGGACATGCAGGAAAGCAGGAAATGTTCCATGCAAGGAAGTAAGAGAAGCATAATCCTCATCCAGTTTTATTCTGAGAATTTTAGCTTGTGTGCCAATTCAGAAACTGCTGGAAAAACCTTTTTTAAAAAAAGATTATTAGAGCATCATGGTAAGCTTTCTTATTGCTAGTGCATTTTTAAATATGCAAGATAGGAGGACAAAAATAACAAAATTAACCTGTAAACTTAACAGAATTAACCAAGTTATCTCAAATTCTGTTTTGCATTTGTGATTTGTTTATCCTTAACTCCTGTAGTAAAAGATAAGCTTGAGAAATGCCACATTCATGAATATACATAAAAATGTGGGAAACTTTGCCTGAGATGGGTACTTTCATCTTGCATGAAATGAACTTTGAACCAGTGACAGGACAATCCTAGACTTGCCTCCTAAGAAGTAAGGCCATTGTGTTCGATGGACCCACTCCCAGGAAAGTGCCATCTTCGTCAGGAATGTGGACTCCAAGCTGTCCCACCTCCAGCTGCCACCCCCAAGAGACTAATAAGTTTCTGCACCCCTAGAATTTAGGCAGGAAAACACAATGAGAAATTAATGTATAAAATAATCAAAATAATGAATATTTCTGTTGTGTTTATACAACACCAGATGAAGGCCAAACAAATAAACTTCTAGGTCTTTGGTCAATCTGCCTTTTGGGAAAACCCCTTCTTAGCTGGGCTGCTAGCCCCCAGTAACCTTGGGCAGCTGCCGAGGGGATGCCTCCCTGGGGCCTCCTTTATAGTTTAACTTGGAGTCAGCTTGGGTTCCTGGACTCAGATATGCTGACGGTAACTGTGCAATCAAAGACAACAAAAAGCGGAACCACTAGGGCAATGATTTCCAACCTTGGGCCTCTAGGTGTTGTGGGCTACAACACCCATCATCACTGACTGTTGACCATGCTGGATGGGGGTGATGGGAGTTATAGTCAATCACATTTGGGGACCCAAGGTTGGGAACCACTGCTCTAGTACCAAGGTGGGCAGATGGTAGATCAGCAAGGATTTCCAATTCCAGTGGAAATTGCAAAAAAAAAAAAAAAAAGACCTCTTTTTCCTTCTAAATTATGCTCCTAAAATAAATAATCAGGAATAGATTTGCATGTGGAAGGATTTGTTGGTGAGCTCCAGTTCTGGTGCAGAAAAAATAATTCCTGGATTAGGCATGTGGTTAGAGGCACCTTGGTCCTCAACTTTATGTCACCCTTCCTACCAAAGTTGATCTTCCAAACCTGAAGTTTGGTTGCTCTTACTCTACTACCTGTCCCACCATTATGAAGTCAATAACTCAGGGTGTGGCTGCTGTAAAGAAGGCAAACTCCATGTTAGGCATTAGTAGAAAAGGAATTGAGAATAAAACTGCCAGTATCATACTGCCTTTATGCAAATCTATGGTGCAACCACACTTAGAATACTGTGTACAATTCTGGTCTAAAAAAGGATATTATAGAGCTGGAAAAAGTGCAGAAAAGGACAACTAAAATGATTACGGGGATGGAGCATCCCTCCTACAAGGGAAGGTTACAACAGCTGGGATTATTTGGCTTAGAAAAAAAGGAGGCTAATGGGAGACATGATAGAGGTGTACAAAATTATGCATGGTGTGGAGAATATGGATAGGGAGACATTTTCTTCCCTCAAAGTACTAGAGCACGGGGTCATCCCATGAAGCTGATTGGTGGGAGATTCAGGACAGATAAATGGAAGTAATTCTTTACACAGTGCAAAGTTAAACTATGGAACTCACTACCACAAACTGGTGATGGCCACCAATTTGGATGGCTTTAAAAGGGGGCTGGAAAAAATCCTGGAGGACAAGGCTATCAGTGGCTACTAGTCCTGTTGGCTAAGTGCAACATCCAGTATCAAAGGCAGTAAGACTGTGTGTACCAGTTGCTATGGAACATGGGTGGGACAATGCTGTTGCACCAGAATTGGACTCAAAGAGTGCTTATCAATGGAGCCTTCTCAAACTGGGGAGAGGCAACGAGTGGGGTACCGCAGGGCTCAGTCCTGGGCCCAGTGCTCTTCAACATTTTTATTGATGATTTGGACGAGGAGGTGCAGGGAACACTTATCAAATCTGCAGATGACACAAAATTGGGTGGGATAGCTAATATCCTGGAAGACAGAAACAAACTTCAAAGTGATCTTGATAGGCTGGAGTGCTGGGCTGAAAACAACAGAATGAAATTTAATAGGGATAAATGCCAAGTTCTACATTTAGGAAATAGAAACCAAATGCACAGTTACAAGATGGGGAATACTTGGCTCAGCAATTCTACAAATGAGAAGGATCTTGGAATTGTTGTAGATCACACGCTGAATATGAGGCAACAGTGCGATATGGCTGCAAGAAAGGCAAATGCTATTTTGGGCTGCATTAATAGAAGTATAGCTTCCAAATCACGTGAGGTAGTAGTTTCTCTCTATTTGGCCCTGGTCAGGCCTCATCTTGAGTACTGCGTCCTGTTCTGGGCTCCACAATTCAAGAAGGATGCAGACAAGCTGGAGCATGTTCAGAGGAGGGCAACCAGGATGATCAGGGGTTTGGAAACAAAGCCCTATGAAGAGAGACTGAAAGAACTGGGCATGTTTAGCTTGGAGAAGAGAAGATTGAGGGGGAGACATGATAGCACTCTTCAAATACTTAAAAGGTTGTCACTCAGAGGAGGGCAAGGATCTCTTCTTGATCATCCCAGAGTGCAGGACACGGAATAACGGGCTCAAGTTACAGGAAGCCAGATTCTGACTGTTAGAGCAGTATGACAATGGAATCAATTACCTAGGGAGGTTGTGGCCTCTCCCACACTAGAGGTATTCAAGAGGCAGCTGGAGAGCCATCTCTCAGGGATGCTTTAAGGTGGATTCCTGCATTGAGCAGGGGGTTGGACTTGATGGCCTTATAGGCCCTTCCAACTCTACTATTCTATGATTCTATGTTCTGCTTTGTTGGTCCCTGGTCGAGAGCTGGTTGGCCACTGTGTGAACAGAGTGCTGGACTAGATGGACCCTCGGTCTTATCCAGCATATCACTTCTCATGTTCTTACTAAAGTAAAAAATCAAGGAGCAGTACAATGGAGTACTACAGTTGATTTATTTACAGTCCAGGGAAAACCTTGATGGACAAGCGTGTTTTCACGAGGTGTTCAAAAGATGTTACACTCTCTGCCTCCCAAACTACGTGGGGGAGGAGCTTCCAGATTGTGGGTTCCACTACAGAGCCACACAAGGGAGGGTTTTCTAAATCGTGGGTGCTGCTGATTTAGACCTCTGCACCTGCTTCTGCCCAGCTGGACAGACAGCTGCTCACATCCAAGAATTCGATGGGCTGAAGCCTGACTGGACTGAGACCTGGCACTAAGAATCATAACTGCTTTATTTTAAAGAACTGAAGGCTTGAAGCAACATTTTCCCTCTCTCCTCCACCCTCCCCGATTTCACAATAATCTTGCAAGACAGGCCACCATTATACTCACTTTACTCATGTAGCAAATAAAGCCAGTGAGAGCAGTTTGGGGTTTGCAGTCAGCATTGTTGATTTTTTTTTTTTTTTTTTTGGCAACATTGCAAGTAGTTTTGAAAGACCCCTGGTCTTATCATGACATGCTGAGACTTCGAAATACTGCTGCATGCTCCCCACTTCCTGATAAGGAGGCTTCAGAGACAGTAGTGAGACACTTCTGGGGCAGTGCTTTGGGGGTTTGTTTTTCTTTGGAAGAGAGAGCATTGGTGGGCATTTTTGTAATATTTGATTTGTTTACAAAGAACAGAAGTAGAGGCAAGGAGCCTGAACTCTTTCAAGGCAGCAGATGCAATCATCAGATCCTGAGAGAGAGGGAGGGAGGGAGGGAGGGAGGGAGGCCTGGCACTCCCAAAGAACCTTCAGCCAATTTACAGTGATTTCTGGGTCTCTGCCTCTTTCAAAAGGCAAGCTGTTGCTTTGTCCAGGTACACATCCACAAATCTGCTGCCTCTCCTTAGCTGGGCTGTGCCACCTTTTCCCACCTGTGATGGGCATTACATTCAAACAGGGAGATATTCTTCCATCAGCCAATCATCCTGGAGCAACCAGCAATTTGCCTAACAAAGGAATGGTTGGCTAGTAGCCATAGGGACTGCTGGATCATAGCTGCCAATTTGAGGGAAGTTTCGACAATTCCACACCCACCCCTTACTGCTAGTTGAGACATGAATTAATCTATGATGTGCCTATTACTGTATTACCTTAAGGGCCAAGTGGCCCACTGGAAAACTGTTGTGTTGACTGCATAGACTGTCATTTGGTCATGGGAGGACGAAAAATGCTGCATTTGTTCCTGCAACTGCAGGACAAGTCTTCCAGGCCTCTTTGCTCTATACAAGCACTGGAAATTGCCCAGTTATTTCATTATAATGACAAAGCAGAAGAATTACAAATATCCCTTTTCTGTACTTTTCTGCAGTAAAGGAGGACAAGAATTTGGCCTGCTTTTAGTTCACATGCTGAATCACCCAGAGGGACTTAACACATCCAACTAAAAGCTCACAAAACGTTGTCCAATTATTAACATTTAATTAGTAAAGCAGAGGCTAAGTTAAAAATAGAGATAATTATAGTTTGTTTGAGATCTCTCAATTTCTTTACTATTTATTAACATATAATTATGGATTAGAGTCAGCTCACTCACCCCCTGCCCTTTTAACGGTAGAGTCATCATATTGACGTTTGCAGAGAAATCTGGTGTGCAGAAGTGCAAACCATTTAAAAGTTGGAACAGATGTATTCATTTTTTGATGTGTTCGGTTTTTTTAAATGTAAGGACTTGACAGGCTAAGAAAAGTCTGGTACTTTATAAACACAATGTGCAAATTATTCCTACGTATTCAGAAGAAAGACCCACTTTTTTCAATGGGGCTTACTCCCAGGTAAGCATGCATAGTATTTCAGTCTAAAAGAGAATCAACTTTATCAGTATTACAGAAAAAGAAATCAGCAATAATTGCTTTTCCCATTTAACCATTATTTTTCCTGAAGAAGAGCTATTTCAGCTTGAAACACTTGAAGTTTAAAGAACCACTTCTCTCCCATACTGGAGGTCTTCAGGGGGCAGCTGGACAGCCATCTGTCAGGGATGCATTAAGGTAGATTCCTGCATTGAGCAGAGGGTTGGACTCGATGGCCTTATAGGCCCCTTCCAACTCTGCTATTCTATGATTCTATGAATTCACTATCCTATTTACTTTGCTTGTTTTGCCTCTGTGTGTGTGTGTGTAGGGGAAATAACATTTCTGCCATTCTCTGCAGTATAGTTCAGTTATTGTTGTTGTTGTTATTATTATTATTATTATTATTATTATTATTATTTATTATTATATTTATTTGTATCCTGCCTTTTCCCAATACTGGGCCTCAAGGTGGTCTTATAAAGTTTAAAACATACATTGTAAAACCTAGGAAAATAAATGTACCCCCCAAAAATATTAAAACATAAACGTTTAAAATACACAACAAAATTATAAGTCATTAACATAGATGGAGGACCAGATTATTCTCCAAAGGCCTGCTGGAACAAACAAGTTTTTGCCTGCTTCTGAAAGCCCATCAAAGAAGGAGCCAGTCTAGCTTTCCCGGGAAGAGAGTTCCAAAGCACTGGAGCAGCCACCGAGAAGGCCCTCTCCCATGTTACCCCCAAGCACGTCTGTGAAGATGGTGGGACTAAAAGAAGGGCTTCTCCAGAAGATCTCAAAGCACGGGCAGGCTCGTAAGGGAGAATAACCTGGACCCGAACTATATAGGGCTTTATAGGTCATAACCAGCACTTTGAATTGTGCCCGGAAACAGACTGGAAGCCAGTGGAGCTGTTTTAACAGGGGAGTTGTGTGCTCCCTGTAACCAGCCCCGGTCAACAATCTGGCTGGAGCTCTTTGAACCAGCTGGAGTTTCCGAACACTCTTCAAAGGCAGCCCCACGTAGAGCGCGTTACAGTAATCCAATCAGGATATAACTAAGGCATGTGTCACTGTGGCCAGGTCCGACATCTCTAGAAATGGGCGCAGCTGGCGCACTAGCTTTAACTGTGCAAATGCACTCCTGGCCACCGCCAAAACCTGGGCATCCAGGCTCAGGGCTGAATGCAGAAGTACACCCAAGCTGCGGGCCTGTGTCTTCAGGAGGAGTGTAACCCCATCCAGCACAAGCTGAATCCCTATTCTCTGATCTGCCTTTTGACTGACCAGGAGCGCCTCTGTCTTATCTGGATTAAGCTTCAATTTGTTCACCCTCATCCAATCCATTACTGCCAACAGATACCGATTTAGCACAGAAACCGCTTCCTTGGAATTGGGTGGAAAGGAGTAGTAGAGTTGGGTGTCATCAGTTGAGGCTTGGGCACATAGACTGTCAGTCAGCCCTCGGTCACCTAGACCCTGACAATGCAAACCTGTAAATTATTATCCAGTGTAGCAACTAGGCTTGGTGCTTTTAATTTATGCTTTTGTTCAGATACAATTCTTGCAAACTGCTGTTTTCCCCTGCAACATGTGGGAAATTATTTGTTTTCTGGGGTGTTGTCATGGTACAATCGTAAGCTTTTGGAAAATGTTCAGCATTGGCATTTGCCTCCAAACTCCCCACCCATATTTATATTGGTTTCCTGAGCTTCTGAAACTCACAGCTATTACTCAGAGCGGGTGTGGAGGAGGCCACTCAGTAAAGTTCCATTACTTACAGCTCCTTCTAGTATTGGGGTAAAAGGCCATGCAGCTAGCCTCACAACTAGTGCTGAGAGAGAACCAGAATCAGACCCCAGCTGCAGCCTGTCACTACACAAGGCCTTGGCCTGACCACAGACTGCAGGAAGAGGCTGAAAGCAGGGCTGGCCTAAAAGATATTGGTACCTGAGGCAAAGGACAAGACAGCACCCTCATTTTCCAAGGACAGAAGCCAACTGTACTGGCAGCTGAATCTTACTTCAATACAGGCAATAGGACAGTGTTCACTGAGGACAGCAGGCAAGCTTAGGGAACACAGGGCACACATAACTCCATCCTCCAACAGCAATGAATGAATGATGGGGGTGGGGGGAGGACTCAGAAGGAACAGCAAGGGAGGATGCCTGAGGTGGCTGAGATGCTGCCTGAGGTGGATGCCTCACTCTGGCAAATGGGAGGGGCAGCCCTGTCTGAATACCTCCTCTCTCTCTCTACATCCGCCGTCCATACTCCCTGACATCTAATCATCTATGTGGATGTCAGAACCAAGCAGGCATTAACCATGCCTAAGGTGACCCTATGAAAAGCAGGACAGGGCTCCTGTATCTTTAACAGTTGCATAGAAAAGGGAATTTCAGCAGGAGTCATTTGTATATATGGAGAACCTGGTGAAATTCCCTCTTCATCACAACAGTTAAAGGTGCAGGAGCTATACTAGAGTGGCCAAATTTAAAAGAGGGCAGCTTTAACTGTTGTGATGAAGAGGAAATTTCCCCATATATATAAATGACACCTGCTGAAATTCCCTTTTCAATACAACTGTTAAAGATACAGGAGCCCTGTCCTCCTTTCCATAGGGTCACCCTAACCATGCCACATGGTGATGCTTCAGAGTCCATGGGCAAGGACGTGGTGTCAGTCCGAGGGATCAGGGGCAATTAGCATACGGGTTCCTCTGGTGAGACAAGTTATTCAGGCTAGGAAGCAAGCTCTGAGGCTTTATAAGGCTTTGTGAATAGGGATTGGCCCTTGGAGTTGGCCAATAATGCTCGCTGAACATTATGGGATCTGTAGTCCAACACTTCTGGAAAGCACTATGTTGGGGAAGGCTGATCTAGATAGTGACCATGAAGCAAAGAGTTCAGTCAGCCAGAAAGCTGACACAGAACAATTACGAGTGCAGGAAACTGAATAACGGGTTCAAGTTACAGGAACTCGGATTCCGGCTTGACATCAGGAAAAACTTCCTGAGTGTTAGAGCAGTACAACAATGGAAACAGTTTCCTAGGGAGGTAATGGGCCCACACTAGAGACATTCAAGAGGCAGCTGGACAGTCAGGGATGCTTTAAGGTAGATTCCTGCATTGAGCAGGGGGTTGGACTCGATGGTCTTATAGGCCCCTTCCAACTCTACTATTCTATGATTCTATGATAAAGGAGTTGAGGCTGTTGGGAATGTTGTTTACCATGGACTAGAATTAGGTGGGTTACTTGGGAATATTTCCACTTAGGACCTAGAGATGTCCTGAAACACAAAGGGAAGAATGCCTAGTATCAGCATCACGGAGTGGCCATCTCAAGTATACATAATAGAATAGAACACTGGCCCTTGGCTCTTGCGTGGTCAATGGAATTGGAGCTGTTCCCCTGTTCTGTTTATGTGCTGATTAACAAGCAAGGAGACAAACAGGAAGATCACAAATGGCAAGAGAGGTTAGAGATCCCCTGTCTTTGCAAAAAAAGAAAAGAAAAAGTTGCTCTCAGCATTGAAATGGATAAATTCTATTGACAGTTCAAAGAGCAGTAGAGTGGACTTTAATTGCTAAAACTCATTTGGAGCCTTGAGGAAAAACTATTAGTCTAATAATAACCATATGGTGGTCAAATAATTATGACTGTCCTGGAAGAATACCATGGCAACTACTAGAAATGTAAATATTAAAGAATCGTGGCAATGGCAACTCATCACTGTTCACATGTAACCTCCTCTCCCGCACCCACACCCACTTTTCGTTTGTTTTGGTAACTTCATTTCCCCAGCAGACTGAATAATGGCATGTTCTGATAAAGGCATAGTTCTGTTTTAGAGCAGGTTGTTTTAAAACTAGTACAAAGGAAACATCCCCTCATTGAATGTAAAACAACACTCTCACACACAAGATATTGAAGGGTCAGCTGCCTGCCCTGCAGTTTATGCTCTTTAAATAGAGCATTTTGGAACTGGCAGGGGGTTTGGCATTGTTATAACCATTTTTTTTTAAATGAGCCTTTTTTAAAAACATTTTTTCAAAGAAAAAGTCATGCTCTCAAAATGTTGTTGTTGTTATCATCATGATCATCATCATCATTTCTATACTGCCCAATAGCTGAAGATTTCTGGGTGGTTTACAACGATTCAGTTTTGTACTTAATCTAAATTTTTGAAAAAAAGTGCATATTTTGCCACGTAGATTGAAACTTATATTATTAGGCAATGGGAATATATGATTTATATTTTAGTTGCCTTCTTTCCACTAATAAAAGAGCTTCAGCTAGAAATGTGATAAATAAAATGTAAAAGGGAGCAATCCTATGTCCCACCCCGAGACAGCAGGAAAGGGGGGCATTCCCAAGGGCAGGGTCAGCATGTGAACTGGGCCTTGGGGTGTCATGCATCTAAATGCATTGCACAGTGTCACCTTTTCCTTTCGCTCACACTTTCCCCATATCCATTCAGGCAGCACTGTTGAGGACCGAATAACATCAGCCCCGCTATGAAGGGCTTCACTCACTTACTCACTCTCCAACATGACACATGTCATCGTCCACTAGCAATCCCCTTCTGCTCTCTACATAGGACGAACAAATCAAGCTCTACGAAAAAGGATAAACGAACACAACTAGACATAAAAAATGGCAACATTCAGAAAACAGTGAGAGAACATTTTTATTCTCTCAGTATTTTAACACTTAATTTTAACGTAAATTTAAATTTTACTGTTCTAACTCTGTATTTTAATCTTATATCAATTTTGTTGCGTGGTTTTATCCCGGTTGTGCTTTTTATACTGTATTTTGTAATTGTGCTTTTAACATGTTGGTTGTTTTATTATGGTTTTAATTTTTGTGAACCGCCCAGAGAGCTTCGGCTATTGGGCGGTATAGAAATGTAACAAATAAATAAATAAATAAATAAACAAACATTTAAATCTCCAAGGCCATTCAAATGCTGTTCCATAACTCGACAAAGGAAACAATTACTATTGTTATAAATGATCAATTATTTCTTATATACATCTGAGTTTTGCATAGAAAGGTCTACTTTACATCTTGCTTTTGATAGCCTTTCCTCCAGTGTTAACTTTTTTCTTTGTACCCATGTAATATATATATATAAAAACATGAATACACACACACACAATTTGCCAGCTTGAGGATAATACACACCATGCATCTGATGGAATGTGCTCTAATCTACAAACCTTTATGAACTAGAATCCACACAAAAAATCTAAGATGGTACTAAACACGTTGTTGTTGTACCTTGGTATGGATTCTGTTTACTAGATCACTTACAGCTAACAGAAATAAAAAAGGAGACAACTGCTTTTGCGTTCACATGCTAACAATTCAGATGCAAAAGTAATGCACATAATTAATGAAAAATTTAGTTCCACTGGAATCAATGGGGATCCCAAATAAATGGGATTAGGATGGTGATGTAAAACTATTTATGAGGGCAGTTAGTGCAAAGATTTACCCTTGATATGTCAACTGCCATAAATAGGATTCTAGGCAAAGAAGTGTTGAGCTAAACTGGCAAGGGATATTGTGATTTCCGTGTATGTTCCCCAGGAGCTGAAATAAGGCCAGAGGCATTCACTAATCTTATAGCATACTGTACGTTATCATTTTATTAATGTAGATTTCCAGCAGTAATGTTTATTGATCTACTTCGTTGCTTCCCTTTTCGTAATGAATCAATTTCTTTAATACACAGCTAGTTCAACAAACTTTGCTCATGACCTGGCTTGACTCTGGTATTCTAATCCTTTGCCTGATTGTGCCAAGTTATTTCGCGGTTCTGTGATAGAGGCAAATATTTTCTTAGAACAAGGTTAAGACAAACAATTTGTCTGTGATCAGAGATATTTTTGGATTTCAACTTCCAGACCTTTTATGGAGGCAAAAGTAAGGATGTGGGGGGGGGGGAGAGTACGTTGATATTAAATGGCATGCTGAAAATAAATACATGGCTTCTTATACATTTATTTCATGCAAGGTGGACTGCATCCGTGTGCGTCTAACAAGTTTAAGGATTTTTAATGTATAAAACATGTTAAATTAGGCCAGTTGTACAAAGATTGAGTGAGTACAATTGCTTCCAAGGGCACTGTGTATTATTTATCATTCCCTAGATAGGGAAATAAGGCAAGATAGAGATGAGGCTGAGGAAAGAGGCAGTTCTGTGTTCGAGTGTGTGTGTGCGAGAGAGAGCGCAGACGTCTCCTCCTCAATTTCTCCACAAACGGAGATCTCTGCCGGGTTCTCTCCCCCTCCCCCAAGGTGGATCTTTCCCGCCTTTTGGCACCGCCTCTTGCGGCGGTCTCTCGCTGACGCCCCGCCCTCTCCTCCTCCTCGCTCAGTCTCGCCCCTCCCGCGTGCGGTGACTCCGGTCTGCCCGCTCGCGCGTGCGCAGTGAGCAATCCCGTGCCCTGCTGCTCACGCCGGTGGAGTCTTGTCAGCGGCAGGGGCGAAGGACGCCTGGAAGGGACAGCGGGCGATGGAGATCGTGGGGGCGCAGCAGCAGGGGCCCGCCGGGCGGAAGAGGGTGCCCAACCGCGAGAGGCCCACGGCCGAGGACGATGCCCTTAACCAGATCGCTCGCGAGGTGAGTGAGGCAGGCGGCGGTGGGCGTGGCCGCGGGCTCGCGCTCTGCCTGCCTGCCTGCCTGCCTATGTGCGCGTGCGCGTGCGCGCGCCTGCCTGCCTGCCTCTCCGTTGCTTTCCAACAGCGGCGCCTCCGCCTCGTCCGTTGTGCTGCGGGGCTTTCTCCAAGGGCGCCTGAGGCGGGAGGGGAGGTCGGCTTGCTGCGGCCATTTGGTGTACTTCCCCCCACACCACACCACACCCATCCGTGGTGGACGCGCCCAGCTGTCACCTCAGCCGCCCCCTCCCCCACCCACCCCTCTCGCCCTTCCCCCCCGCGGCTGTCAGGTGTCTCCGCCCCTCCCCCCTCCTGACTTCCGGGGAACAGGGCGGGGCCCGATCCAGCCAGCGTTCAGCGCCCTCACGCCCCGTTAATTCCAGTGGCGGAGCATCAAGCCCCTGCCCCGTAGGAAACGGTGTTTGGCTGGATCATGCCTGCGTGGGGTGGGATACGTATGAAGGATATGAACATCTGTACTGCTGCTGCTGCTGCTGTGAATTGTTCTTACCTTGTACAAATCTGGGCTCTGCAGATCCATTTCGCCTCTTGGGGTCCACTTTGATGACGTTTCGTTTTTTCCTCCCTACATCTGTTAAAAACCGGCTTTAGTCTATAAAAACTTAAGCTACAATAAATTTGTTGATTTTTTTTTAAAAAAAGAATTGTTTTATGTACCTACAAAGTCTTTCTGCCGTGGACGCAACTTAGTTTTGTGTTTCAAAGATCAGAATAGAGGGAAGAGGGAGGTTGCCAACTTTTGAACTAGTTCCTTTAGCTGTCCCTTTAACAGCGGTTTGATCTGCAGCAAGTAGCAGGTGATAAATGTTTAGTTCTATGCCAAGAAAACGTTCAGTTGCTGCTTTACGTATATCAAACCGCTGTGAAAGAGCAAGTTGTGTTTTCTGGTGACTTGACAATCTCAGGAGGAAGGTAACAGATGAGGAAACCTATCTATTCTATCAGTAGTGAGATCCTTTCGCTTTTTAAAAACTAGTCCCTCATTCCAATAACAAACTACCAAACATCCAGATGCAACCCCTGCTTATCCTTCCCCTCTTCTCACCTCCCCTTCATACATACTATTGGAGTGGAAAGGAGGGAAAGATGAAAACTCCCCCTCTGGCCTGGTTACCAAAAATGGTTATGCCCATCTCCTTCTAATAGATACCGAGACGGTATTTAATTGGCTAGCCTAAATGTGTGTGTGTGTGTGTGATGTTACTGTATCTCTCTAATTTGAGAATTATTTATATGTTCTCGGTAGGAAAGCAATCATTTCTAAGCTTTCTCTGCTATGTGCTGACATGCCATTACCTGTAGCCCCCTATCTCTTCAATAGAGCACCTTATCTGTTAATTAGGCTTATAATAGGAATTCGTCCTATGCATATATAAATTGGCACAAATACTTGGTTCTTGAGGTTGGATACTTTCTCTTATAAGATCTGTCTTGCTGTCTCCAGGAGTCTTCTGTAATGGAGGGTTAAGAGCCAATTGTTTATAATATAGATGGAGTAGCAGTTAGGGTAAAAACACGTGTAGCATGCCAACTTGGTTGTTTTTAGAAACTTTGAATGAAGATGCTTTGTTTACTTTTCTGGGTTGATTAGTAGTGAACTACAAGTAATTATAGGGCTTCAAATAACAGAGCAGGCCCCCTCTAGTAAAGCTGCAGTAAAGAGAAACAAACACAATTTAATCACTATTTTTGTCTCAATGATAATGATGCATTAGTGTATATGTAAATACTGTGGTGAATATATCCATGGTAGCAACGTAATTGCAGGAAGAGCTGTTAAGGCAAAATTTATAGAATTCTTCAGCGTTGGAATTGAGGATCTTCCAATTTCAATTGTATCTGGAATTGTAAATCTTTCAGTGACACAATATTCCAAGACACGATTGTGTTTATGTAATGCCGCCTTGGAAGAGTTAAGAACAGAGAACTTTGGCGTTTTTCTTTTAAATAGTGTTTAAAGAGGCTTTTATTATGGAACTTTTAAGAAGTATAATTAAATTTGGAGATATTAGTTACGTTCAAATATAACACCAAATGTTTGCTTGGTGTTAGGAGCATGAGCAGCTTCCAATTCCTCTATATGTGAGATTAGAATCTTCTATTTGTGGTTTGTGTAAAGCTTAGTTTGCCCACAAACCAAGATCCCAAACCAATGTTTGATCTAGGTTTGCTGGCAATTTATGGCTTATGCAAAGCATAGCTTACCAGGTTTGGAACAAAATGGGAAACTATGTTTTGGAGTCAGGCTCTTTTTAAGAGTCATTAGAGGCCATGGAGGTGATTGTTCATTTGTTCTTTCTAACTGCAATGTGTGTCAATGCCATTTTCTTCCTCAACTGCAAACAAACAAAATACGCACAGAATCTTTTCAAAAGCTATTTATATTTGACAACAGAAGCAGTAAGTGAAGGTTTTATGTCTCTAAAATTGAAAGACCAAAAAAATGCTTTGTTGGATTCAGATGCAGTGTACAGCATTCATTCAGTCTTTCTTCATATGGGATACTCTTTCATGTTTCATATAAGCATCAATAAGTTAAAGAAATGTGTACATACAATACCAAACTATATTTAGGTTATTGTAGAAGTTTTTCCCCACTTTTCTTGGCAACAAATTCAAATATGAAATGATAAAAACTAATTTCTCTCAAAAGATCTCATTCTGTAGAGAGAATAGTTAATGACAGTCTTGACTGCAGCATTGTTGAATGTACTTTGTTTTTACTAAAAGATAATTTGGAGAATGAGATGGATAGAATTAGGTAAAGGTGGAATATCATGGTGACATTTGAAAAAGCTTCAACACATTTCTTATTGTAAATTATCTTCAAAATATTGTGTGTAATAGATCCATCACTTCCCTCCGTAGTATCTAAGATGGGGATGAAATGTGTGAGTTCAGAGGACAGAGAAACTTGAATATTGTTTGGGTATACTCTCATTAAAGCTTCTGCATCCCCTTCTAGTGTACTTTGATTTTGAGGGGCCGAGAAACCAAATAAAATCACAATATCTGCGTAAGCACAGAAGTTTATCTAAGATACTGTAGAATGTTTCCACCCGAAACATGTGTCTGCAGTCACTTCTTCCATCTGGCAAAATGTATTTGTGTATCCATGCTATTGATCTTTTTAAGGTGTGTCTAATTTAGTCAGTTCATGGCAAAAGTCATTAGCATTCTGTAGTGGACTTTGTTTTGTGATTTTCCCCGTTACTTTTAAGAAGCTCAAGTGGGTTCTGATAAGTGGCAACAGTTGTCAATCATTGTTGATTTTCGGTGTTGATGTGGCCCCCTCCATATGTGAGGACTACGGCAATTGCCCTGACTATACCACTTAAAAAGGGACCTATTTGATGCGCTTGCCTTTCTCTTTTTACCAGTACTTTTGTTCTTTTAGTTTGCTTTTTTGTTATAGCTATGTTTAATATAAATTAAAAACAAAAGTCAGTTAAAATATTAATTAATTTAAAAACTAATGGAAGCTCTGTGCACGTGGAGGAAGAAAAAGTAGGAGCACATATGCTTGAGGCTATCTCTGCTCATAATAACAAACCATGGTTTGGTATTAATATCTGAATCCAGCCAGCGTGGGGTTGTTTTCATGAACAGTTTTGAACAGTATGCAGGTTCTCTAGCATGGTGAAATCCTGTGTTTTTCTGATTTTGACGTGTCACGTAATAACTGATCAGTTTCAGCTACTCAGAAGTCACTCTAACTGTTTCTCCCTTGAGAGTATAATTTTCCAAATTCCAGCTATTTTGATCAAGTGTAATAATCGCTGCGGCAAGGCAGTGATGATCTGAATGCATTGTTCCTAAATGTAACTGCTCTATATGGGTTAGTGAGAGGTCAAGTAATGCTAATGTACTGTACATGTGGATATTTGTCTCAATATTTGTCTTTGAGAAATGATTAAAATTGCCATAATTCAAAATTCCCATATTAATGCTGAGATTTAATCCTGGCATCATTTCTATCAGTATGAAAAAGAAGTATCTGAATTGTCCTTTAGACTGTAATAATCAAGTTTACATATAAGTACATCTTAATTATTTGAAATATTTATATGCCACCTTTCTATAAATAGTATCCAGTGCAGCTAACAAAAATAGCTTAAAGCAATAAAATAGATTCATACAATTACTAAAATATCAAACAAAACAGCAGCAAAGTAGTACCCTAACAAAATAACTGCTTTAACTGAATATTGGAAGAAGCAGGTGGAAATTATTTTAAGATATCCATTACAACTTTTATGTGAATACTATACTGCAAAATTCAGCTGTAAAACATTCTGGCTGTTTGGGCGTAACACTAAACCACAGTTTAGTGCTACATGAATAAGCCTCAGGCTCCTTCTCCCTCTCTGGTACTGCTGTGGAGTAGTGATCAGAAGCATCTGTTTTCAACCAACTGCAGTTTGCTTTTTTGTCGCATCTGGGTACTGCAGTAAGATTTAACTGTAATTTTTCTAAACAAACCAGATTCATAAAGCATGGTTTGAAGTTGGCTTGTTCAGACAAACAATTGTCATGAGGTGTGAAGAAAAGGGCAAAAGATACGGTACATTGAGGAGACTCTGAAGGAACGTCACAATTGACAAAGCCTGCAGGGGCTGTGGGCAAGGGGTGCATGGGAAACAGCATGGAAACGCATACCTCTGCAGCCAGGATGGAAATTCGGGCTACTACCTTTTTAGCAGGTCAGTAACTTTTGAGGGCCTATTCAGAAGGATGGTTAAATCTAAGCAGTTTGTCCTAGTTTAGATGAAACCCTAAGTGTACTTGGTTGAAAGCAGATATTTCCGATTCCAGGAAGCCAAATTCCAGCTGGACATCACGAAAAACTTCCTGACTATTAGAGCAGTGCGACAATGGAAGCAATTGCCTAGGGCAGCGGTTCTCAACCTTCCTAATGCCGCGACCCTTTAATACAGTTCCTCATGTTGTGGTGACCCCCAACCATAAAATTATTTTCGTTCTTCTCTACACGATCCATTGTCATGGGATGGTTTGCTAATGAAAATAATACATAACAATAGCTTTAATAATACAAAAGATGATACATGACATAGTTCAGTCAATACAGTTTCCTAAGACCATCGGAAATACATGTTTTCCGATGGTCTTAGGCGACCCCTGTGAAAGGGTCATTCGACCCCCAAAGGGGTACCGACCCACAGGTTGAGAACCGCTGGCCTAGGGGGTCTTTGAGTCCCCTAGAGGCCTTGAAGGCCTTCAAGATGCAGCTGGACAGCCATCTGTCAGGTATGCTTTGTGGTGGATTCCTGCATTGAGCAGGGGGTTTGACTCAATGGCCTTATAGGCCTCTTCCAACTCTACTACTGTATGATTTTATGATTCTAACCTTCTGAGAGCCACATGCTAGCAGTGGATGGGGTCAAAGCTACATACAAATCCATTCACACACACACACAGAAACTTGTTAATTTTCTCTTTCTGTGCAGCAATTAGGCTTGAGAGAAACCTCCCAAGCCAAATTGAAAGAGTGAATTTGTGGGAGGGGAAGAGAGGTTGCAGCATGCAGGGGAGGGAACAATGGGGGGGTTACAATCTCAACTGTAACCCCCCCCCCCCATTGCTCCCTCTTGGTGCTGCCATTTGTCTTAAAAAACCTCCCATTGGTTCCAGTGGAAGGCTTTTCTCAACCTTAACTGTTTGGGGAGGGTCTGGGAAGTGGGACATAGTCTGATCTGGGAGGCCCCACGGCTGCCATCTCCATGTACCTCTCTTGAGCTCTTTGAAAGAAGACCAGATATTCATGTAATAAATGGAGCATAAACTGACCTATACAAGTGTGAACATTTACTGTGGTAATGTTTTAGTAAGATGTAGAATAAATTTAGTAAACTCTATACAGATGTTTCATGAAAATAAGCTATATTGTGCTATAGAGGTATGCACAAGTGTACATGCACACCCTGTGACAAAGAACCCGAAATGTACCCAGCGCTAATATGGTGGTAATTAACCTTCCCAGTGTGAAAGCAAAAGTCATTCACTGAACCTCCTGAAAAAATATTTTCTTCACTCTGTAGAAAGGCCTGATATCATAATTCTCATACCTAAAGTTAAGAGTAGAAGCATAAGAAGCCAGTGTTTTATGTGATTATAAAGAATCTTTTCTCATACAGTTGATTTAAAAATAGATCAAAATGTTCCATCAGTCACACTTATAGCCTTGCATACACTAAAGAACTTGGGTTGAATCCAGGTTCTGCTTTCCTTGGAGAGTTGCCTCTACACAATTTTGGGGATCTTCTCTTCCCCCACCTTACAGCTCACTCCTTTCTGCTCACTCCAACCCTCCTGTGTAGTATTCTTACAGGGCTGGAGGGGCTGCCATGGGGAGTGAATCTGGACCCAGCCCATAAATGAGAAGTTATTCACCATTATGTTTGTCTGATTGTTATCCTGAACGGGGCCTCCATTTCCACAAACAGTTCACATTCTCAGGTTTCTTAAAGGCTGGGGCTCAGTTCTTTTTGTTGTGTGAAATATATACTACATGTTTTACCTTCTTCCAAAATGTCCAACTGACCATTTTCACTAACAGTAGTACATAGCTCATAGCATTGCAAACTGTGTTTGCTAGGTTTATCACAGAGAACTGAAAGGTTTGTAACTTCTGGAGTGTTTATGTGAACAATTTCCATTCTTCCAGTTGTTTATCCTAACTTGCTCAGAAACTTCAGAAGCTTAAGCTTACAACTATTAGAGTTGCTATGTTTAGAGAATGCTGGTGGCTTTGACAGGATATGTTAGTATTAATCCAAGCCTGTATTAAAAAAAGAGTTTTTCACTGAAGTTGTGAAACTTCCATATAGGGTTTTCTTCTGAATGCATGATGCATATAAATAAACTGGCTAAATTCTAGGCTTTTCATAATGCATTGTTATTTGTGTACATTGCACATAAATATAAATTTTGGTACGAAAAAAATTACGATAGAGTTCATGTGCTTCTGGTTTTGATGTGTTTCTCAGCTACAGGATGTGAGAACAGTTTAAAAAAAGGAAATAACTATGAACAAATAAGAGGAAACTGTACACATTGTTCATGTTGCATAAAGTCTTACTGCAACAAGTTCCAACACTTAATATTCAGAAATTGTCTTAACATGGGGAATTTCTGTCTTTTCAATTTATTCTGATATTAATGTGTAAACATTAAGACAAACACAATTGAAGGACCTCTTTGTGATATAAATGAAGGCAATTAGTTTCAGAATCTCTGTAAAATGAGAAAACATTAGCATATTTGCTTTTAGAGTATTTCTTGGTGTATCTGTGTGATATACCAAGAAATTTAGGGCCATATTCTTAAGCATGGACACATGGCTGAACAATAGAAGAAAACAGAATTTAGATGAAATTGTAATTTCTTCTTAACTATTTTGTGTTTATATTATTGCATTGTTTTAGCCTTAACATTTGCCTTTCCATTTGTTGGGGTTAAATAGTTGAAATGGAATACTATTGGGTTTAGCCGCTTTTATATTTTGTCTCAAACCGATAGTGATGCTCATTATTGGGAAGGGACTCAAGCTCTGATAGAGCACATGATTTGCATATGCGAGGTCTCAGGTTTAGTCTCCAATGTCTCCAGTTGTAAGGATCTCAGATAGCAGTGCTGGGGAAGTGTGAGCCCTTGAGAGCCACTGCCAGTCTAAGAACTACAGGTCTAATGCAGTATAAGGAACTTTTATATGTTCATAGAGTTACTTGTGTTTAGATCACTAGAATTCTTGTACTGGGATTGCAAATGGCTGCAACTCAGTTTAGTTAATCCTTTCTTCATGTACATTCTGTCTACTTCCAACAGTTTGCTGTCATGATTATTGTTTGAGAAAACTGGGTTGTGCATTAAAACAAAATACAATAATAATAATAATAATAATAATAATAATAATAATAATAATTTGATCATCTGGTTGCTGGGTGATAACAGCTAGTCATAGTATGACTTCGTGGCATGTAGAACTGAAACAATAGTAATAAAAAGGTTCGGTGGGGTTACTATGGACCCCAGAATTGTTGTTGTTTAAAATGGATACTGTTTTATACTGTTGTTTTTATATATTTTTGATGGCTTTAAATTTTGTATACTTTTTTTTAATGTCCACTGTTTTTAGCTTTTGTAAACCACCCAGAGAGCTTCGGCAATGGGGCAGTATATAAATTTAATAAATAAATAAATACTATCTCATCCCCCCGGACTTTTAAAATTAGAAATCTTGTACAGTGATGTATTTTATGTTGTTACACACACTCTCTATCCCCATCCTCACTTCAGTATATGTCTTCCTCTCTCTCTTCCTCTCTCTCTCTCTCTCTCTCTCTCTCTCTCTCACACACACACACACACACACACACACACTACAGAATACACTTCTTGAGAACACTTCATGTGGTCATGCATCGTAGTACAAAACACATTTTGCTCTGCATGGACTTTTGGTGCAGTTTAGTAATGTGGTTGTATCCCAACATTCTCTTCTTTGCTTACTTGAGGGCACCATTATTTCCACTAAGGGAATCAGCTGCCCAAATGATGGTTCCTGGAGGAGTAATAGTCATCTTCATTTCAGGTACAGCTCAGACAGGGTACTGAAGGCCGTACTCTGGCATAAGTGACACACGCTAGTTCCAGCTCTGATGTATTTATTTATTTTATTTATTTATTACATTTCTATACCGCCCAATAGCCGAAGCTCTCTGGGCGGTTCACAAAAATTAAAACCACAGTAAAACACCCAACAGTTTAAAACACAATTACGAAATACAGTATAAAAAGCGCAACCAGGATAAAACCACACAGCAAAGTTGATATAGGATTAAAATACAGAGTTAAAACAGTAAAATTTAAATTTAAGTTAAAATTAAGTGTTAAAATACTGAGTGAATAAAAAGGTCTTCAGCTGGCGACGAAAGCAGTACAGTGTAGGCGCCAAGCGGACCTCTCTGGGGAGCTCGTTCCACAACCGGGGTGCCACAGCGGAGAAAGCCCTCCTCCTAGTAGCCACCTGCCTCACTTCCTTTGGCAGGGGCTCATGGAGAAGGCCCCCTGTAGATGATCTTAAGGTCCGGGTAGGTACATATGGGAGGAGGCGTTCCTTCAGATAACCTGGCCCCAAACCGTTTAGGGCTTTAAATGTAGTATCTGATATCTTTTTTACTTCCATGGTAAGATTCACAGAGTTGGATGATTGGGCAGAGGCCAGATCCGAAAACCCTGAGGTAAGACTGGTCTACCCATGCATGAATTAGTAGAATGGAATGCATAGCTTGAAACTGCAGATGATGGATCACATTCTTGAATGTTCCACCAAGTTAAACATTCTCTGAAACTAGAAAATTGGCATGGCAGGTAAAGGCTGGCATGCTTTGCTGGGACGTTTTTGTTTTTTTACTTGGGAGAGCATTGACAGTGGTATCTTATTCATTGTCTAGAGGTATGGTCCATTCTACCAGTTCAGACTATTGTAAGTGTAGAACAGACCTTAATATTTCAGCTTTCTGCAATTGGCTTATAAGCCTCTTGTTCAGCATAATGTGCCTCTGTGGAAATATATTCTTTCTCAGCTGCAGTCCTTTGACTCTGTTTTTATTTATATAAAATTATCCTTGTATTTCATGTTCTGCATGTCTTATGCAGACACCTGGCCACGTCTAGAGGGCATTCTCAAGCCCTTCTCTGATCCCATTTGTACAATCTCCTATGCAGTGCTGAAGTGGCAGCTCTTGGGATGACACTTGGCTAATTAAGACCTCAGTGTACACCCATCAGCATACAAGGAAGATAATTGAATGTACTGTTTAGATACATTTTGGAGTGTTGCCATCAGTTTATGCATTCTAACCTATCCAAAGGTTCAGGTTCAGCAGGAATTGTTATTGCTTCACAAATCTTATGCTACTTCATATAACTTGTGTATGTTGAACTCCTTGCCCTGAATGACATTCCATTTCGATGAAACAATTCCTAGGGTGTTGGGAACTCTTAACAAACCACTTTCTTCACCAGCTGAGTGTGCCAGTCAGTGGCTGTGGCATATGCCTAATATCATAAGATCCCAATGATTACAGTCATGATATAAGATTTAGAAATTTGAAAATATAATAGGTTGGATCCAGGCTACATTAGTTGTACGTGTGTTCCATTGAAATTAATGTGAAAAGTGATGAAGGCTGCAGTTCTATCTGCATTTACCTGGGTATTTGTTCCTTTGAAACTGGTGTGACAAACTTCAGAGTAGGCATGTATATTTGACCGAATTAATTTCAATTGGACCTAAGTGCAGCAAATTTACAGTGCAATCTTCTGTAGGGTTGAGGAGGAGCAAAGAGGCAGATCTACCATCTGACTCCAAGCCTTGCTGGTGTGCACTGGTGAGGGCAGAGGGGTGGGGGTGGAGTTCTGCCAGACTTTTCAGCTGACGGATCATTCTATTTTTAATTTTTGCCTCCATTGGAAGTATGGAATTGGCAGAGCTAAGGGGCCTGATCTGGGCCTGTCCTGAAGGAATGGAGTGTCTTTGGACCAAGCAGAACCAAAGCTGGCTCTCACAAGCCCCAACCTTGGAGCATTGTGTTTCGTGGCCTTATACTTGTTAATACTGCTTGGAACAGAAATGCTGATTGCTTTCCATCTGAGAAGTTTTCCAGAGGGCAGACAGAACCCTTTTCCCCAAGCAGAAGAGTGGCTCCATTTTATCCCAACCCACCCAAGATGGTGGATCTGGGGTTTAGGATTACTGCTTAAGTCTGGATGCAATCCACTGTATTTAGAATTGACTTCATTTTTTACTCTTTAGATGATGAAACCCCTTTGCTTAAGAACATAAGAACTTCCCTGAGACTGGATCAGACCAAGAGTCCATCTAGTTCTGCACTCTGTTCACACAGTGGCCAACCAGCCATCGGCCAAGGATGAACAAGCAGGACATAGAATCATAGAATAGCAGAGTTGGAAGGGGCTTACAAGGCCATCGAGTCCAACCCCCTGCTCAATGCAGGAATCCACCCTAAAGCATCCCTGACAGATGGTTGTCCAGCTGCCTCTTGAAGGCCTCTAGTGTGGGAGAGCCCACAACCTCCCTAGGTAACTGATTCCATTGTCGTACTGCTCTAACAGTCAGGAAGTTTTTCCTGATGTCCAGCCGGAATCTGGCTTCCTTTAACTTGAGCCCGTTATTCCGTGTCCTGCACTCTGGGAGGATCGAGAAGAGATCCTGGCCCTCCTCTGTGTGACAACCTTTTAAGTATTTGAAGAGTGCTATCATGTCTCCCCTCGATCTTCTCTTCTCCAAGCTAAACACGCCCAGTTCTTTCAGTCTCTCTTCATAGGGCTTTGTTTCCAAACCCCTGATCATCCCAGTTGCCCTCCTCTGAACACGCTCCAGCTTGTCTGCGTCCTTCTTGAATTGTGGAGCCCAGAACTGGACGCAATACTCTAGATGAGGCCTGACCAGGGCGAAATAGAGAGGAACCAGTACCTCACGTGATTTGGAAGCTATACTTCTATGAATGCAGCCCAAAATAGCATTTGCCTTTCTTGCAGCCATATCGCACTGTTGGCTCATATTGAGCTTGTGATCTACAACAATTCCAAGATCCTTCTCATTTGTAGTATTGCTGAGCCAAGTATCCCCCTTGTTGTAACTGTGCATTTGGTTTCTATTTCTTAAATGTAGAAGTTGGCATTTATCCCTATTCAATTTCATTCTGTTGTTTTCAGCCCAGCACTCCAGCCTATCAAGATCACTTTGAAGTTTGTTTCTGTCTTCCAGGGTATTAGCTATCCCACCCAATTTTGTGTCATCTGCAAATTTGATAAGTGTTCCCTGCACCTCCTCGTCCAAATCATCAATAAAAATGTTGAAGAGCACTGGGCCCAGGACTGAGCCCTGCGGCACCCCACTCGTTGCCTCTCTCCAGTTTGAGAAGGTTCTGTTGATAAGTACTCTTTGAGTCCGATTCTGTAGCCAACTGTGAATCTACCTAATAGTTGTTCCATCTAGCCCCCTTTTAGTTAGTTTGTTAATCAAAATATCATGGGGCACTTTGTCAAAAGCTTTCCTGAAGTCAAGATATATGACGTCTAGAGCATTCCCCCAGTCCACAAGGGAGGTTACCCGATCAAAAAATGAGATCAAATTAGTCTGACAGGATTTGTTCCTGACAAATCCATGTTGGCTTCTAGTAATCACTGCATTAATTTCAAGGTGTCTTCAGATTAACTTCTTTATAATCTGCTCCAGAATTTTCCCAGGGATGGATGTCAGACTGACTGGTCTGTAGTTCCCAGGTTCTTCCTTTTTGCCCTTTTTGAAGATAGGGACAACGTTAGCCCTCCTCCAGTCGTCTGGCACCTCACCCATCTTCCATGATTTTGTAAAGATAATAGACAAAGGTTCTGAGAGTTCTTCCGCTAGCTCCTTCATTACATGGTGCAACAGCACCCTCCCACCCATGTTCCCAAGCAACTGGTGCTTCTTTAACTTAATTTTAACTATTTTCTTGCAACGTTAAACTTAAATGATTTATTTTATATCATATTTTATTAATTGTTATATCCTGACCAAATGTGCATACTATTTCATTGCAACTATAGGAGCATAATCCAGAACTGCTTAGGTTCAGTGAATGATTCTTATGAGATATAGGATTTGCACTCAGGATGTTTGTTAAAACCTGGGTACAATAGGAATCCCACATTAATAAATAATACAAGGCTTATTGTGTCACATTTATAATACTTAATCTCAAGAGTCAGATATTTTCCCCATTATTATTTTTTTAATAGCAAACGCTCTTAATCCCAACATGTTTAATAGCAGGCCATATATTAAGTTTCAAAAGACTGTTAAGTGCAGTCATAAGCATATTTGTATTCAACTTCGATTTCTTCATAAACAAGCTTATTTATAGAAAGAGACAATGTAACTGGAATTCTAAAATCATGGAATTTATTCATTCTCCCTCCCCCCGCATATTTAGCATTTCAATTTTAAATTTGAAGCAGTATCACCTTTATGGAGAAATTTGTGACTTTCAACCATAGGGCAATACAAGCAAACTTGATATTTAGGACAACTCTGTGGGGTGTAATAGTCTACCTACCAGTTCCATTCTCACTTCTCCATGTATCCTACATCTCTGTGGCACAACCTCCCTACATCCTTTCATACCTCAGTAACCTTTATGGTCTTCGAACTTCATCAGTTGAGGCACCATCATTATCATCCTTATTTATACCTGCCTGAGACCTCAGATCTGTTGGAGGAGCCCTTCTCCGCATCCCACCAATGCAACATATACACTATGATGGTACAAAAAAGAGGGATTTCTCTGTTGTGGCACCCTGACTGTGGAATGCCCTCCCCTTGGAGGCCCGATTGGTGCCAACATTGATTGCATTTCAACGCCAAGTAAAAACATGGCTTTTTAACAAAGCCTTTGATGGTTAAACTCACTGGCCCGTTGTTTTAACTGTTTTAACTGCTTTTACTGCTTTTAAATTATATATTGTTTAAACTTAGTTTATGGTTTAATTTGTTTTTAACTGAGCATATTTATTGTTTTATACTGTATGCTTTTATCTGTATGCCGCTCTGAGATCTTAAAGATATAGGGCGGGTGTGGTGTTACACCCCACAAGTCAATTCCAAATGTATGTCTGCAGTTTGTAAGTCTGTGGTTTTTAGAATGTTGGCCTGAGTGGGTGGATTTAGAATGTCTTGGGAGGGAGGAGAAGTGATATATAAAGGAATGACTGAGGGGATTGAGAGATCTTTTCAAAAAAACTTTTCAGGAAGACTTGTTAAGTACTCTTAAAGTCTGTAGTGCTCTCTGTGTTTATGGTACTTAAGTTCTGGGAAATTTGAGGGTCAGTGTAGTGAGTGGTGTCTTTAGGGTATAGTGTGCACGTAGTTGAGGTATATCAATCAATACTGATAATAAAGAAAGTTCAAGAGTGATTGTGTGAGAAAAAAGAAAGTGCGTATGTGAATGAGTGACAGGATTGTATGAAAGATTTCAAAAAGGGTTTTAATTGTTTTATTTGAAACAAAGCTTGTGAACTTTTAAAAATAATTTTTGATTGTTTTGTTTTTAAACTACCATAAAAAGCCCACGTGTCTGTTTGGCATTTATCATCTTAAGTTTACACATATAACACCCACTCTGACAATCATTCACCTAAGCAGATATAAATCACAGCGCGTTATTATATGTATTAAAAATCCATTCTCCATTTTAAACCCCTAGTTTGGAAGAAGGTGGTTTTTATCCCTTGCCTCAGGCATATCAAGCGGTGGTGCTTGGCTTGAGCAGGGAGTAGCCTCGGCCGGGTCTGGTGTTCAGAGCCTGTGTCACCCCATAAGAAGTGGTGGCAGCAGTGAAGTCTGGTGTTCAGAGCCTGTGTCGTGGCAGCGGGATATATGTTTTAAATAATAAATAAATAATAAATCGTCATCATTATTATTACCATCATCATCATCAATATCATATCTATACTTCTAGAGGGGTAGATTAGTTTAATTGTTGCAAAAAAAAAAATATGAAATTGTATACAGTGATCAATCGTGGGGTATTGTGATAATTGCTTGTTGTATTAGTAAGGCATTATATGAATTCCAATATGGATTCATACCAGTCCAAAGGGATACTAGGCATATGAGGCAGAAGAACATAAGTGCCATACTGGATCAAACCAAGGGTCCATTTAGGGTCCACACAGGCTTATTGCCTCGAATACAGGAGATAGCACACAACCATCAGAGGTAGTAGCCATGGATAGCCTTAGTCTACAGGAATGTATCCAACCCCTTTTAAAGCCATTCAGATTGGTGGCCATCACTACATCTTGTGGTAGTAAGTTCCATACATTAACTATGTGCTGTGTGCTATGTGCTTCCTTTTATTTGTCCTGAATCTCCCACCAATCAGTTTCATGGGATGACCCCGGGTTCTAGTATTTTGAGGGAGGGAGAAAAATGTCTCCCTATCCATATTCTCCATAACATGCATAATTTTGTACACAAATGAACACTCTAGAAATCCATGCGTAGGACTCAAAAGTGGGGATATTAGCTGAAAAACTGAGAGGAAAGTCCCTCATCTGTGATAGAATCAGGGAGTTGGAGAGAGTGAAGCCTCATTCACAAAATGAGGAACAAGGCCAAACCTGATAGTGAAAATGACTTTTTAACTTTCAAGGCTTTAGTTTGTGCGTGAGTTTTGAAGTTGTTTGAGTAGCTTGTCTGATAGATTAATATTTCTTTAATGCTGCCTTCTCCTAAGAGTGTTAGTAGCTTTTATGATTTAGAACAGCTTTCAGATACTATGAAAATCCGTGTCTGTATGTAATCCAAAATCCACAGATAGGCAATACCTTTATTAGGACAAAACAAAATGCCACAAAAGATTGTGTAATCTTTTGAGTATGACAGAACTTTTTATCAGGCTTGGTGATATAAGAGGCTGGGGATGGGGGAAGAAACAGAAATGTTCAAAAATTAGACCAGATCTTGTGGCTGTGAGGTGGCAGTATTGACTCAGTTTCAAATATTTGTGATGACTTAAATTTGCAAATGTTTCTGTGTTATCCTTTACTGTATACTGCATTGTGAGGTTATGGCTCTGTAAAGTTGCTAGAAATACCTTAAATAATGAAATCAAACACTTCAGTGTGAGGAGGTTTCCAAGGCATATATCTGGCAAATGAAATTTTTTTAAAACTCCCAAGCTAACAGAGGTTGTGTGGTTTGTTCTTTTGTCCTTCACAACCTCATGAGAAATTGTTTACACAATATAGATAGTTCTGTGCTTTATGAAGTCCTTTAAATGCATTTTGTTACTTGTTCATGGACCTAAAAATGAAATAAAAAATACCAATGCAGAAATTTCACCAGACTACCCCCTCCCTCCCCCCAAAAAGGTAGAGCAGCAGGCTACTAGGCACAATCTATATTCTGTGCTAGTTGGACATAGTAACAGAACCTTAAAATAGCTTCTCTGAAATAGCAGCTGCTATCTATTTTCTCTTAAACTACTGAGAGAATGGTGGTTAGTTGTAGCAGGACATTAAATAGAACTTACCTTGAAAACCATCTTGAAGTCTTTGGTGCTTTTTATCACAAATACTGAAACTTGAATCACAGGAGAAAAATAATTTTTAGAATTGGTATTCTGACTTGGGATGTTCATACTTGTGACTTCATGTGAAATCTGACGTCCCTGAGTATGAACGGCATGGACATGACACAGACAGATACAGAGAACTATATTCAAGTTTAATTTGGGTTCATTTGATTATTATACTTGTTTTATGCATAGACTATATTGGGGGAGGATAAAATATTATCCTGTTGCAGAAATATTGCCTGGTAACATTTCTCTCACTTATTAAAGTTGCAGTACAAATTATGCTGTTTTTGCAGGCTGGCTCTCAGTCTTGCTAAAATACCAGCATTGACTTCAATAAAGGAATTGGTAAATACAGCTGTTAGAATGTGAACCAGAAAATGGTGCATAGAATTTTTTCTTGCTCAGGAATTTTTTTTAAGCTTTTTTAAAAAATTAAAACACACTGCATCACTCACTGTTTGGAAATGGTTTACAAACAACTGTTTTCTTAAAAAGCAAAAATAGCAAAATCTAATGTATTCTAAATCACCTAGAAACATAAAGACTACACAAAATTAAAGCTGTTCTAAATGCAGAGACTAGGGGACAATGTAACAAATAACACAGGGCCCAATTGGGCAGTGCAACCTCACCCAGCACTTTCATGCCTTGGAGCAGAGCAGTAGTCTTCAAGCACCACCTTGGAAATGACCCTCAAGGTAGGCCATGCCCCCTTATTCCCATCCTAGGCAATCCGTCCCAAAGGGAAAGCCACTAAGAGGTGTAGTAGAATGAGCACAGTTGCACTACCCCTGACTTTCTGCCAAGATAGGTCATACAAGGCGACCAAAGCTGTTTTGGTGCCAAATGTAGGCATAGTGAAATGTCAGTATCATCGAAGAATCCTGGGCGTTGCGTGGTGGCTACCTGCTTAAGCCACTTGTTCCTGAAGTGAATATTTGCAATTGGGCAGTAGTTAAAGCAGTCTCCTGTGTCCAGGTTAAGCTTCTTTAGGAGTGGTCTGCCATTGTCTCCTTTGGGGGAGTTAGGATCTTCCTTTCTCACAAAGAGACATCAAGCACTTCTGGACCCAGCTGGTCATTCCTCCCTTGTTAGGTGATCCAGGAGAGGCTAGTGTTGAGTAAGCAGGTGGCCACACTCCTCCAAGGATCTTGTCCATGGTCTATATCTTGCCAGCAGTCCTAGCTCTGTCAACTGGAAACTCCCCAAAGGCTCTCAGGAAAGATGGATCATTCTAATAAGTCTGTTCCTCTCTGCAGGGGACCTCTGTAACTAGTTGTAATTAAGAAACAATGTTATAACTGTCATCTCGCTGTTTGTCTGATCTCATAGTGATCTGATTTACTGTCTGGAACAAGAAGAGGAAAGGCAGAAAGATGCTCCAAAATATTCTGATGCTGCAGGACTTGTTAAAAAGAATGAAGGGGTTTGTAGGGAACTTCACCCTTTCCCCTTTTACTCTTGTTCCATTACATGAAGGCCATGGTGGGGCTGACATTCACTGCATAGTTGTTGCTGCAGAATTTATGAACAGAAGAGGACCCTATTCCCAGCAATAGTGGGAATGTCACTTTAAAAAACACCTCCCCTTGCAGCTGTATCGCTGGAAGTAGATTTTTGGCTTTGCTGAAAGATTGCCTGAGATGGATGCATGAGTGTGTGCACATTCAGCACTTGGAAGGAAGCTGCTTGATACGGACATTCTTCCATGCCTGCTTGAGCTTGCGTGCCACTGCTCTCAGGAGGCAAACTCGAGAGGACTTTTAGCTGCCAAGTGCTGATCAAGGATAGGGTGTAGGAAAACTTCTGAAGCTGGATCATCTTAAAACTGTATTTCTATATATAATTATCTAGAATTACGAATGCATTAGAACTGGAAGTAAAAATGTCTTCCCCCAGTCCACAGAATTGGGAAGTTCCTCCCAGACCTGGAGACATGCAAACCATAGAATCCAGCCTGCAGAATATGACTTCTTTTGTTATCCTTTCCTTGCTGACAATGCAAGTCTAGAATCTTCAGTTGTTAATAGCTCAAATAGCAAATTCCAAAGGGACAGCTGTGTTGGTGGCTTGCTACAAAAGCAAGAAAGAAGGTTCTTATGGCTCCTTAAGACCAACATATTTGGCGTAAGCTTTATTGGTCCAGCAACCACTTTGTCAAATGTATGAATTATGCCATGTGGCTTCTGGCTCATGATAGCTTCTTCCAAGTCATTGTTGCAGCAGGCTAACACTGCTTCCTCTTTGGTTGTTGTCATTTGAGATATTAGCAAAGGTAGGAGAAATCAGTCAGTAGGCTGAGTCCCAAACGGGCATACATTAATAGTTGCATGAGGAGTTAAGAAACAGCACCAGTATAATTGTTCACCCAGAGCAGTGTGGCGAACTTTTTTTCAGCCTGAAGGCCACAATCCAAAGCAGAGTGGGCAGGGCCAAATATGAGTATTACTCTTTAAAGACAAAGTAAGCAGGTCAAGGCTTCTATATGTCCACAAAGAAGGATATGTCTACAAATATGGCTACAAAGAATCACTCAGCAGCACTTTCAACAATCCTTTGTATGTCTGCTTACAAGTAAGCTGGTATCATGCCTGCAAAATGCACACCTCAAAGACTTTGCAACAGCTTGATTCTTTGCAGGGTATTTAAAGGTTAATAGCCTTTAAATACCCTTTTATCTCTGATCAGAAAAAAAGCTTACAGGCCAGGAGGGGAACCTCTGCTCCTTGCCGGCTGTCAGTGTCAGGGTGCAGGGTTTTGATGATGCGTGGAGAGCCTCCTGAGTAGAGGAGGATGTGTATGATGGACCCTTGGTCTGATCCAGCATGGCTCTTCTTCTGTTCTTAAGGGGGCACAAATAAATCCTTGGAAGTTTGCAGGATTGGGACAAATATTCATAGGCAGCCTCCTCTAGTCAGGAAGAACCAGATACACCATCAAAACCTTGCATCCCTTTTTATTTTGCGCAGTTTAGATATTGCCTGATAGGTTCAAACAGCACAATAACCCATGATGGATTAATGATGCCATAATGGCTAATTTACCCATCATGGATTATTGTATCTCTTTCTAATCTACAGTGGCTTATTTGGCAAAAAAAAAACCACCCTGATAACCCATGGTCTGCAGAATGGGTTATTTAACCCATCACAGGTTATCGTGTTAAGTGGCGGTCACCATGGGTTATTTTGGCTGGCTACAGAGCTGTATGGCAAGAACACTCAAAACATTGTGGCTCTGCTTTTTGCTGGCTTACTACTTAGGATCATGTTAAGCAACCAGCTCAACAGTGTAAAAGAGGCAGGGTATGAGGTTTGGTCCTGATCCTGCAAACCCCCAAGGTTTTCTAGCCATGTGCCCCTTTTTGGTGCATGTGGGATTTTTCTTCCTCTGGAGTAAATATGCAGGGGTTTGATGATGGATTGGGTGCCTCCCAACTAGGCGAGGCTGTGTGGCATTTGGTTCTGATCCTGCAAACTCCCATAGTATTCTAGCCACTTCCCCCTTTCTGATGCACTCGGGATTTTCCTTCCTTGGTGAGTTATCGTGCACAGGTTTGAAGGTGGATCGGGTGCCTCCTGACCTGGGTATACTGGCTATGAAGTTTTGACCAGATCCTGCAAATGTTCAGCACTTCAGATGTGAAACAGTGCCACTGGAGAAGGATACTAATCCTGATGGCTATATTCTACCTCCAGTTTACATAATTGCTGGGGAACATGGGTGGGGAGGTGCTGTTGTACCATGTCCTTCTTGTTGGTCCCTGGTTGACAGCTGGTTGGCCACTGTGTGAACAGAGTGCTGGACTAGATGGAGCCTCAGTCTGATCCAGCCTCAGGGCTCTTCCAATGTTTTTAAGTTCTTACTACTTGGGCAGGAGGACTACAGCAGGACAGGGGGTGAGTCAAATTACACACAGTAGCTTAATACACTACTCACAGTAGCTTCTTAGCCCGTTTGTGTGGTGGGGGATCGTGGGGGATTTACAGTCTATTGGCAAATAAGAAAAGGAGAACTGCCATCGAAAGTAAAAACGAATCAGGATTTTGCTGTAGCCTTCAAGGCTTTATGAATGTGCAAAGATATAATTCTCTCCTTCACAGTGCAGAAGAAAATGAAATTCATAACATTTTTCATAGGATCTGGAGCCAACTTTTAATGGGCCTTTAACTTCCAGAGTTAAAAGAGCATAAACTCTTAAAAAGAAGAAGTTACATTTGTTAATCCATTGAAGCTCATGCCCAGTTTGGATGTGGTAATCCCATCCCACACACACAAGCTGTCCGGTCTTTTCTGTTTCTTGGCTTTGGCAATCTGATGGCTGCGTCACTCGACATGGCTAGTGGGGCAGTCGCAAGGCCTTGATTTTGGCTGCCCAGTGACACGAGAGTTTTCTTTTCATGTGACTTGCTGCTGCATAACAGAATAAATGAAGACTTCGTTTAAATAAAATGCCAGAGGCATTAAGAGTGGGTTGCGGACTGTTGCCAATCTTTGGTGATGGTCTGGTCTTAAACAGGTAGGCTCTTACCTATGAATAAATAGCTGATTTGGTTGTACAGGCCAGGCATCAAGCAAGAGCTGTCCTATTGAGTTTGTTTTTATAGCTGCAATATATAAGATATATAGGCAAAGGAAAATATACACCAAGTCATGCTATTTTTAGTGGATAATCTAGTTAATATATAGTGTTGAACAATGTTTAAACTTAAGTATTTGGAATGACGGGCCTATATATTGTTTTGAATTTGGGCTTGGTCTGAATAGATCTTTTCATCCCAATGCCTCTCACTACAAAGATTCAGAATCCCTCTCAACTATGTAAACCTTGACTCTTAAGATTTCTGTAAGTAGAGCTATAAATGTCAGTGCCTTCAATCCATATTTCCTAAGACCAGGCAAATGACAGTTGATATGAGGTTACATTCTGACGATGTGCTTTATGGGAAGTAAGATGTCCAAGAAGGCATAAGTAATGGGCAGAGATTAGTAATCTTTCTCCCCTCTCTCCCCAGTAGACAATGGAAGGGGATGAATGAGGTGTGCGTGCACGTGTATGTATGTAGCAGGAAGTCAGTCTGTATTGGATCTGAAAAGGAGCCAGAGAGCTGACTTCACTCCCTGTAGAAAATGCCATGGCACTATGGGTTCCCCTAGATACCTGGTGGGGTACAGGAATCTGTTGGTATATAAATCCATCTAAACTTTTGAAAACCTCTTTAAGTCTATGGAGGATGGTGTGAATTGGATGGACTGAGTTGAAATTATATATGATTTCTATGGTAGCCAGGAAAGAGTCCTGTTTAGCACATCACACTAGGCATTGCTGTGCCAGCACAGACACATGGGATCCATGGTTTTAGTACTTTTAGTTGTGTGGTGCTTTCTTTCTGTAGCTGCCCAGAAGGTCTAGTTCAGGCCAAAGGGGGTGAGGTGGGTATAATATGATCATTCCTTGGTATCTGCATAGTGATAAGGAGAGCTTTTGGCACTGGTTGTCCAATTTCACACTGTTCCTTTATAAACAGTTGAATTCCGTTGCCCCTTCAGTAATGATGGCAGTCTGCAAGCAGTGTAAACCTATACTTCTAGACTGCAGACACTCTACATGTATAGTTCAGAAGTGGAACACTTCTAGTTAAAAACAAAAACAAAATGTAGGGCTATGAATGGAATATGTGCATTTTCAATAATAGCTTTTGCTTTCTTTGATGGCTTTAATTAATCTGAGATGTTAATGTTTATGCTTTTAGTTTGCAAGTAATATAGAACGTGCTATACAGAAAATGATTTTTTTAAACCTTATGTTTCTTCAAGAAATTGAGGGAAAATAAATGTAAATTTGTTGACAGTTTTGCAGTCTGCATTAAGTACTCGCAGAAATTATGGAATGTATTGTTTTCAGTCATAACTTAATCCTTAGATTTGTAGGGATTATAAAGTGGGCACTCCAAATACACATCTGTTTGTGTCTTTTGTATGTATTCACTGATATTGGATTTGATGGCAAATATGCCAAGCACCACCTTGTACAGAAAGCTGTGACCCTTAAACGTTTATTTGCTTCACTGACCTATTTGATTTCTTTATTTTGATTGGTTTTGGAAATCTCTTCCAACGTTATTTATTTATATTTATTTTATTTATTTATTACATTTATATACCGCCCCACAGCCGAAGCTCTCTGGGTGGTTTAGAACAGTTAAAAATAGTAAACTTTAAAAAGTATACAAGATTTAAAAAACCATCAGAAACATAAAAACAGTATAAAAACAACAGTATCCATTTAAAAAACAACAATTCTGGGGTCCATTAAAAACAAACTTAACGTTGTTAAAATGCTGTTAAAATGCTGTTAAAATGCCTGGGAGGAGAGAAAAGTCTTGACCTGGCACCGAAAAGATAACAATGTTGGCGCCAGGCAAGCCTCATCGGGGAGATCATTCCACAGTCGGGGGGCCACCACTGAGAAGGCCCTCTCCCTTTTTGCCATCCTCTGAGATTCCCTTGGAGTAGGCACTCGGAGGAGGACCTTAGATGTTGAGTGCAGTGTACGGGTAGGTTCATGTCGGGAGAGGCATTCCATCAGGTATTGCAGTCCCAAGCCATGTAGGGCTTTATAGGTTAAAACCAGCACCTTGAATTGGGCTCGGAAACGTATAGGCAGCCAATGCAAGCGGGCCAGAATCGGTGTTACATGCTCGAACCTGTTCCAGCTATCAGTCTGTATTGCCTAGCCATATTGTACATGAATGGACAGGACTATACCTTCTCCCTCCCTCCAGCAGCCCCTGGTCTACACCCCAAACCTGTTCTGGAGCATCAAGGGAATGTGGGAGGGGGCTACAGTGGGGATTGGAATTCAATCCTCCAGCAGTGTTCATTCTGCTAACAGAAGGGCACTTGTGGTCACAACCCTTGTACAGTTGCTTTGTAAAGAAAAAAAAAATCCTAGTTGGAGCTGTAGCTGCGTGCAGTTTTATTTATATTGCTGCCTATGCACTAAATTGCTACATTTCTCATATTAGAGAATGAGGACACAATTGGAAGAAAGTTTCATAATCTATTTGAAAAACTTAGGTAGGATTTACATACATTTTAAGATATAAGTACTTTCTCATCACATACTTTCTACAACTAAGTGCAAACATATAATCTCAACAAATCCAGTAATTCAGGGTGAATTTCTTGGACAGAAAAGAAGGAACATTACCCCCACTTCATTTCCCATTCTAGCTAGTGATCTATCAGGGTATGTCTGAATTGGAAAACCTATTGCTTGGGGTTTTGTGTTTGACACTCTCAAAGAACTTTAAAAAGTTAGTGAGACAAGACTTACCTTGCTGGGCCATGCTGTTTCTTTTTCAGAAGGATTTGTCCTTCTATATGCTTACTAATTTTATCATTAATAATGCTTTCAACTGATGCTTTTAAGCTAACTGGTTTTTAATTTCTCAGTTCCTCCTGGATCTCTCTTTTAATAGCTTTACTCTCTTATGCTCATCATCATCATTATTATTACTGTTATTATTTAAAATATTATCCTTGCTGTCTAACCAACTCCTGCTGCCACACCTTTCTGTGCAATGTGCATGCTGCCGCCATGGCACACAGCAGTTAAGCAAAGAGCCACTGGGCAGTTTGAACATGGAGACACACCTGAAGGTTGGCTGAAAATGATGCAGAAGGTGCAACTGGTACGGGATGTGACAATTAGAACACTTCTGGGAGCTAGGCACTTGGATCATATTACTTCTGTTATCAATTACACTGGCTGCCTTTTAGTTTCTGGGTGAAATTCATGGTGCTGTTTTTGGTCCTTAAAGCCCTTAATGGTTTGGAACTATGTCACGACTGCTCCCTTTGGGCCTCCTTTTTACTTCACTCTGTTAAACCATGGACTTAGTTTGCATATTGCTGCTCACTGGTTCTGTGTTTCACAGACCCTTCTTGGACCCACAGCAACCAGCCCAGCACTCTGTGCTCTGCTGTATTCACCCTTTTCCTTCATTGCTGCCATCATATATTTCAGTACCTTACACCTCAGGTACTTTAAGAATCCAATCCAGTTTATGCAACAAAATAACTTCTATTTGAAAGAACGTATTCTCCCTTATGAGCCTGCCTGTGCTTTGAGATCTTCTGGAGAAGCCCTTCTTTCAGTCCCACCTTCTTCACAGGCACGCTTGGTGGGAACATGGGAGAAGGCCTTCTCGGTGGCTGCTCCAGTGCTCTGGAACTCTATTCCCAGGGAAGCTAGGCTGGCTCCCTTCTTGATGGGCTTTCGGAAGCAGGCTAAAACTTTTTTGTTCAAGCAGGCCTTTGGAGAATAATCCAGCCCTCCATCTATGTTAATGTCTTATAATTTTGTTGTGTATTTTTTTAATTGTTTATGGTTTTGTTTCCCTCCCCCCCATGTATATTTTGGACTTTGTAAGGCCGCCTTGAGGCCCAGCGTTGGGCAAAAGGCGGGATACAAATATAATAATAATAATAATAATAATAATAATAATAATAATAATAATAATTTTATTTAACCATAAGTAAGTTCATGCAGTTTATCAATCTTGTGGTTTCATTTGTTGCAATTCTTGTTTGTTACAATACAGTATATACCATGTATCCTTGCCTGCTGTATCCACTAGTCAAATCAATCTCCTCCTATTCCCTCTTTTCCCAAAACAATAAAATGTTCATCCTACTCTGATCTAAACTCCTTCAACAGTCAAACCGTCTCTCTGTCAAATCTCCACATACAACTCACACTGCTTCTAACTGCTACTCCCCTTCAAACACTTGAATCCAAAAGCCAATCAACATTCACTCCAACATTCCATTCACTCACTCCCCCTCCCAACAGAATTAACCTCTTACCATCCTTACCATTTGAAGTCCAAACAGCATTTACGTCATAGATAAATAGCAATAAACAGTAAAACTTCACATGCCACATTATTCAAAGGACTGTTGGAGCCTGCCTGAGCTTTCAGAACAGCACCAGAATTCCTACCTCTGGCTCACCAGCAAGAGCTATTAGGATGGCAAGTACTAGGGATAGGGTTTTTCTTAATGGTGGCCCCACGTTTTTGCAGTACTGTCTGGGAAGATATGTATGGCCTCATCGCTGCTGGCTTAAAAAAACCAAACCCAGCACTTTGAAGACAATTTTTCCAGTATGCATTTATTACTAAAATCATTAATTGTGTGTTAAGTTGTAATCATATAATGTATTATAAAGTGTGTCCTGAAAGGTGGGTTAAAACATGTGTAAATAAAGTGCTGCTAGGCTTAAAGCCCTAAACAGTTTGGGGTGAGGTTACTTGAAGCCTTCACCCATATGAATCTGCCCACACTCTGAGATCAGCATTTGAGGCCCTGCTTGTGTGTCTTCCTGTGCCAGAGCAATTAGGCTAGCAGGCACAAAGGGATGGGACTGTCTTGGTAGTGCCCCACCGCTTGTGGGACTCTGTTCCAATTGATATCTGCAGGCCCCGTCATTACAGGCCTTCAAGTGACTCAACTGTTTACATTGGCTCGTAATTGAGTTAGGACTTTACTTGGGATGTGGCTTATATTGTGCTATCTGGTTTTAATTATTTATTTTGATTTTATCACCATTTTATCATTACTTTTAATTGTTTTATTATGTTTTATATGCCACATTGGAAGGGGTTTACCCTAAAAGGAAGTCTATAAATCTTTTAAATAAATAAATACTAAGTAAGCTGTACAATGATCAAAAGACATTTAGAGTTTAAGTGATTATCTCGGTTTTAGAGCATAAAAAGGCTTGCGTGATAAGTTTTTTTGTGAAATGTCTCTATTGGTGGTATTACTAAAAATTAAAATGAAACATTTTGTTAAAAATGTAGGATAAGTGTCTTAAGGTACAGCACATTAAATTGAATTTTATTGCTGCATTAAGAAATAATTGCTGCAGTTGAATATAGAAGTAATGTCTGGAGGTAACTAAGAAAATAAATATTTTTTAGTTGATGTGAATGGTTTTCTTTAAATAGTCATGTAGTACGTCTGGGACTTTAAACTGTATTTCATAAATATTTAGGTCGTTTACTGTTGCAGTATTATTTCTGTAATTCTTGCTATAAGCATGACTTCATGTATTCTATGGATAAAAAATAATATGCCCAAATCCATTCAATACAAATTCTGCTACAAGCAAAGCTGAATTTTGTGACTTGAGTAAATTATACAAATTGAACAGAATTCCATAGCTTCTCTTATCCCTTTTAGGAATCATTTTAAAAGTCTTTCTTGAATAGGCATTGCTTTGCCAGAGCAAATTGTTTTTGCTTGAGTTGTTTTGCTGGTGTGTGAGGGTGGGAATCTGTGATAATCTTCATCAGCTGGTGAAATGGGGCCCATTTTTCACATTAATGGAAATTGTTAATTATGTGTAAAAGTACACGAGCAGGAAGCTTTCAGCAAATACTGATAAGGTTATAATGCAATACCTTTTGCTTGCTGTCTGTTATTCCTGTTCTAAATGATCACACATGTCATATGCACAGGATCAGGCCGTGTTAAGCTAAACTAAAGCATGTTGGTTTGTATTTACAATCACCAGTGCATATTTGAATTTCCGTAAGCATACACAGTGGGGGAAATCTATTGTTTTGTCATTCTGCCAAATATGGCCATTAAAGGGCATTAATAAATAACTTCTAGTTTTGATGTTTTTAAGTATGTTCTTTGAATCATTTTAAATACCTTGGGTTGAATCTAATGATGTCCTTCAACCAGCAGAATGAACACTTTCGGTGAATCAATCCCTCCCTCCCAAATCTGTTCCAAAAGGTTGGGGAACTCTGTGGAGCAGATTTGGGGGGGGGGGCACATGTGGGGAAAAGACCATGGATAAATGCATAACAACATTGGATTTAGCTCCTATATACACAAATAAAGGCTTATGTTTTGCTTCTATATGGTTCTTCTAGAACCCTCTCTAGGGCATGCTTAAGAATGGCAACAGGAAAAGAATGAAGGAAAACTACATGCTTGTGGTGTTGGAAAATGTCCATTGGTACCAAATAAATAAAGCAAGCTGTTCCGATGTGTACATGAATTTTTTAATGCTTTTTGTGCATTTGTGGAACAATAGCAGTTTTTTTTAAAAAAAAAAAATTCCAAAAGCATGGCAGTATATTGTGTCACAAGCACGAGAAATCTTAATACTTGTTTTCTGAGTGGCACAGCTTAGACTGAAAGCTCTGTGTTTGTCAAATGAAAAATAAGTGTGCATAAAGAGCTTAGATACTATGGCTTATGCTGTGCAGAGCTGAGCTGCTTCCACATCCTCCCATCAACGTTACTGATCTTATCTGCTGTTAAAGTAGGTGCTGGTGACTGGCTCTATTTAGCACACAAACTTATTTTACAAAGCCTGTCAGCCAGTTTTTATCTTACCACCATATCACTCCAGCTCAGACATAGGTAACTTGAAAAGCTTTAAATATTCCTCTATCCATGGTGAACAAGTCATCCATTCAACATGATGCTGTTAAAATGCAGGAATAAGAATCACGTGCATATGTGGTGTGCAAGGAGGGAGGCGGCATTTAAAAACTGGGTTAAGCAGATGCTGTCCTCCTGGGGAGGCCAGACTGGAAGAGAATGAATGGGGTTGAGAAGTTCACTGTACCATCAGTTCTGGTTTGCAGATTAGCAGAGGTGTCTAATCCCTGGCTTGCTCCAGTATGAGCAGATAAAGGTCTCCCCAAATCAAAGGAAGCGAAAGGACTGATTGCATTTTGAGTAGCCTTCTGGCATGGCCACTTTCAGTGCTTTTTGTTTGGCATTCTTTTATAGCTAGAATGTGTATGATTCAACTTCAACTGGACGTGCTTTACAAAATAACTAGAAGCATGCAGGCAAAGAATGGTCCAGTTGGTTCAAAGCAATGTGTCAAATTCAGTACCCACCCCGCTGTCTCGTCTCTTCTCCCCTTGCCAACATCCAACTGTCTCTTTAAGATTACCAGATCACAATGCTGCTGGGTTAAAAGAAATGAGAACTGGAATGGCTTTCCCTTCTATCTAATTCTTAGAGGAGAAAGAGCCTTTTTAGAGTCCAGAGGTGGCGATTCCATGACTTCCTGTTTCCCTTCCCCATGTTGGCCAAACCCTTCCTTCAGGTTTTGCCTCTTCCCACTGACCTTCCTTCAGACTCTTGTATTATCTTACTTCTCTTCTTGCTCTGGCCCTTTTATTTGGGCACCATGCTTGTAGGCCCTTGTCACCCTTTTAGATTCTCTACCATTGGAGACCCTTTCAGTCTTCTACCCCACACAGATATTCCTTCCATGGGGCCTGCATGGGGCTTTGATCCCAGACAGACTGACAGCTACCCTTTCTCTGGACCTCAACCCTTTTCTTCGTTGGCAGTTCTGCTTTCTGAATAGTTGAAGTGTTTTGGACCACCACACCAATTCAGACATCCAGTGCTTCACCACCACATAAGCATCACAATATAGCTAGAAAATGCTGTGTTTCCACGATCGCCATTATATTTTACAAAGTTATTTTTGTGTCGAAAGCAAAGTCTTAAGTGAAGGAGTAGCACTTAGCAAGAAAAGTCCTTTTTAAACACTTTCATCTAACAACATTTCATTCTAAAATGTTTTCAAAACTGCTTTGAACAGATGTATTTTAACCAATAAATAAAAAGTACAATTCTGTAATTGTTAGCTGTAATACTATCAGATTGGATTTGTGTGTGTTGTCTTTAACGGGAAGCTTTCTGTTTGCTGATGTGTGAATTAACATTAGCTGATTGTTTAATAAGGACAAGAATCTCATTACAACATTAGCTAATGTAACTAACTGAGAATGACTCCAGAGAAATGTAATTAAGCTGAGGTGAGGCTTGACACTTTTTAGAATGTGGTAGGAGAGTTGTATAGAGTAAAGTGGCTGGTTTTTTCAGAATTCTAAAATTAAGAAGCCTAAACGTTCTATTAAACATAAAATCTAGACAATTTGCTCTATCTCTGTGGAAGCATCTACCTGGAGGGTGGGGGGAATGGGCAAAACTACAGAAACATCTGATGAAGAACAACAACTGAGTTTAAATACTTGCTTTCAGGTATTTCTGACTACTTCTCTGCCAACCTAAAACAGAAATTCAGTTTCTCTTTTTACTCATTTAGATAACGTTAAAAGTTCAAGGTTATTGCAGGGGTTTCCCTTTTGTTGATCAGAAGAAAATCAGTTGTATATCCCCAGATAAGTTTTTATATGTCCTATTTAAAATGAGAAGTAATCTAAGGGCCAGTTCTTAATTTTTGATTTCTCGGGGCAAGGTGCTTGAGAAGGTGGTAGCTCTATGTACTCCTGGGTGAAGCAGGTTAACTAGATCCATTTTATTCTAGCTTCAGCCCTGGGTTTGGAACTGCAATTGCTTTCATTGTCATTATGGATGACCTGCACTGAGAGAAGGACAGGTGGAGTGTAATGCTGAGAACTTTCCTGAATTTCTCAGTGGCTTTTGATACTATCAACCAAAATAAAAAACTCAGAACATAGTTTGGTCTATTCTGAGCCAAAATAGTCAAATTGGATTTCTTATTCATTTATTTATTACATTTTTATACCGCCCAATAGCTGAAGCTCTCTGGGTAGTTCACAAATATTAAAACCATGAAGAGCTTAACAAACCAATAATCTAAAAACACAAATACAAAATACAATATAAAAAGCACAACCAGGATAAAACCACACTGATGACATTGGCCCTTGATGACATTGTCTCAGGAATATGGAGGGATGGTCCCAGCCTGTTCTCCTGTGTGTCATTTGCATGCACAGGGATGATCCTGGGACAATCCCTGGAAAAAGGCAGTTGTGGAAATGGCCATTCTCAAGAGCATGACTGGGTACTATCTCCAAATACCCTTGCATACTTATCATAGAATCATAGATTAGCAGAGTTGGAAGGGGCCTACAAGGCCATCGAGTCCAACCCCCTGCTCAATGCAGGAATCCACCCTAATGCATCCCTGACAGATGGATGTCCAGCTGCCTCTTGAAGGCCTCTAGTGTGGGAGAGCCCAAAACCTCCCTAGGTAACTGATTCCATTGTCGTACTGCTCTAACAGTAGGGAAGTTTTTCCTGATGTCCAGCTGGAATCTAGCTTCCTTTAACTTGAGCCCATTATTCCATGTCCTGCACTCTGGGAGGATCGAGAAGAGATCCTGGCCCTCCTCTGTGTGACAACCTTTTAAGTATTTGAAGAGTGCTATCATGTCTCCCCTCAATCTTCTCTTCTCCAGGCTAAACATGCCCAGTTCTTTCAGTCTGTCTTCACAGGGCTTTGTTTCCAGACCCCTGATCATCCTGTAGCTGCTTGTCTGGCAGGAGGAAAGGAGGGTTTCTCTTGCCCTGCCCTATAATGGCTGGAGCGCACCAGTAGTTTTTTTAGACCTGTTAGTTGCTCTGCGATATTGCTGTGTGCATAGTCATGCACCCAGACACAATTTTGCATACATATGACTATCTTCATCTACTTTTTTCAAAATTATCTTTCCACCTAGTGTATAACCTGACTCTCTGAAAATGAGAATCTACAACAAGCTGGTCTCATGTTATGAAAATCTATGTTGAGAATCTGCACATAACTAATTTATTTCTAAAATGATATGTGTATGTTTAGAGAAACCAGGAAAATGAACTTTAAAGACTAATGGAATGAAGCAAGTGTGTTGATTTGGGTTGGTATGGATATGAGCAATAAGTTATTGAATGAATGGTAATACAGCCTGATTGTGATATTAACAAGGTGATAAGACTGAAATGCCTATAGTTTATGTGCCTTTTCCTGAGGAATTTTGTCTAGGATGTCGCTAACCAATTCTTTAAGTATATTTTGGTTTGCCCACAATATTCCTGGAGAAGACTGTCAATGGCTACTAGTCCTGATAACGATGTACTACCTCCAGTAGCAGAGGCAGAAAGCTAATGTACAGCAGTTGCTGGGGAACATGGGTGGGTGGGTGGTATTGTTGCACTCATGTCCTGCTTGTGGGTCCCTGGTCAACAACTGGCTGGCCAGCGTATGAATAGAATGGTGGAGTAGGTGGACCCTTGGTCTGATCCACCATAGCTTTTCTTATGTTCCCATATATTTCTCTGTGGAAGTAAAATCGACGTACCAGTTGCACTTGGAAGCTGCATTAAATACTCTTCCTTTCAGTGAACTTAACAGCTGCCCTTGTGTTAATTGGTACTTGGATTATATGTTATTTCAGGATTAAATGATTTTTATTTTACTTAACGGAAGTGGACTCTCGCTTCCAGCAGCTTTCTTTTAATTAATTATAGGTAGTAACCTCTTCTGCATTGAGATGCATCTGTGTTTATGAGGTTTTGCAATACATTCTTTAGTGATCCAAATAATTAACTATTTGGCAGGCATTGCTTTTCAGTAGTTTAGTAATTGCACAGGCACTCTCCTTAAAAGGGTGTGTTTATTTGTTAGCAGGCTGTAATTGATGTTGAGAAATCAGAGTCATTCTGAATGTTCAGTACTAACTCTTTTGTCTGAATTGTAAAAATTCAGATGTTCTCTGCTTTGTGCTTTCTTCCTGTTTATCTCTTAAAGTTCCCATATGTGCCCATTACAAAAAATGAGAACATACACAACTTTGCAAATGCCTTAATAACTAATAATTTCACATTTTTCTTTTAATAAATTGCAAATAGGCACAGCTTTGCATGGATTGGAATAAGCCTTAATTTGATACACCAAAATCTTTAAACAAAGTTAAGCACATCTCAGAGTTATACACATCGTAGCTACACTGGTTGAGTGTAGTCTAGGCTGCTGGTATCCGTAGGCATGCTGCACCCCTGAAGGAGGGGTCTGTCCATGCCATTCCCTGAGGTGCTGCCCCACAGCAGCGAGGATGGGGCAGCCTTATAATTCCATCTCTCAGAAGACTTCCCTCTGGCTTCAAAATATATTGAATGTAATGCTATGTGCTGGTTAGGGATGTCTGCCACCTAGTGATTGAAGATGGTCCTGCTTCAAATACAGATACATATTAAAATTAATGCACCCAAGGTGCACATCTGTAGGATCCACTTATGCATAACAAGTATCAGTTGTCTTGGTTTCATGATCTTTGTGCTGTGCTACTGATGGATACACACACCCCCTCTATTACTGTTTTTGTTATTATAGATACATATTTTGTATAGCACTTTCAAGTGTTCAAAGTGCTTCAGGTGCATTATCTAGTTCTAATACATACAGGATTGCTATAAAAGTAAACCAGTACTATACTCCGTATAGCAAATGGGGGAACTGAGGCTGTCTAACTCTCTAATGAATGAATTTATGGCAAAGATGAGATTCAGACCAGGGAATTCCTGATTCATAGCTCAGTCTCTTTGCCACTATGAGTTACTGTGTTTGTTTTGAAAAGTATTCCTGTGGAAAATGTATGCTAACATTTTCTGTTTTTAGATACAATTTGATTGTTGATTTGAGATTTGATTTAGATTTTTTACGCTGGTTAGAGATGGAAAGTCACTGGGGCTGAAATGGGTGGGGATCAGCTAATGTCATGGGGCCTAAAATGGAGGGGCTGCAGGCATGGTCCCTGCTTTACTTGACTAGCCATGTTTTGGCAGTGATCTACCCTGACATTGGATCAGCAAACTGGATGAACAAACTCTGCATGGCTAATAAACCCTGAGCCACTTGTGAAGGAAATTTACTCACTGTGCTGAGGCTGTTTGTACTAGCTTGACCTATATGTTGATGTCTGTTGCAATTTTACGAAGATCTCTGTAGCTGGAGAGTGGAATAAGGGAAGGGATTAGTTCAGCATTTGAATATTTAGTGATGTACATAACACTGCTTTGACCATACATCACAGAACATGTTTAGCATTCAGTAATCCAGAACCTGCCTCATTTTTCAAAATGTATTGAAGTCAAGGAACTCTTTGGCTATACATATCATATACATTTCCTTCTCAGAAAAATGTTAAGCTTCTTAGAAATGATGAGGGGGTGGTTTTGTTTTTACACTTTTAGCAGTCCCCCGTCCTCGGTTAAGCAGTTCCAAGCCGGAAGCTCTTGCTCCAGATTAAAGGGGAAAGTAGTCAAATGCTTGTGACATTACAATAGGAGTTTCACACAGTACATGGGTGCAAAAACATCACAGTAATTATTCTGTGATGCTCTTCAGTCTTTTTCTGTTCTGTGTGTAGCTTCCCAATTGAAAGTTGCTTAATTAGAACACATGTAGACTTGTTGAAATTTGCCTTTGCCCCATATTTTACATATTTGGAGCAGCCAAGTAGAAGTTTTTCATCTTCCCTCTATTGAGAGAAGTGAGGTGGTGAAGAGTACCCAAGCTGTAAAAGTGCAGTTGCTCCAGAATGACCCAAAGTGCATGCTAATCAACACAATTGAAGTGAAATAAACATGGTTAAAAAAATCCATACCAAGTAGATCGAAATTAGTATGTGACACATGTCGGAGTCTAATCTTGAGCCACAAATACTTTTCTTTTGTGTTTTAATTTAAAAAATTTCAGGCCTATCAGCTGTGATATTGCCAGTCATTTTATTCTCCTCCCCACAAACCTGTGCTTACATAGCAAAGATTTCTATTGGATGGTCTATCTCTCCGAGTATACTCTGTAGACTTTGAGGACTTAGGGGAAACAGTTGGTGATACCCACAAATAAGGTCATAAGAGTTTCTCGCTCCCTCAATTGTTACCTGCAACATTTTGTGTTTCTATGCACTGATAACATGGTGTTAGTATCCTTAACTCGTGTTGGATTGAGAAGATCTTTGGGTACTTTTTAGGGAGACTCTCTTGGAATGCTCAGGTGCTGTTAGATCATAGAATCATAGAATAGTAGAGTTGGAAGGGTCCTATAAGGCCATCTAGTCCAACCCCCTGCTCAATGCAGGAATCCACCCTAAAGCATACCTGACAGATGGTTGTCCAGCTGCCTCTTGAAGGCCTCCAGTGTGGGAGAGCCCACAACCTCCCTAGGTAACTGGTTCCATTGTCGTACTGCTCTAACAGTCAGGAAGTTTTTCCTGATGTCCAGCCGGATCTCTGACCCTATGTCTACTAGCTGCCATTTTGAAGTTCTGTTATACAAAGGGGGGCTTTCTTATTGGTCCAGTGTTAAAACTTTTAAAGGGTAAAGCTATTGTCCATTTTTTTTATGGTGTATGTGGCTGGGATGATTTTTCACATTGCCAAATTAGAAACAATTCAAAAATACTTCTTTTGGAAAATATTGGCATTACCTTGAGGCATCCCAGTGGCTTTAGTTTGGGCAGAAGTGGGCTTCCCCTCAATTAGAGTTCCAGTATACTATACTATTTTTAATTGCTTGAGAAAGTTGAAAAACCCATCTGACAAGTTTTTAATCTAAGCTATGTGTTTATCAGTCTTCAGTCTTGCACACCATAGTTCTCTAGATTGAATTATCTTCTCTTATCCTATCCCATTTCTGAGGACCTCTGTGTTTCACTTTTTAAGAGAAAGCTATAGAAATGGATTTATGATCAAAATGTTATGTTGGACTTCTAAATTTTCAAGTTTTTATGGATTTTATAAATGTATTCATTCAAGAGCCTTATACCTCCTGGCCCTCCTCACACAGAGGAGGGCCAGGATCTCTTCTTGATCATCCCAGAGTGCAGGACACGGAATAATGAGCTCAAGTTACAGGAAGCCAGATTCTGACTGGACATCAGGAAAAAATTCCTGACTATTAGAGCAGTACGACAATGGAACCAGTTACCTACGGAGATCGTGGGCTCTCCCACACTAGAGGCATTCAAGATGCAGCTGGACAGCCATCTGTATGCTTTAATGTGGATTCCTGCATTGAGCAGGGGGTTGGACTTAATGGCCTTATAGTCCTGTTCCAACTCTACTATTTTATGATTCTGTGATCTGGTATATCTGACTTTTCCTAGATTTAGACAAACTTCAGAGTTTTATGTTTTCAAATCATGCAGACAGCAGTATTTGATGGCAAATAGCATCCGATCCCTTATAACCAGCAATATATATTGTGGATCTCCAGAAGTTGAAGATATGATGAACTATTTTGGGTGTGTCCCTTATAGTCAGTACTGCATTCAAACTTTTTTGGAAATATATCTGAATTGCAACCTGAGTTTGCTTTAAGAAATACATATTACCTACTGTCTGATCAAGATGTGGTAAAGCTCTAACTGCTGTCACAGTTAATTGTAAACATGATTCTGTGGTGTAAAGGCCTAGATGTATTTTAGTAGAGATTCATTATGCTCATTTTATTTGTCTAATTATTCCAGTGTTTTATTTCTGTCATACGTTTTGTATAGTTTTATTAATGGCCTTTAGCTTTCAAGTAAATAGCATGACACAACTGCACCTGAAATGAAACTTTTCTTATCCATTGTATTTGGATCAATCGGTCTGCCTTTTTTTTTTTTTTTTGCCTTCAGCACTGTACAACTTCGGATGATCCTATTTCCCCACTTGAATTACTACTTCATCCAGTCATGTGGACATATTGTATGTGGTGTTCACTTTTTGACAGAAATATTTCAATGAGGAAAATAACTGCTTAATAGGACACACATATTTGTGTCTCCCTGAGAATTAGCAGTGAATATGTATTTACTATTCGGTTAATCTATTCGTAGAGTTGGACTCCCCACCCACACCCCCAGGGCTGACATCCATGGCTCTGTGGGTAAGAAGATGGAGCGAGGGAGACGGGCGGGCAAAGGAAGCACTGTTTTCCTTTATTGAAATTGCTTGGATAACATTGCCACCCTGCCATATTATTTCATATTTGGGAGTGGGGGTCCAACTGGAGCAGGCCCTCACGTTTTTAACTTATACACTTTTATTTATTTTTATATAAAGCCTAGCATTACTATTTAATACATGGTAGTTTTCAGTTCCTCGTCCCATTTATTTGAAGAATGCTTGGACTCCTAAACCTATTGTGATGAGAGGATGGTGGCATAGTACTGATAAGCTATTTTGAGAGAAAATGTAATTTGGAGAAGTGTGTGGTTAGCTGATATATCATTGGTTTTCTAATAAATGCGGAAATAACATGGTAACCCAAGAAGATGAAAGCAAAAAGGATTGTGTATAGTGAACTTCTTTTTCTGGAGTTTTGTGCCTGAATACATGTGGCATTCTTAATCCCTTAGCCTTTAAGAAAAAGAACTTCTCAAGGTGCTTTTGTGATAGCTTAACCAAGCATCTTACCCAAACAAGAGCAGGTGCGTTTCATGTGAAAGGTTTTAGGTACAATTCAACCAAGACATCTCCAGGTAGGGCTGGGAAAGACCTCCGTCTGAGACTCTGTAGAGTAGACAATACTGAGCTAGCTGGTTCAATGGACTGGTTTGATATAAGGCAGCTTCCCATTTTTCTTCCTACAGTGTTAATGCACATCCCAGATAGCTACCACTTCTACAAAAGTTGCACATACCCTGTTTCTTCGATTCTAAGACGCACTTTTCCCCCCATATAAACATCTCTAAAAATGGGGTGCGTCTTAGAATCGCGGGTGTGTCTTAGGTTTTTTTTTCTGTTGGTGGTACTTAAATTAGTGTGCGTCTTACAATCGATGGCGTCTTACAATCGAAGAAATACGGTACTTTCTGTGTTCTTGTCTCAGCTCAGTGTAGTTGTGCAACCGATCAAACTTACCAATATTCAGTTGCAATTTTGAATCAAAATTCACTCTGCGTTTCCCCCAGCTTTATAAACAATGGGCTTATTTGGACACAATGCTAAAGAAGGGGGTGGGAAGCACATGAGCCTAAGACTCATTCTCAAAACACAGCCATTGTATCAGCTTTATTGCTCAAGATTAGTGTGAAATGAAAAATTATATACTGGGACACCAATTTATTGTCCTGTATAAATTTTCTTGCTTCTCTTTTTCATTCTTTTTTTGTAGTGCTGCTGGACAAAGCGCTACACAGGGCAGTAAAGCCCATCTTTGACCATTGGAAATAGTACTCGGCCATCTTTTTGATTAAGATTTCATCAGTCTTTGCCCATGTTGCAAAGGCTTTAAGCCTGTCTTCAAATACTAGCAATCTGTTGAGTTCAAAATTAAGCTATCCTGAGCCCAGTATGTTAACAGTGTGTAAAGGCCTTCGCCTAGTCATGGCCCCTCAGTGTAACTAACCCTCCTCACAGGTGTTGTGGGGATAAATGGAGATCTGTGAGGGAGAGGAGCCCCATATGCTACCTTGAGCTCCTTGGTGAAAGGGCAAGGTAAAAATTAATTTTAATACAAGTTCATTCTTGAATGTAACTTGTCCCACATTCAAAGTGATTCCATCCAAATGAAATGAATCCTCTTTATATCTGTCTGCACCATATGTTCTATTAGTTTTCCTCTGTTATGCAATCATTCTTCCCTGTTTTTTTGCTGATTATCATTCTCTGGTGGGATGCTCTGATTGTGAAACATTATCTTGCCAGATAGCCATCATAAAGGGATTTCCTTGTAGTGTTTCATTATTTGGTGTGCTTAGTGAAATCTTTAAGACCAATTCGTTCTCTCTGATAGTGTGTTGGGCAGGGGAAGTAATATGGTGGATTGTTGCAACTCCTGTCAAGTGTTACAATCTTTTGTGATTACAAACAGGAATGTAAAAGCCAAATTATGCTTAAGAATTTGTAACTTCTCCATTGTGGTTATTGTGAGGCCTTATTCCAGATATCACTGCTGGATGAGATATAGCAGACAGCTATAAGAAGCACGGCCTTTTTTTGGAGGGGTGTGTGTTAACTTGTTTCTTTGGTTAACCTGTTTTGTTATATCGATACGAACGTATTTATTTTTTTCAGAAACTGTTTATACAAGTAAGAAAGGGATTAACTGTGGCTGGCAGGTGGGGGGGAAGGTGGGGAATGACTGTGATGAGAGGAAGGGTTTTTCAGTTTATTTTGGGGGGAGATTTGAGTTTGTGCCTTGGCAAAGCATCTTCTTAATTTGAGGGAGGATTTAGAGGAGTAGTGAGGTAGGCTTAGGCTATTTGTTAAACATCTTAAGCAAATAATAATAATAATATTTATAGCACCGAAACTTCATCTTGTATACAATAAACTTTTATTTTGTGTTATTGAGTTAACCTGTGTGCCCGCTTGGTCTCTGTTTATGCTGTTACATACAATAGCACTTTGCAGCCAGCAACCATTTACCCAAACAAGGAATTACAGTAACAGTAATAGTTTTGACACACTTTTGGTGTTGACTGAGGTGGGGTAGTAGGTTAGCCAGGTCAGTGTGTACAAATGACTTAGCAGTGATGGCCCATTCCTTGAGCTTGTTGTCCCAGTTTGAGGGGATAACAAGTGAAAGTCCAGGTAAAGCCAGTGTGGTGTAGAGGCTAAGGTGTCGAACTGGGAGTCAGGAGATCCGGGTTCTAGTCCCCACTCGGCCATGGAAACCCACTGGGTGACTTTGGGCCAGTCACAGACTCTCAGCCCAACCTACTTCACAGGGTGGTTGTTGTGAGGATAAAATGGAGAGGTGGAGGATTATGTTCGCCACCTTGGGTTCCTTGGAGGGGGGAAAAGGCAGGATATAAATGCAACAAATAAATAAAATAAAAATAAATAAAAGAAGGGCGTCACATACCTACTTTGTGGAACAGCCTCCCAAGGGAGGTTCATTGGGCATCACCCGTTGATTTTTTTAGACTCCTGATAAAGACTGTTCCAGAAGGCTTTTAATTGAGAGTTCTCTTGGCTGTTTTAGTGATGCTTATCTTCTTGATTGATTTTTTATTTGATGTTGTTATAACTTTTTTTGTTTACTTATTTTATGATGTGTCTTTATGTAAGCCGACTTGAATTCACTGCATATGTATTTTAAATAAATAAATCCATATTTAGTCGTAGTGTAACCAGTCCATAAATGCAGCATAAATGCGATTTTGGACAGTGAGCATGTTAATCTGGACTCTGAGACTTCGTCTGAGTTGTGAGTAATTCTAGAGTTTTATCATGGTAATAGTCTTTTAGATGGATAGTTGTAAGGTAGAATGGGTGTTGTTGTTTTTGCAGATTCTATATTCTGTTTTCTATCTATTCAGATCAGGAAAACATTGTCTCTTTAAAAAATGTAGGCGACTTAAGATGGATTATGATGATTTTCTGAGGTCAAGGAAGGGCATATTGATGCCTGGGTTCTAGTTCTGTATTTACAAGGTTGTGTTTTTTTTAACTATACTCAGTAGCGTATAAATGCCACAAATAAATAAATAAACACCATGTTTCAAACCCTGTGTCTGTAAGAAACTATCTCAAGTTTTTGCTGCTACTATTTAACTAACCTTCCTGCCCATGCATAGCTCTCATTATTATTATTATTATTATTTATTTATATAGCACCATCAATGTACATGGTGCTGTACAGAGTAAAACAGTAAATAGCAAGACCCTGCCGCATAGGCTTACAATCTAATAAAATCATAGTAAAACAATAAGGAGGGGAAGAGAATGCAAACAGGTACAGGGAAGGGTAAGCAGGCACAGGGTAGGGAAAAACTAACAGTAGAAAGTAACAGTAGAAGTCTGCACAACATCAAGTTTAAAAGCTTTAGGAAAAAGAAAAGTTTTTAGCTGAGCTTTAAAAGCTGTGGTTGAACTTGTAGTTCTCAAATGTTCTGGAAGAGCGTTCCAGGCGTAAGGGGCAGCAGACGAAAATGGACGAAGCCGAGCAAGGGAAGTAGAGGCCCTTGGGCAGGCGAGAAACATGGCATCAGAGGAGTTGTTTGTGGTTTGGAGGTCACTAAGGATTGGTGGTTTTTTTAGTAGTAGTAGGGAGCTAGGGGTGGCGACAGCTGACAGAAAACTCTGGCGTGGGTTGGTCCATGAAGTCACGAAGAGTCAGAAGTGACTGAACATATAAACAACAAAGTAGTAGTAGTAGTAGTACTCTTTCCACCTCTTATTGTTGACATGTGTATGGAGACTTGGATCTATACATGTGTACTTGACTGATAAAGAAATAGAAGTTTTTTAGGCTGAGGTGTGGCATTCACACCTCAGCCTAGACAGAGTAGGGAAATTAGCTCAAGAATACCAACAAAACATAGATGTAAAGAATGCATGTTTATTTTGACATATTTTATAGAAAAAGAGAGTATTACTGTAGTTAGTTTGCACTGGACTGGCAGGCTATTCCCTTAGGATTCCTAATAGCAGTGATAGGGGAAAATATAAATATGATTTGCTAAGTAAGGAGCAGGAATGATTGTAGGGTAATGGTGGTGACTTAGATGAAATGGGGAAAATTTGAATGGCACAGGGTTGTCCATGTGAGGGGCAGTTTCAAAGTGATGTCAAAGTAGGTATATTTATGTGGTACAGAGAAGCATAGTTCACAATCACTTAGAAGTTAAGAATGGACAGTGGCTACCCTGGTCATGAATTTATTTATTTATTTATTTATTTAAAACATTTATATCCTGCCCTATATCATTAAGATCTCAGAGCGGCGTACAGATAAAAACATACAGTATAAAACAATAAATATGCACAGTTAAAAACAAATTAAACCATGATCCAAGTTAAAACAATATATAATGGGGTACGTGCCCAATCTCAGTGATAGTGTTTGTTTTCAAACAAACATGCAAAGGAAAGGGAATGATGAGAAACAGACAGCAGGCTAAACCATACTTAGGAGCCCTGCAGCCCCACCAGGTGTGAAACGTGGTTGCAAAAATAGAATTGACAGTGGAGAGCACTGAGGCAAAGCATCTTCTGATTAATCCAAACACTCATTTTAAATCAGTCTACCCAGGAGAGGGGGATAGTGCTAGGAGAGGATCATGAGGAATAGACTTTTTGCCAGGTGTCCCACATGCCCATGCAACAGATGATCTGTATCTGTTAGGTCCTGTGATCACACTGTGGTTTGGACTCAAGGGCACTTACAGGATACAGGCAAGGAGTACAAATGAGACAAGAATGTTGGACATGCTTGGGTTGGGGTTAAACCAAAGGCTCAGTTGCCTGGCTTCTGGGGTGAATAGCTTTCTGTAGGCTCCTGGTTCTATGACTGGGTTTGGGCTGATCAGTTCAGTGTTGCAAAAGCCATGCTTCCAAGGGACTACCTAATGGCCTACCTGAAGGTGATGATGCTTCAGGATTGGAGAATATTTTCTGCCAGGGCTTTAAAATGGCGGATTCAAATTATCCTTTGAGTGGGCTCATTATGGTGGTGACTTGTTAATTAGATGGGCAGCAGCATCATGTATCCGGATTCCCGTGCCATGGAGAGCAACACTTGCTGATTCAATTAAAGTAGAGAACACAAGATGGAGGTTATACATTTTAAGTACATCAAGTGTGAGTAGCTCACACATTACCATTAGGAACCTTTTGCTCCTAGCTGCCATGAACCTCTTGCTTAAACAACCTTCCAAAAAATAAATGTATTTTAGACAAGTGCTGCAATGATACTTCCAAAAATTATATGTGAAAGCCAATATGGCTGAGCTTCTGAGTAACAAAATTTTCAGTTTACAAAAATGTCCTAGCGTGACCGTTTGGAAGCTGCTTTGATTGTCACAAAGTGAGAAGAAAGTATTTGCAAGCATGGCCATTTCCATTCCTAAGCTCCCATCTGCTAAATTCCATAAAGGGAGATGGGATGGACTCTGGATTCTGCATCCAAAGGGTTAGCTGGTCTACTAATTCTCCAACTCTGAAACAGCTACTGCTTGGAAGAACGATTGATTAGTGGTAGCAAAATTTCCACATCTGCAACAGGAATTGTCTTTCATATGATGCTTGGAGCTGACACCAATCAGATGCTTGGAGTCCATAGTCTATAAGGCACTGCCTGTACTTTGCTTTCCAATTGATGAAATCTCTTCTTGATTTTATTTTTAATACTTAGCCTACATTTCATTTTTCTGTAATGTAAAGATATAACTTCCTCCTATATCTTACTTTTTGAGCATGGTATGAGCATCTTATTGCTTATGCCAGTAAATAAATGCTTTGGGTGAGGCTGTCAAGTGTTGTACCCACTGAATATCCCAGAATAAGCCATTACACTCACATTGTACACTGATGTCGCCATACAGATCCTTAGGTCCGAGACATCACACATTTAATGCAGGATTTTGTCTCAGATTCTTTTCATCATCTATGAAATATGGATGTGACCTACATTGTCACAAACATGCAATTTGTCTGTGGCCTAGTGGGAGAGGCAGGGTTTCTAGGTGAATGGGAAAGCAGCACGCCCTCTGCTATAGCTGCTGTGGTGTTCTTTCCTAGTGTCAGAAGGAATCCTGCAGGGCTAGTACCTCTCTGACCCTTTAAGTCAAGTGTGGGGAACGTGTGGTCCTTCAGACGTTGTTGGGCTGCAGCCCGAACCAGCATGGTGAGGGATGCTCTTGAGTGGCAGTTCAGCAACATCTGGAGGGCCACAAGCTCTCTGTTGTCGATTATAAGACGGAAGCATGAATCTAAATCCATTTCCCAGCCCTTTAAGGTATTGGGTGCCAGACTGCAGATAGCCCTGTCGTGTTTTTATGGCTGGGAAAAGAGTACTGCTAGACCTGGAGGGGCAGAGAAGTGGTGGTTAAACAGGGAAGGCAGGGGTTGGAGCAGCCAAGCTCTCCTTATTTGCTTACAAGGTGGTGTTTTGTGAATTATGATGAGAACATATAAATGCCACTGTGAATCTTAAGAGAGGGTGGATTCTAAATTGTATAAAGTTCATGAAATCTTCACTCTGTAGTTGGACTGAAGGAGAACCCTTTTTAGGGTTAGATTCTTTTCCACTTGCAGATCAGCAATGATCCATGATTTACAAACCATTTCTGTTTGAACTGATAAAATAAGGACTCATCTACATCATCAACAAGCTGGCAGACAGTATTATGTTGTTTTGCTTGGATGGATGGCAAAAAAAATGAGGCATCTGGACAATAGTGGTTCAAGACTTTCAATGCGCAATAAGATCTGGCGTTTCTTGTGTGGTATGCATGGAATCAGTTGAATCACTAATTATTAAAAGATTGGTCTGATTTTGAGCCAAGCTTGTCGCTAGCAACCTTTTCTCCAGCAATTCTCAAAGGGTGTTACCAGTGCATCCAGAAGGAAGAGCTGCTTTTCTGTTCAGGCTTTCTCCGCAGAAGTGACTCCTTCCTTGCTTTTGCTGAAGTTGAGAAGTGCTGAATAGCTTTCAGCAGGCCCCTTGTTTGGGCCATCTGTTTCCCAATACATAAACTGTCCATACTAGTAATGATGACAACAGGACACTTGTTCCCTGTGCCATAATTAGGCCTGTGTATGTTAGAGAGTACGTTTTGTTTGGTTAAAAGCCTACAAGGAGCCATTGTAATTGCTGGCAACAAATCAGCATGGACATTGAATTGGCCATGCTAGACACTAGAGAGTGAAGATGAAGTAGCCGGGGGCGGGGGGAATAGGAACCTGCCAAATCCCTTCATAGGCAGACTCTTGCATCTCTGGCAGGGCTTACTAACACATGGCAGAGATGTTCAGTACTATAAGCAAGGTCCTGAACATTGCAAGGATGGGATACTTGAACAAAAGATGGGTTCCTGCAGCAATAGGCTCCATTTAGCATTGATAGCTAAAGAAGAAATGATCAGGTTGAAAAATGTAAAGAACCTCTAAATAGACAAAGACAAAGTAGATCAGCATCTGTGCACTTAAAAAGCCATTTTGCTAGTGTGTTTCATTAATGAATCCAAGGAATCGAACCCTAGGTACAGGGTTCGATTCTGAATGCCATAGTAGTGCCATAGAAGCCATGCACACCAGCCCTGCCGGTGAGTAGATAGGCCTCCGATGAGAGGGTCCAAATAAATGAGTGTATGGTGAAAAAGATGCATTGTGTTCCTTATGGATAGGATATACCGTCTCTCATTTGCCCCTTTTGCACTTACAGTTTATATGAAGTACATTATAAAATTTCTTTATAAACTTTGTTTTCCAGGAATCATGAAAACTCTTTGGGTACTGTGTGAACACATTTTAATAAGTCCAGTTTTAGTGAACTTAGAAGTATGAATTTCTTATATGTGAATCAAAATTTGTAATCAGGGTGTTGCTGCTGATTTATTTATTTTTAGAACGTGCAACATAGTTTTCAGCAAACCTTTTCCTGTCTGACTTCGTCATGGAATCTGAGCAGGATGATACAGATTTTTTTCCCCTTTTGGGGTGATAGAAATCCCAAGAGTTGCAGTTTAATTTGTGCTTTGTGCCTCTAGAAGGAGGCATATCAGGTTGCTCATGTTTGTGTACCTTCTGAGGAGCCAGATGATCACTTGCTGAGTCAGGGACTGCAGTTCCCAGCTGGTTTGGTAATAATACATTATCATCACTTCCTCTCTTTCTCAGCAAACATTCTGCTGAGGAGCCTTGAAGGTAAGCTGTAGAGGCTAGGAGGAAGTACCTGTTACAGTTTTAAACATGAAGGCCGAATGTTTTGTCAGAGTATTTTGTCAGAGTATTGTCCTTCAGGCGTTGTGAGGAAAATTAACCAATAGCGCAGTGATCAGCAAAGGTAATTCTTGCAAGCACATAGTGAAATTTCCTGTTCACCTTTGGCACTCCCATAAGCTGAATTGCCAGCAAATGATCTGTTTTTGTTTGACAAACGTAGGAGGATTTTAAAGAGAGACAGATAAAATTTTCTTCTGGACAAATAGGTTAAAAGCTTTGAGGAAAACCTCTGGATATTTAATAAAGGTGTTTTTTGGTGGGGGTTAGCTGGTTAAATAGCTATATGCTTGTGCTCTCTGTTTGTGCGTGTGTGTGTGAGAGGATTTTGGCTCTAGGACCTGAAAAACAATTTCTGAAGCCGTGCAAACAGAAGCAGAATGCCTGAATCCAGACACTCATACGGCAAGGGGGAAAATACATTGCTCCCCCTCCTACTCCACTCAGCACCCAGTCTTCCCATCTTGCAAAATAGATCTGCCTAATCTCTTTGGCATTTTGCAGCAGGATTACCCTTAATATAGTTTGGTTGTAGGTTTAAATAGTCCGCACAAACATTTGAGCCCTTTACTTCAATTCCTGATTGTCTTTGGGTGATTGTGTGTAGTGGAGGACTTCCTGACTTGGTCTGACAGATACTAATTATGTTGCTGTATATACATCAAATCAACACTAAAATTCAGATGTGCATCCAGAATGGGGATAGGCAGCCAAATCACATCCTATTGAAAACAATGCCATATAGGTAAACCATAGCTGCATTCAGGAAGCTATGCTTCTGATCCAAGAAATGATATACATGCAAATGCCGGCTTCCATGTATTGATCTCCTTATTTGGATCCTAACGTCTGGCTCGCCCAGGGCAGTCCCTCTACTTGAGCCAGTCACTGTTCAGCTCAACTGGAGGGGCTTCTTTCTACAAGGGTCCTCCAACTTGGCTGCATGGAGCTGACTCTAGGGAATGCGTGGCTCAGAGAGGTGAAGTCTTTCTGTGTGAGCTTATTGTGGCCCCTTCACCCTGAAGCCATTAGAGCAGTGGTTCTCAACCTGGGGCACTCCACATGTGTTGGACTGCATCTCCCAGAATGCCCCAGCCAGCTGGCTGGGGCATTCTGGGAGTTGTAGTCCAACACATCTGGAGCGCCCCAGGTTGAGAAAGGCTGCATTAGAGGAATGAGCTCATGGTACTCAACCCCCGCAATAACTTTGGGGCCAAAAGGAAGCGTGGGGGGAGAGAAAGCACGGTCCCCTCCCCACACACACTTTGCCCAAATTGCAATTATGTTGGGAAGGGAGAGATAATTTAGTGCTCTGAGATCCCTCTTTCCAGTATTTTAAACTGCAGAAGGGTAGTTTCCCTTGCAATTTAAAAAGATTTTTTGGGAGGGCAGTCAAATGTAGTTTAGCATAACCTCTGAGCATACAACCCCACCTCCCCTGCTATCATCATCATCATCATCATCATAAATTTATTTCTTACCCGCCTCTCCCTTCGGATCGAGGCGGGGAACAACATTAGTACAGGAATCAACACATCTTAAAAATTCTTGATTTTACATTGATCTAGGTTGGCCTGCTGGAAAAGGCTAGCGAGGAAAAGAAGCAAGAACGAATTTCTGTCCAGCATAATTCTTTGCCCCACTCCAGCTGAGAACTGCTGCTTATACACTGCTCGGTGCTATCAATTCAGCACATTAAAATTGAAACAGAGGTTTCAAGGCAGTTGGTAAATTCTTACGGTGTGCACAGAAGACGTACAGTGGAAACATGTAGCATATTCACGTGTGATCTATTTTTGACACATGAATATTAACTGAGTGGAATCACTGCATTTATTTATAGATCTAGTTGCTGACAGAAACCTGTTTTTCACTTTGGCCTTTTCTTCCATGTTATTTACGTACTTAATATATGGAAAAAGCAACAAGTTTAACATGCTTTATAGTCATTTATTTATTCTATGTATTGCATTTCTATGCCGCCCAATAGCCGAAGTTTCTTGGTTCAGTTCAAAAAGAATAAACTCTGTCAAGTACCTCCTAGTCATAATTGCAGGTAGCAATTAGAAAAAAATACAAAAGCAACTGTAGTATAATGTGTTCTACTAGGACAAACTAAAATGTCACAAAATAAAATAGTAATCAGGCTTTAGAGTTTCTAGAACTCTTCTTTAGCTAAATGTACAATAAAAAATAAAGTGGGGCGGAAAAAGACAGAAAAAGGTGCTTAGGGGCACATTGGAAAAGCCCCGAGCCTAAAGGCGGTGACAGGAGGTGCCATGCAGACGTAATTAGGTTAGCTTCTTCAAGTTGCGCAAAGCACTATGCGGATGGAGAAGAAATGTCAACTCTCTTTTTAAAAATACAATGCCAGCAGTAATTCATACCTGCTTTGGTGTTTAAAGAAACACACAGCAAGGCAGAAAGAAGGAAAAAAGAATGTAGTAGTCCTTCTATTAACTACACAGGATATTAATTTTGGGTGGTGCGCAGAGAATCAATAGCACCACTCAATGTGGTTCCTATCTAGTGGCTAGGGGTCATGTAACTTCCATAAACAAAGGCTTATCATTCGGTTGTAGAAGATCATCTTCCTTCAATTCTAGGATCCCTCTCTTGGGTGAGGAAATACTGAAAAAGAGAAATTGTAGATAGAGCTCCAAAAAATTGAATGTTCAGATTTGCCCATTTGTTTTAATTGCCACAGTTAACACTATGGAAATATGCTGGTGCTATATAAATAAATAAATAAATAAATAAATAAATTAATAATAATAATAATAATAATAATAATAATAATAATAATAATGCGGGAAAAGCCCCGCAGTGGTTGTGGATCGTTGGTTAGGTTACGCAAGCGCAGGTTTGCAGCCACCGCAGGGCTCCCCCGCTATGGAAGTTTGGAAAAGTCGGGGGATTTACCTTGACTTTTTCAAAGGGAGTAATGTCAATACGGCGCTTCCGCTGTCTGACATTGCTCTGGAGCCAATCCGGGGTCAACCCGAGGGCGGAGCCCGGTGGAAGGCAGCCAGCGATTGGACAGCTTCCACCAGGAAGAGGGCGGGGGCGCCTCCGGAACCCGGATGGCTGTCCAGAAACCCCACGCCCCCTCCTTGGCGTTGGGATTACCTGATGCCGTCCCAGGAGAGGGAAAGCAGGGGTTGAAGAGAGGGGGGGGTGCCAACCCGGTGCCGTGAAGACAGCCCCTTGGTTAGCATTGACCATCAACACAGCAATTCATCTGATATATCCTTTTAAAAGTACACTGAATGAGGCAGTAGGAAAGGAACTTTGTCTGTAGCTCATTGCTAGGTCAGTAGGCGTATTCAGCGGCTCTGGAAAAACAAATGCAGTGTCTAAGTAGTCTCTCATAAATTACTATATTATCTGCACCCCATAGTCCTCATTACAGGGGATTAAAAGTAGGGTTGCCAAATCCTGAATGACAACATTCTGGTACCTGAAGAAGGCCCTGTAGTTGGATCGTTTGTATCTGTGAACAGAGCCCAGCAGAGTCAAGTGGTGGAACCATCTGAAAGGTCTCTGTTTAGAATACCATGAGTCTATAAGCTCCTGCCATCAAGCAATACATCAGTATATGAAATCAGGCCAACATGGATTAATTTAGTAACCCAGATTCCAGTTGCATCACAAGAACTAATTGTGCATAACTCAACTAGGTAACCCAAGCTGTGGATTAGTCAGTGCAATCTTGTACAGGTTTACTCAGAAGTAAACTCCACTCCCATGTAAGTATGCTTTGTAGTGCAGTCTTTGTCATATGCATAAAACCCACATCTGCACCCTTGTATTCATGCACCTCACTCTTGCTCACTCTCTTTCATATACCCATGTGTATAATGCATATATACAGTGCTCTCATGCTTCTCCTTTTAACCCCTGTCTGCTGCTGTGGCTCCATTTTGCCAGGATCTCCTGGGACTGGTGGTCAGAAGGTTTGGATTTGTGTCAACTGCGGCTGACCTGGCAGCAGTATGGGCAGGTGGCTGGGAACTGGGAGGCAGCAGACAGTCTTGAACCAACTGAACTGGGCTAGACCTCCTGAAGTAGAACCCCTGTTGCTGCTCAGAGCAAGCAGGCTGCTATTGGTCTGCTGCTGCCAGGGATAACCACTTGAGGGTGGGGGGTTGAACACACCAGTGGTCATCTTCTGGATTCCTTCCAAAGCCATCTCAATTTGCAGTCTACAGTGCTGTCTTCCTTGTTGACTGATCATTCAAATTTCTGCATATGCAATCTAACAAAGTTCTAGGGGCCTCCCTCCCCAAACTTACAGTATACGCACATAAATAATGGGGAGGGAGAAATACAGTGAAGGCGAGAAAAAATGGCTTCCCTGTTTACTTACACTTCCTCTCATCTGACAGGTGGGCCTGTGAAACAATATTTGGGAACGTGAGTAGCAGACTGGTTTTTGAATCCCACCTACCCACTTTTTGGTCCTGTTATACCAGGACTCCCTGCCGTGGGGCTGTCTAAATTAAAGCAGCATAGGTGGCCTGTCTGCGACTTCCCCTGAGTAATGATGGAGGTCTGCAAAACCTTTCACATGATACAGGTTTTCCAGATTTTGTCTGGGTCGGGGTTTCAATTGCTATGTATGTAGAAGCGAGAATCGTCGCAAGGTACTGCTGATTTACCACTGCAGCGGTTTGATGGAGAAGCTGCGCCTGCCCTAATCTTTCCTTCTGCGAAAAAATATTGAAACATTAACATGCACTCCTGGAAGTGCTAGTGGTACATGATCAAAACACCTGAAAATGATGAAGCGTTTGAACCATCTGGGTATCTGGGTATTTAGTATTGAGTGTACTATTGTGAGGTCACCCATGAGAATATCCTGCCATATGCAGAACCTTGTGTAGTTTGATTTTAGATATTACTACCATTTTAAAATGTATGAAATTTAGCGCTATTCCTTCTTTTGGTAGGCTGAAGCAAGACTCGCGGCAAAGCGTGCAGCTCGAGCTGAAGCACGAGAAATCCGAATGAAGGAACTTGAGAGGCAGCAAAAGGAGGTATATATATATATATATATATATTGTTATTTATTACGGTCACAGACCAGCAAAATCAACATCAAAACATACAAAGGATAGATAAAAAGTGACATAAAAACAAAATACAGCTTGGTGAGTGCAAAAGGAGGTATGTTAAGAATGCTTAAGTGTGTGTGTGTGTGCTGTCTTCCTTCATTTATCTTAAAGCCTCCGGTTACTTATTGATCTTCTGAATAACATGCAGAAACAGTCACAGTTAGTAGTGATTGTAAGAATTCTGTTTAAAGATCTGAAAAATGTGAAATGTGTGGCAGTGTTGTAACTCTTCTTCTCATTGTAATAATCTAAAATAGAATTGGATGAGGCCAGAATTAAAGAATATATAATTATTATTGTTTCTTTTAATGTCATGAAACTGTAGAAAAGTTTTGTTCCTTTATATAGAAAAATATTCAAGGAAAGCACTGGTTTAGTTGCTGTTTCTTGATCACCCATCAGTAAATTCAAATGGAGTAAAAGCAGTGTTTGTAATCTAGAAATGGAGTGGTTCTAGTTCTTGACACTTGGAGAGCTATTATTACTTTAGTATATCAGCTCTTTCTCCCTATGATGAATTCAGGATCAGCACTTACTTAGGCAATGAAAGCTAGAGGAGCATTTGTTGGGCATGAGCACAAAATTGGCACAGACTTCTAGGTCAATACTTGACAGTGGCTACAATAGTGCTGTTCATTGTTTGTTTCAACGGGCAGTATTTGGAAAGGGTGCTCTTCTAAGACTAGGCACAAACAGAATTTATAACTTGCTCATTGGTGCCTTTCTGTTACAGCTCTTGCTTCTATTTGAGTAGAATACTCCTTTGTAGATTCAACAAGAAGGTTTACATGTCTGGCAGAGTAATTATATCCACCTGCTGTGCCAGTTCTGACTAACAGGATTTCCTAAACTGGATTATAACAAACCGTAGTAAATAAATATCATCACCCTACCTGTGAAAATGTCCATTCACATAATGTACGCATATGATTTTGTTGTACAGGCTGTTTAAGTCTCTAATAGCTTCTCACTTTCTGAACTTAGTGTTTCCAGTGGTTTGAGTATCCCAACCTGTTTTCAGTTTAATTTTTAAAAATTGATTAAATTTATTGAATTTTCATTGTGCCAGTATCAACAAAATGTGAATGAATGATAAAATTATTTCTTCCACAAAGGCTATAACTGTATAAATTGATAAATCTTAACCAGCACAAAATAATAATTATGATGAAATCAAAATGAAGACGAAATTCTGAAAACTAAAACATGATCGATATCTTACCAATTCTAAAACTATAACTGTATCAGCAATGGAAAACGTTTAATAGACAGAGGTTCCCACTTAAATCTTTTAGTTTAAAGAAATATTTTGGCTTAGTTTGGTCATAACTAAGACTGAGTATAATAACTAGTTCTAGAAGACAGCTATGTTCTTTGTGGAGTCAGCTCAGTTATGATACCACGATTATTGTCCTAGTCACCCTTATATAGACCAAAGCCACCAACTTAGAAAATGTTGCAGTGTATTCCAGCCCCTAAAAGGAATTTTCCTGTTCAAGTTCCAGCCAGCTTGGAACAGGAACTATGTTGCACTGTTTGAGCCTCACACAATTGGGAAAGGAAAAGGACTTTAGTTAACCTTTGAGTAAGAGATTTGCATGTAATGGACGTGATCACACTCCTCTTTAAAGGGTGAGTGCATTTAGGGAGTTCTCTTGTATACTGAGGTAACAGCCCTGACTACAAATATATTTCACCATTCAGTTTTGGTTGATGCATCTTCTCCAGGGGCAGGAAAAGAAGAAGCCTGCCCACTTTATGCTTAGGAATCTCCAGCTTGGATTATTATAATGCACTCTGTATGGCACTAGTTTTGAAAGCTAGTCAGTCTGGCAGACCAATTGTTTGTCGATGCCAACCATGGGGAACATTATTCAAAGTGCTGGCCCTAAACTCTTGGTGCCCATGGTACCTTATGGAACCTCTCTACCAAATTCAGTTTCCTCTGTGTGTAGATCATCTGAAGGGGGTCATCTCTTGGGGTTTTCACCTGCAGGGATTTGGCTCGTGAGGGAAGTGGGGCTTTTCCTGGGGTATCCTTCCTGTGGGATTTATTTCAGAAATAGAGTTATAGCCTTTTCATTTCAGAGGTCATCCTGTGGTCTGGGTGAACTAATTTCAGCTAAATAAATTGTGTGTATATGTTGGCCGATTACTGTTTTTAGTAATTTTAATTGTTTTGTGTGATGTGCTTTAATTTACTATTTACTTTTTATATTTTCAACTTGGAATTATTATAGTCCTGTTTCTGGGCTGAGAGGTGGGTTAAAAATCAAATATACAGATTCGACCTAGTATTGGCGGCGAAGCTCTTAAATAATGAATAAGGGGGAAAACCCAGATACCGACAGTATTTGCATATTAAGCAATACAAAACTTGTACCTTGAGCTGAAGTATTTGAACAAGCCTAACGCATCTGTGAGTCAAGTCAGTGGCTAAAGTAACCAATGGCAGAGGTTAGTGCACTTTTTATTCAAAAAGGTTACATTACATGCTTTCCTACTTCTCATCAAATTCTCTGTTAAAATTGACAACTGAGGCTGTATCAAGTTACAGAACATGGAGGGCATTCCTTCTCCTTGGGATGGTGCCTCCTGCTGGACCACGTAGACAGAGTCGATTTGTCCCTTCTTCAATGGGAGGAGCCCCCCTGCCCCTCAGACTGGCTCTGTCCGGTGAGCCATGTGGTTCCGCCAAGCTGGTGCTCTTGTCAGTCCAGCTTTGGGCCTAGTTTTTCCCTTCCTTTTGCTTTTGCTAGTTGTTCCTACCCACCTCCTTAGCAGGGATCCAGCTTCACAGAGCTTCCCCAGTGGGGGACACACAAGCAGCCAGATTCCATTCAGCGTGGAAGCAAGCTACCAGAGTGTGCGCCTGCACTGCTGCCCTGCCACTTTCCCCAGCCCTTTTCACTGCAGCTTCGGAACAAGTCAGTCCTCTCTCTTCCCTCTTTATAGGGCATGTAGAGAGTGTTGAGCCCCAATCACTCTACTGGCCCTCTCCGCCATGGTGGAAAGAATCACCAGTCCTGGATTGGACATGGAAGCCTCAGTTGGAGGCTGAGGGAAGAGAGATGGACCTCATAATCGGAATACAAGTTTGGCACCAAGAGGGGGAAAGCATGCTCTTTGGCACCAGAACTCAGAATTTAATGTTGTAGGCCCATCCCCAGTGCCAGACATTGAGGGGGAAGGGGCCATGTCTTAGTTTGCAGCCTGGGTTCAGAAGCTGGTTTCTCTGCAGGTTTCAAACGCCCTACCAACTAGGAGCAGGGATACCCCCAGAGAGGGATCTTTATTGTCTTCTCTTTCTTCCTGTAAAAAGAAAGGAAAGAAGTAGTAAAATAGGTCTAGGCGGAGGTCTCCCCACAGCCACAAATGGGACCATAGATCCTCCTCCCCATCTTCCTCTAGATCCCATGAGGGCTCCTCTTTGGCATCCATTTCAATCCATGGCCTTTCTCCTAATAGGACTTCTTCCCAAGGTGATATTCAAAATTCAGAGAAGTTCAGCAGAAGTTATCTTGGTGGCTCCATATTGACCCCAACATCCATTGTTTCTGGACCTGATAAACATGTTGATCCAGGATCCATGGTGACTGCCCAGCAGGAAGGATCTGCGTCTTCAAAGTCCTGTGGTGCACCTCTATCCAGACCTCTTCTGACTAACACCCTGAAGGCTGGAAGGCAGTGGTTGTTGAACCTGGGGTATCAAGAGTCTATTCTTAAGACACTTTTGTCTTCCAAATGAAGTTACACCACCAGGGTCTGTAGTACAGCTTAGAAAGTGTTTGTGGTTTGGGGTCAGAAGAATGATAGGCCCCTAGAGGTGTACAAGAGGTCCTGGTTTTTTCCAGGTGGGGTGATAAGGCTCTGAGTACGAGTACAATTAAGAGACAAGCAGCTGTGCTTAGCAGCATCCTGGAATACTAAGGGAGTCCTCCCATTTAACCTCACCTGCATCTCAAAACCCTAAAAAGGGGGTGGCACCTCTTAATCCCCACCTTGTACATCATTTTCCTACCTGGAACCTGAATGGGTTCTTATGGCACTGATGGGTTCTATTTGAACCCTTGGCCATGTATTCTTTTAAGTTGTTAACTTTTAAAGCAATCTTTTTAGTGGCTATAACTTCAGCAAAGAGAGTTTCAGAGTTCAGAGCCCTCTTGGCTGATCCAAAGTTCTGTATTTTTCATAATGATAAGGTGGTACTTTGTACCAAGCGTTCCTTCACCGTTAAGCTTAATTCTGCTTTCCATATATCCCAGGAAATTTATGTCCCGAAGTGGAGGAACACCTTCCATGGAGCTCTGGAGAAAATGGAAACTTCCATACCAGGAATTTTTGTTCTCAAAGTTCCATGGAGAGCATTCTGCCTGCCCTTCTAGGGATGCAGTGTGTTATTCCATTAAGAAGAAAGAGTTTGGGGTGGTTGTAGCTTCTCCTGGGCTCTTTCCTAGGAGAAGCTGCCTAGCACATTTGCTTTTGTCTGTTTTTTGAACTTGTTTCAAGATGAACATGTTCATGATTTTACTCTGCTGGCTTAGGTTTACTTTTTTCTCCCTTTAGTTGCAGGGTTGAGGGGTTTTTCTATGCTCTACCCATCTGGTCTGGAAGGGCAGGGTAGCTCCTCCCCCTGAAGAAGCAACAAATCAACTCTGCCTACATGGTCCCGAAGGAGGCACCATCCCAGAGAGAAGGAATGCCCTCCATAGAGCTCTGAGAACAAACATTAATGTGAAGGAAATCTCCGTTTTTCTGCTCTCAGGCCTGTCTGATGCCCTGAGTTACTTTTTTGGGTTATTTCTAGGGTGTTGTACCGCATTTTCATTTTGTATAGGCTTCTGTATACTGCATTGTTGTTTCTCACAGTTGCTGAGTTGCAAATATGAAATAATTTATAAATTAAGTATGAGAGTTTATTCTTAAAAGCACAGCTGTGGTACAAGTAATTAAATCTGGACTAATTCTAGTATTTACACTGTTGCCTTTAAGATGTGCCAATGTATGCTTAGTAAGTGTACATTCATAAATATTTCTATGGTGAGGTTTTAAATCTTCTTGTTATAATGGGAAAAAACTTCGAGTCATTGTTTCAAAGGACAATAATTTCAGGTGAAAGGAAAATAGTAATGCAATCCACTCTATAAGATACTACTGTGTTAGCTGCTGCAACAAAAACCTGTGCGCTTCAAAGCATCTGCCCTTAGAGAATCACTTCTTGTCTTCATGGGTGAAGAGAAGTCTACTGCTGAAATATCAGAAAGGGGTGTGTGTGTTTTCTCACAGGAGAAATTAGATATACTTGTTACCACTTGACACTTCTTTATAGATTATCACAAAGCATGTATCTGATACTCTAGTTAAGGGCAAGCTATCATTATACTTTGAGGTGTCCTTTCCTACTTCAACATGTGTTTTCATTAACTGACGAAGGTACCAGTTCTCTAACTGTATTAGTGTATGTTCAGAATATTTGAAGCCTGCACAACCCCTAATGTAGAAGTCATGCAAATATTCCTCTATTGTTAAAAAATGGATTGGAGCGCAGTTTTTTGTCCTCTGGGTATCTGTACGTCATGTCAGTATAACATGCTGACCCAGTTATGGCAGTGTAAATAAGATTTCCCTGAGCAACCATCTAGAGTAGAAGATGGGCGAGACCTGGAAGAACATCATTTTAATTGGCTACCATTGTCAGACAATTGCTTTCAAGCCTCTTTCAGGCCTGAACTTGTTGGTCCCTATTCCCTTTTCCTTCCATGAAGGTTTGTATTCACTGATAAGTTTGCACAACAGATAAAAATGCTTGTATTCTGTTCTACGGCTGTTGGAGGGAGAAAATCTTGTCTATATACATTCAGTACTAGAATTAGTCATTTCGGTTCAACACAAATTCCTTTTGATAGGGTTGGGGAGGGTACAATATTATAATGTTGCCTGTGACTCACTTCGCATAGAGGGAGATGGAAAACCAGATCTGATCCTCTCCTCAGCACTTTCAAGCCGCCCTACTCATCTAAAGTGCTTGAAGTCACTAGGTGTATGAAAAAAGAAATCAGGCTCTTCTAATATGCAAAGTTGGAGGGTGCCCCAGAGTTCCCTGTACTATCCCAGAGGTGCATTGCCACTTTCCACAGGCCACCTGGCTGGGTTGAAGAGTGACACTTGTATGTTGCTTTTGTTTTGTCTGCGGGACAAGAAGCATGTGGGACTACTGCACACCACTTCTGACCCAGCTGGCTACCACAGACACACTGTCAGCACCCCCCCCCCCTCCGCCAAGGCTTCAGTAATGTTACAGGGTACACACTGGGGCACCTTCCAACTTCACACCTCCCCCCCCCTCCCAGCTAACTCTTGCTTTCCTCTTCCAAAGCTCCACCACCCATTGAGGACGGAGGGGGCGTGGTGGTCACTGGTGGGGAGCAGATGGCATTTGCCAAAGGACTAGATTTTGCTCCTAGGCTGCCAGTTTTTAAGCTTGTTTTGATATTGGGCGGGTTTGCATGTCACTATAAGCCACCTTGGGTCGTTTGTTTGCTGAACAACCCGCAGTACTTCCAACAGACCATCAGGCCTGTTCTTGTTCTTCCCTTTATTCCCCCTCAGTCTTCTTGCTAGTTTTGGCATGTATCCCACAGGTCTTTGTGGCAGAGTTCACTGTCTTGGCAATCTTTCTGCCATTGGTCCACTAGGATTGCTGGCTACCAAGGGAAATCCCCACCCCAATACCAGCTTGCCAAATGGAATTAATTTTCTGAGCCCTTATGTTCAGTAGCGTTTTTTTTTTTAAAAAAAAATGGAGTTCTGCTGTTGTGCAAGAACACAACTCCGCTCCTGCATTTGGGCACTTACATTGCTAGCTAGCCAACACGTTGTTAAAAAAATAAAATTTAAAACAATTCTGCTAATTTTACACTAAAGTAAGCACACCTGCTCCCAAAGGAAAAACACCTGCTGGCAAAGTTACCTTCTCTCCTGCCACTTTTGGCTCCCCCCCCACCCCGGGGCCGTCCGGCTTGTCACTTCCCTCCGTTGTTAGCTCTCGCCTCTTGATATGGGTTACAGAGCGGTGAGCGGGATCAGTAAACATACGCAAATGTCATGGCAAAGCAGTAAGTTTGCCTAAACGTTTGCTCATTCTAATAGAGCACTTTCCTACTGAAGTAATTTTCCATAAATACATGCTTGAATATATGATCTCAGGACTCATTGTTAGCTGTCTAAAATAGAAAGGCTTAAAGGCTGATTATGTAGCTTGATAAGTATAGTCAACGCTATGTTTCACACAGAGGTATGGATGGCATGCTTTTGGGGGATAGTAATGTTGTAACTAGAGGAAGTGCTTAGACTGGCCAATGCATTTTTTGTCATTTAGTTTGGATTATCAGGAAATGGGAGATATACTTTCCTGTTCTCCCATGTCCTGAAAACTGCTGCAGAATAAAAGGTCTGTTTCTTTAAAGAAAAAAAAAAAGAGGTTTGGGGAAGAAGCTATATATTATTTTTAACAGTTTCGATATTCATCTGTCTTAGAGATCAGTATAATACTGACAAACACTGAAGTATTTACAGTATGAATACCTGGTTTATCTTGTATTGTGGATGCAAAGACTGATAACACTTATGCTATGCCCATCCTGTCTATTAGTACTGTAAGGCTTACAAATCTACTTGTTTTGGGTTGCACACTCCAGTGAATTTGAAGTCAGACTATAATTTGATAATCGTTAATGGTAGTTCTTAGAACATGGCCCCATTGATGAATTACAATGAAAGTTGTGTAGGAAATCATGTATTCATGTGTTGCCAGAGCTCTCAGCTGGACCACTATATATGCAGAGCTGATAGCTACATCTATGCAGATCTGGAGATCTGTCCCAGCCTAAATTACTAGGCCAGCACCTAAAGAACAGAAAAGAACTGGAACGTTGCTAGGTCCTCTGGTGGGGTCTTTATACATCCAAGAGCCATTCTATGTCCCTTATACTGTCTATGTCCAAAATAAAGGATCCATTGCAATTTTCTTTCACCTCTTATTTATATCTTGCCTTATTTTTGGTAAAGAAAAATAAATGGGATTGAAAAGCGGTTTATTCCTGTATTCTAATTTACTTGTGTATTGGAAGAAATGTCCTTTGTATGCTGTACCTGACGAACACTCTTTCTTGCCCTTATACGCTCCTCCTTTCTTTCCTTTCCCCGCTGTAGATCTATCAAGTTCAAAAGGTAGGGTTTGCTTGGCTTCTTGTGTGATTGCATGCACTTTTCTCTTGCATTGGGAATCTTGATGGCGCTTGAGAAATAAATCCACCCAAATATGTCAGGTATGCAGCAGGTTTTACTTGGAAATTTATGTTTAAGCCACTTTCACTTCTTTCTAAGCCATGTAAAATTCTGCCACCTAACTTACTCTTAACTAAGAAGTGTGAGCTTGATCTCCTTATGGCTTGCTCAACTAACAGCTTCTCCCATGAGTGATTTGCTGTAAAAGTACTAAACAAGAAACCGAGGGAAGCATCCCTCAAAGAAGAAGCATTAAGCAGCGCAGCACAAGTTTTGCCCACAGGTGTTGCTCTTTTTGAATGGTCCTCATGCTAAGTTTGCTAGTCTCTGAGCTGTCATTTGGATATGCAAGGACCAGCATGAGAACTGGAAAAGTATCTGAGTGACTTACGGATGTCAGCCTGCCTTGACGCACCCGACCTCAAATACATAAATACTATATGCCACACAGCACCAGTGTAATGCTGACTTAATTTTGTTTGTAGAGTTGTGATTCCTTGGCATTCTCTCTTAACTGATTGGAACAGTCCGAAACGTAAATATTTCCAATAAAACATTAGCTACGAAAACATTATAGGGTGGGTAGTACAAAATTACCATTCTGTGTTGTTGTTTTTAAACAAGAGCTAGTGTGTTGCATCTCGGCTTGCACTGGAATAGCAGAGTATAGCAGTGAAGTAAATACTGCAGATAACCAGGAGTTTTGAGACTATGAGTGATTACTTTCTTTTAATATGTGAAAAAGCTCCAGTACAAAAAGTCCACATTTGGGAATCCCAGTTGTTTTACTAGTGTAGCAAATGAAGCAGTCCTTAATACAGTTGAAGTTTAATACAACCCCCTTTCAAGATACATAATTGTAATGAAGAGAGAAGACAGAATCCTAAAATGTCTTTACTTATAAGCCTGCTGTTATTACTTCATTTTTCATAAGTCACAGAGGAGTCTGGCCATCAGGCTCCTTTTCCTAGGATGACATTCTGTTCTTCTTTTGCATGTTTTCACTGGATGTTTGTGCTTACTAATGCTTCTTGAAAGTGACAGAATGGCAGTGCAAAATTAAGCTGCTTCTGAAATGGGTTACTTGTGTGCATTTTCTTGCTTGACTGCTTTAGTCTTGAGCTGTGTACAGGAGATACCTTTTCAGAGATTTGGAAGAGGTATTGAAGTGGTGTCGTGGCCTGCAGTATACACGTTCATTTTTCTGTCTCACCGCAGTATTCTGTAGTGCTTCAGACACACCTGGAAAAAAGCTGAAATCCATTAAGTGAATACTGGTGCAAAAGTTTATTTATTACATTTATATCCCGCCTTTTTTTCCTCCAAGGAACCCAAAGCAGCATACATAACCCTCTTCCTCTCCATGTTATCCTCACAACAACCACCCTGTGAGGTAGCTTGGGCTGAGAGTCTGTGACTGGCCCAAAGTCACCCAGTGGGTTTCCATGGCCGAGTGGGGACTAGAACCCGGATCTCCCGACTCCCAGTCCAACACCTTAGCCACTACACCACACTGGCTCTTGAGTGTATAGTTGTCACATAGTGGTTAGACCTTGTGACCAGTAACATCCACCCCTACCTGCCCCTCTCCTGCATCCAAAATGGGCTTAAATATTTTCCCTTTAAAAATGAGTGTGTGTTGAATTCGTAAACTGCGTGTGGCACTTCTTAGCCATGCAAGCAGTCATGTAGACCTTTAAAAAGAAAACTAATGCCACTAATGGACTTGGTTTACATGGCACGACCGTCTACCATCCCTTAATTTACGGGTTGTGCCAGGTACCTAAAACAAGCCATGGGTTATTTCACGGTTGTCTAACCCTCAAACAACCCCTGCTGGTGGGGTTCACACAGCACAAGGCATAGCAAGCCAGGCGCCCGCAGATGCCCAGTATGATGCCACAATCCCCACGGGTAAATTAATACATGGTGGGCTACCAAGTTGTGTGAACATGGTCATAGCTTCCGTACAGTAGTGTTTTGCCATTTCAAGAACACTTCCTAAAAAATATAATCCATGTTTCTTCGACCAACATGAATTCATCTCCACCAAATTCATTATCAATTTATGGCTGCTTGCCTTCTGGCCTAGTTAATTTCACTTCTCTATTGATTTGAGTATGACCCTAGCAAAATACTGTAATTGGAAATTATGAAACAAAGCAAGCAAGACTTGCAGTGTCTCTTCTTCATCCCATCATATATGAAGTGTTATCATATTACTGATGCTGGATAATGACGTATCATGTTAGTTCTAAGGGTGAAGTTGTTTCAATTATTTTACAGACATGATTATCTATATACACCCATAAAGAAAACTTTGCAAACTCATTGTGGGGCAGGAGAGCATGTAGTGTGTTGAATTGGTTCTTCTCTTACCAGATTATTAGAAGTTCAATATTAAATGTTATATTTCTGACAGATACACAACACAAACAAGAATGTACCTATTTTGACTTCCATGCCATCTTTGTTAGAGAAAAGGATGTGCTCACATATGGGAAGAGGCTATTAAGACAAAAGCTGATTGAGTTTAATGTGATTTGACAATTACCAAATGTGATGCCATGTCACATAATGTACTCACCAGTAATTTTAATAAAGTACTGAATTAACAGTGCCATTTTGACCTTATATCTCTATAAAGGCAACATACAAATGAATAGGATAAAAATCTTTGTACATTCTAAGTATTGTCTTTGAGGACCAAAATATTAAAGGGGGTTTGGCAAGTCTTCAACAAAGAATTGTTTCTGTAAATATACTTCCATCTTTTCCAGCTAGGAAAGTATCACAGAAACCGTGTTGCATTTGGGAGTTTTGTTCTGTTTTTAAACAAAACACCTTGCAGTATTTATTTACAGATTTTTTTTTTAATGGAATTTGGACTTTGTGTACTGGTTAAATGTACAATTCCACTATTAAGTTCATAGTTGATTTCACCCATGTAAGAAACATGGACAGTTGCTGAAAAGAACAAATGCATTTTAATGGTAGCCACATGTCTGTCTTTAAAAAGCAAACACAGCTACTATGCATTGCAATGTTAATTACAAAGTGATACACAGGCATATTTTATCACATTTCAGCAAACCAACAGGGCGACTACTCTTAAGTAGTGTTTCAGGAAGAAGTAGAAACTGCTTACATACTTGAAATATTAAATACCCGCCCAGAGAGCTTCGGCTACTGGGCGGTATAAAAATGTAATAAATAAATACATACCTATTTAATAACTGGACTAGGACTGGTACCTTCATTCCCATATGCAAAATAATTAACCAGGAAGTGTCTCTTCCCGCAGCTGTGTGTTTAATATTAGGGACTGTTGTTGCTGTATCCACCTGTCATGGAGTTGCTTGTCTTGCATTCAGCAACAGCTATTAGTCATGACACTAGTCCACTTTCATCAGAGCTACAGGAAGCTCTTGAAAACATATATTCATATGATATGGGAAGAGCTTTTCAACAAGCTGTTCCCTCCATTTATAAGGGTCTGATAGGTTGCTTCTATCGCAGTCCTTTCCTGCTCCTGAAAGATCTATCAAACACAGTGACCCGATTCACATGATCACTGCAGTCCCCTTGTTTACGAATTGGTAGACTGGTTCTTGAGTACTCAAGCTGCAGCTTGTCATGTGTCCAAACCTAGAAAGTGTGGGTTGTGCAAGGGTTAAAAGAAACACCCCCACATAGCCCTAGAACATAACCCTAGAAGCCTCGTATAACCCACACCACCCAGATTCAGACGTCATGATAAGCTGCAGTTCAAAATGACTGCTGGCACGCGGTGAAGCTTACCGTGGCTTAAATAAGCCACAGTGGCTTATTTGATCATGCGAATGGACCCATGTAATGCCACTGTTGAGCTTTAAAAATTAGTTTATGATTGTACTGGGTTGGAGATTTTGGCCCATTGCACCATTCTCCACTTCTTTTTCTGTGGCATGATATGCCCTTCTAAAAAAACCCAGAAATTCATTACTATTAGACTATCTTGAAACAGCACTGCCACTCTGCTCTGAGAAGCTTGCTTTGTGCCTCAGTGGCTTCAAAAAATATTGAACATTTGTTATGGCATGCTGCATTGCATGAGCATGTTTGCCTGATCCTTAGTTTATGTGAGAGAGAATATAGTGCTGTAGAGATTACTAGTAATGCAGGAGTGGGCAACATATCGCTTGCAGGTGATATGCAGCTGCTTCAGACTTGCTTTGTTAGGGGGACGGGAGCAAACTGGCCTTAGAACTTGTCTATTCTATACCTTTCAACCTAAATTCTTTTCCTTTCCTCTTCTGTCTATAGAAATATTATGGTCTGGACACAAAGTTTGGTGACATCGAGCAGTGGATGGTAGGCTTTGTCTAAGAATCCAGTGTTGTCTAAAAACTGCTAACATCTTGGATGAATGACAGATCATAGCTGTAGATGTCTATTTGCGTTCCTGAACTCCAGTTATTATATTAACACATTTTTTTCGTAGTTGAAAAGACTGATATAGTTTGATATATTGTCTCTCAGAAAGCACCTGTGCCCTTTTAAAAACACAAAACATTTTTTTTCTGGGATGTCCCGTTATATTGCTACAGGGTCAAATATATAACAAGGATTTAACAGCACAGTATTCCTTTAAAGGCTTGACAAGCTACTCAATGAAATACTTTCAAGAAATACCACCTTGTGAGAAAGGGGAGAATAACTCAAGATAAAAAACTCAGCTTGTTTACTGCTTACAGCTTAAGTAGTTAAGAAAAATTAAGAGCTTCATTATAAAGGTGGAACATACATACTTGAGTATGTTTCACCTTCACACTGAAGCTCTTAATTTTTCTTTGCTACTTAAGTCTCAGGTGTATGTAGCAATGTATACACATTGTGTATGTAGCCACATAATCAGCTTTCTGTTATGGCCCATTAATCGGAGATTTGTCACACTTAAAAAAACATGCAAATTTATATGCTGAAATGCCCCACGTTCTCCATTAAATGGAGTTTAAATTCTATGGTAAACTTATCAACAAAATAGTAGTTACCATGGTGTACTCTTAACTATTCCAAAATAAAGTATGTCTTCATATTACTATCAGAATGTAAAATACCCAGTGAAGATTCTTGGAGGCAAAGAAGTCACTTTGTACATGTTCAGTGACTTACTTTTCAGAGCTCTGAAAACTTCATTTGTACTTCCTAGGCTTATATGCTTGACTATATTGTCTTCCTCCCTTCAATCCATTAGTGAATTTCCCTGCCTCTTTTTTACTGCTTTTTTGCCATTGTGGTCACGGTGGAATAGCTTCCACTTAACCATGTGCAATCCTAGATGTAGTAACCATTCACTTGAAGTGAGATTACTATTGTGTGAAGAAAGAAGGAGTATTGCATGAGGTACCCTTTAGGCATATAGGACAGCAAAAGGGGCTTCAATTCAGAACACTATAATCTATCCTCCAAACTGTTTTCTAGCTTTCCTCCATTGAATAATCACTTTAGTTACATGGTGGTTGTTTGAAAAGTGTCCTAATGCACATGAAACAAAATAAGTTCAGAAAGTAATGGCAGTTTTGATGGACAGCGATTTTGCTGTTCTGTCCTCCAATCATTCTTGGGTTTTTTTCCCCCCCTTCTTGGGACATCTCTAGGCTTAACTGCATGAATTGTACTGGACAGTTACTTCTGTGGATGGCAAAAAGCTAGCCTCCGTTGAAGTGTATTCCACATATCTGGACTGTGAATCAGAAGTAATAAAACAAAGTTCTCAGGCCTGAAATTAGAGTGGTTTGAATATATGCTTATAGAATTCCTTATCTTACAAATGTACAACAATAGACATGGGCTTTGGAAGAGAATAATCATGTTGTTGGATTTTATATACACATTAGATTACAGAGTCTGTGACATTAATGATTTTCAAATATGGTGAAATATCTATTACCACTTTTCTTCTTCATGTATCTTTGAAAAAAAAGCTTTTTCATTATCCAGGGCAATCTTGCTAAATCTATCTATGTTCTCCCCTAACTTTTACTTTTAAAAACCTGTAATGGTGTTTCTCACTTCCCACATTTCATCTTTCCTCCTGCCTTGGTAGGAAGACAGTGAGCGTTACACCCATAAATCCAGAAGAAATGCCTCGGTCAGTATTGTTTGTGCTTTGTGTTAAAATTTTCATTTTAAATTAATGAATAAAAATAAATCAATTTTCTATGTGAGAGAGCTATGGAGAATCCCTGCAAATTTACCAGAAACAAAAATCTCAAATTATTTCTTTTTAAATTAAAACAAAACGGGAACGGGGGTGGGAACACCCACTCCATCCTCTCATGCACAAGATCCCTCTGTTCTTCTCCTACTGGCCTTAACCATAATTATGTCTGTCTGCACTGACCCGAACTGTGGTTAATGCTACTGTAGTTCAGACTTAACCCGGGATAGTATAAGAACACTGTTGAAACGTGCTTTCAAATTCAAGTTTATAATTGCATCGTGGGCAGCATTAAGTGTAGTTATTGTCTGAAGGTGTGTGAATAGTTAAGGGTGGGGGAATTTGTGTAAAAGGAGGAGCATGGCTAAATGTGATGTCTGTGTTTGCCAGACCTAAGTAATTGGCAGCAAGCGCGCTGGCAGAAACCACACATAGGTATAACTTCTATTTATCTATCTCACATAAAGTGAGATTCTTTAGATGCCTGCTAAAGAACATAAAAATAATGCTTGAGAAGTGTCTCTTCATTTTTCTGGTATTTGTTTTTCTATATTTTTCATTTCATATATATGAAATATTCAGTAGTACATTCTGAGATGATTTGGGGACTTTTTTTGGTAATTTGTCTTAAGAACTTCTTCCTGGATTATATCTAACTTGATAGCTGACATTTGCATCTTTTAAATTTGTCTCTGGTGTCGTCTTGGCTTGCTTCTCCATAGGCTTCGGATGAAGATGAGCGCATGTCAGTGGGTAGCCGTGGAAGTCTAAGGGTTAGTAACAAATGATTAAACATACGTAATCGTTCCTAACATTATTTTCTCCCCACTTTCCTCAGAATGGGTGGTTTCCCTTACTCTGCATTAGTAATTTGATAATTGCCTTCTCTTCTCATTGCCTCCCAGGTTTAGCTATTTTAGGTTATAAGGCCTTTTTTTTCTGCCTGAGCCTTGTATTAAAATGAACTTTTTAAGATGGAGAACACCATGGAGGGTGTCGTAAAGCCATTAATGTGATAGAGAACTGTTAACAAAAGCTGTGATCCTGTGAACAATTGCATTGCAATGCGATTTACACACATGTTACATCTCATATTTTGCAGCATTTAGCTTTTTCTAGTCTTGCACAACCAACCTTCCCTTGACTGATTATCTTAACTTTATACAAATTATAACTAATAGAAATACATCTGTTTGATATTACTGTAAACTCAAAATACATAGCTTTTCCACTAAAAGGTTTGTTGGTTCAGGATTGATTTACTCCCCTGTTTTAGCCTGGAGTACATACATAGTTAAAGAATGTTGTTGACATAAAGCTGTTCATTTTTTTCCTTACAAAATTATCAAACTTGCATGACTTGTAACTGAATTAGATAAGTGATCTACAGTATCCATTCCAAAGCCTGCTGTACTGGAAAATTCTGGAATTTAATTACATGGGTTTTTGCTTCTGGCAATTTATACATGAGGCAACTATGCATAATGCAAGTTGTGTATATCCTTTCTTAGGCTATCCTAGCCGTAAAGCCATTTCGTCTACCTCTGTCAAATTGATTGGATGGTTGCAACAGACTTCTTTCTCTAGACCAATAGTAAAGGAAAATCGCGCTGACTTAATGAACAGCACCGAAATGGGGTCTGGAAAGTTTTTTGGGGAGCTATGCTCATCATGTTCTCTTGACAGCAAGGCACTAGGCACCTTACCAACAAGCAGGGAGAACCTGTTTGGTTCTGAAGACAGCACCCTCGTCATTCTGGTGTTCTGGATGGGGTCTTTTTCTTCATCAGTTGTTATAATTATCAGTGTTCACTGAATATACACAAGCATTAACAGTTGGATAAAGTAGAGTTTACATTCCAGAGCTGTTCTTTCAGCTGGACTGGTATCAGGGGGCGCCATCACAGGGCACCTGCCCACGTCCACACCCCTACAGGGGATCGACTGCCAGCGCCCAGAACTTCCTAGTACTGCTGCTCCTTGCTGTCTCTACCTATTCACGTGTCTTGTAATCTCCTTCTGGGTGGTTGTAAAAATTGGGTCCAGAGGGAGAAGGCAAGTGAAAAGGCAGTGGGGATGGGACTGAGGGGGAAGCGGGCCCACTCAGGGAGGGGGCATAGAGAGGGCTTCTTACCCAAGGGCCCTCCAAATCCTGGAGCCAGCACTGTTTTTCAGCAGCTGATTTTGTATTGAGTCCTAAAACAAATGAGATTGCGAAGTACTGCCCTTATCAGAAGCAGTAATCTTCATTCCAGTGATATATGACACATGCTGTATTTTATTTGTTTGTTTGTTTGTTTATTTATTTATTTATTTATTACATTTATATACCACCCCACAGCCGAAGCTCTCTGGGCGGTTCACAAAAGTTAAAACCGTAAACATTAAAAAGTATACAAAATTTAAAAACCATCAGAAACATAAAAACAGCATTATAAAAACAACAGCATCCATTTCTAAAACAACAGTTCTGGGGGCTGTTAAAAAAACAAACGTAGCGTAGTCTATTGGTCACCTTAGAATGGTTTAAATAGGAACAGACAGGCAGGTTACAGTGGTGTTTATGCACAGGTGAGCATATCTATATTAAACACGCATAAAAGGCAGTATTAAAATACTTTGGGCAAATAAGTTAGTACAAAGCAAGGAGGATGAATATTTATCCTACACAATAAATATTTTTATGCTGAAAATATTGTTTCTGAACAACATTTTTCTGGAGTTGAATCAAATCCTGATTTTGAAAGCCACCACTTGTGATGAGGTACGGCAAACTTTAAATTCTATTTAGCATTGTCTGTAGCTGCTAAAGTACCTCAGATCTTTAGAACTTAAAACTGCAAGCTAATTGTGTAAAACAATGGTTAGTAACTGGTGAGAGTCTCTTGGGCAACTCCATCTGCTCCCTCTCCTGTTGCCCACCCAGACTTGATCCAATGTGCTGCAACAGAATGAGAACTGTTTCCTTGGGATCAGTTCTACGGCACTTGTGCAATGTATCTGTTGGAACCAAATGGGTGGACCAAATGATGTGGTTCATTTGAATCTATCCCTAGATGGTGAGAGAGATCCTCCACCATGTAAGGCTAGACAGTGATGGTTACTACCTTTCCCAGGTAATGCAAATACCAAATTCCCCTCTTTCAGGGTACATCATGAAATGAACGTAGTAAACCTGTTGGTTGTTTTATGATGGTTTTAATTTTTGTGAACCGCCCAGAGAGCTTCGGCTATTGGGCGGTATAAAAATGTAATAAATAAATAAATAAATGTGATAATCAAACTCTATACTCTGCTGTTTTGCTTTTAAGAAATTTGCAGCACATTCAAGCCATTTCTACGTTTGCCTTTTTTCCAGGGATCGTCCTGGGATCGTGCCTGTGCATGCAAATGACACACAAGGGATCCCAGGAGCAGGCAGGGACGACCCATCCATTTTCCTGGGATAATCCTTACATGTAGAAAGGGCCTCAGTTTCTTCATCTGAGTTCATAAGTTGTACTGACCTCAAGCAGTAAGGGCAATTTCTGCCATATTAGGCTTTATATCATGGACATAAAGCCGGACATAGTTCCCTGCTTATACAAGGAATTAGAACTTTTGGATTGATCTTTATTCTGTCCTTTTGTCTGGCTATTTGTGTTCTTACAGAGTTTTCCCTTTATACCCCCAACAGAGTGACTTGGATTATGCCAGTGCCTATCCAGTGGTGAGAAAAAAACTGACAGACTTGTACACTGCAATAGTCAGAATACACTTTAGAATTTGTTGTAATATGTGAGACAGTCTAGACAAAATGTCCATTTTAATGTTATGAATTTAGTTGTGGGGCTGGTGGATGCCTCCCATGTTACATTAGTAATATTATAAAAGTTGTAGTCATGTGGGTTCTTGCCCACCACTATTAGTTGCCCAAATAGAATGTAGCATTGCCCTGACATCATCCGGGGGCTTGCATAGCTGGTATGTCTTCTCTCTCTCTCTCTCTCTCTCTTTCTGCGTGTCCTTGCTCTTCTTTAAAATGGACAAGTTTTTGCTTACTGTTTGAAAGCCTTGTTTAACCATCTTGGGACTATTTATTTATTTGTTTATTTAGAAACAGTGGGGTATCATTTTAATTAATTAATGAAAGAAATAGATACCATGTCTCTTTAAGAAAGAGACCAGAAGAGATTTGATACTTAAAGGGGATAAACGATATATATTGAACATAATTTATTAATTATTATTAAGGCATTTTATTTATTTATTTATTTATTTATTTATTACACTTGTATACCGCTCCCATAGCCAGGGCTCTCTGGGCGGTTTTAGGCAGGACATGTTTTATAAATCTGTTAAAAGTCAGTTGCCATAATATCTAAATACCTTTATTAGGACTAACGAAAATGTTACAATCTTAAGACCAATCTTTTATTTTGAGTTCTCCAGAACTCTTCATCTGGCAAGATGTTAAACAAAACAAAAGGCGGGGTGGGATGGGGGAAGAGAAACGTAGAAAATCATGTTTTTGCTTCCAAGTCCAGTATCAGTATCAGAGGCAGTAAGCCTATATACACCAGTTGCTGGGGGAAATTGGTGGGAGGGTGCTGTTGCACTTGTGTCCTGCTTGTGGTTGGCCACTGCGTGAATGGAGTGCCGGACCCTTGGTCCATCTAGTCTACAGCTCTTAAAATAGAGTGTAAGAAAGTCAGGCGTACTTGGTCAGGCATACTTGGATAGGTTTCACTGGGTGTAAGACGCATTGCAGGATGCATCCAGAGCTAATGGGATGATAAAAGTAGTCATGATTGCTCCCCCATTTTTGAACATACAAAGTGTAGTAGTTACTCAGTCCTGTCTCTGGTCATAATCTGAACACACAGGTCCTTTGGGAGGCCAGAAACTAAAGACTAAACTAGTATTCTTTATATTAGTGAAGCTGGTGATAAAATTTCAGGTAGTACATGAGATACAAAGTCAATACCTAACTGGATAAAAATCTTAGTGGTTTCAGGAGTTGTAACCTCCTTTCCTCCTTCCCTCCCCTCAAAAAAGTGGTGGTAGAAGATAATTTCTGCCAGTTTGACGAATACTGTCCTAGACAACTAACTGTGGTAGAGAAGGTTGGTCCATAAGAAAAGCATTTACAAGGCAATTATTTAAATTTAATTTTAAGAATGTACTATTGTGAAATTCCAAATTAAAAAAACAAGGTGGTATCCTGCAGTGCATTGATCTCAGGGGGGCTTGAGCAGTAGGCCTGACATGCTGCTTGCCTGGATGGAAGTATTACTTTATTTATTTATTTTATTTATTTAAGGATTTTTATGCCGCCATTCAGCCAAAAAAGGCTCTCATGGCGGCTTACAAAAGTATTTCTTGACAGTCCCTGCCCACAGGCTTACAATCTAAAAGACATGACACAAAAGGAAAGGGGATTGGGAGGGAGGAGGAGGAGGGGGGAAAGGAAAGCAAATTCAGGCACTACAATCATAGTTGGAAAGTTCAGCAGTTACAGGTGACAGCAGGAGGGAGGGGGCTCTCAGCTGGAGCTGGACCCAGGCACGGTGGAGAGGTGCCTGGCTGCTGCTTCCTCCCTCACTGGTGGCCTCTGCAGAGACAGTTGGTAGCAGGAGGGAGGGGGCTCTCAGCTGGAGCTGGACCCAGGCACAGTGGAGTGGTGCCTGGCTGCTGCTTCCTCCCTCACTGGTGGCCTCTGCAGAGACAGTTGGTAGCAGGAGGGAGGGGGCTCTCAGCTGGAGCTGGACCCAGGCACGGTGGAGAGGTGCCTGGCTGCTTCTTCCTCCCTCACTGATGGCCTCTCCAGAGACAGTTGACAGCAGGAGGGAGGGGGCTCTGAGAACTTTCCCTGAGAACTTACCTCCTGGCTGCATTAGCTTGATCAGATGGTTTGAGTTACCCTTCAGGCCTAACTAATTGAACTTTACCTAATAGTTTTTAAAAATATTCCCCTCATTTTAAAAAGTCTACCTTTGCAAAAGGGAAGTTCTACTCAGTTGAGCAGGTACGTAAATTCCTAAGCAATAAGATTTCACAGAGACCCAAACTTGTATTGCACTTGTGGATATGAGAGAAGTGGGAATCTGGCAGCCTTTTCATCCTGCATTCTTACTCTTGCTTCAGGCTGGATTAGAGAAAGAGAGGACCAAAAGGAGGAACTTCAAAACAGTATGTATTTAAAGATTCTACATTTCCATGGGAACAGTAACATACAATCATATGGAAGGTTGAGAGAGACTGAATAAAATAGCTGCATTTTAGAAGTAGTGGTACTGATAACATGTTTGCGCTGTGGGAATATGAAGAATATTAAACGTTAATTCCAAAACATCTATTTCCAGAACATCTTGAGATGAAAAATAAGATGCCATATTGTTATAAGTTGGGGAGAGGAAAGAGCAACTCATGTTAATATACTGTAGTCAATTTGGAAGGAGAAGGGGCTGCTGCTATAAACTTAAGTGCCAATTTACTGACATTTTGCCTTGAAAAGTACTAGGTTTTACAGCATGACTATGATATAATGAGTAGAACCGGTGATGACTACCTCATCAATGCATGGAGAGCATAGCTTTTTCACCCACTCCTTTGGGTATGCAACACAGCAGGATCCAATTCCTTTTCCCCTCTAGAGGTTATATGTATCACTTGAATTCTTCTCCCACGTACCACCCAAGTTGCTACAGCTTTGGAGGGAAGGGGGTTATTGCTCCGTGGGTGATGCTCATTTCATTTTTTGGGGGGAGGAACATTGCTCAAATTCTGAGTTGCCTTTGTGATGGAGAGAAGAGTTGAAGGGACAGTTTCACTTACCCTCCCCCTCCCCATTTGAGGCCTCTGTAGGCTTCCTCAGTATCCTCTGTGTGTGTGTGTGTGTGTGTGTGTGTGTGTGTGTGTGTGTATGGCATGGGGGGAGGAGAGGCCGGCCGGCCACTGTGGATTGGGCAGCAAAATCCTGTATAATAATGTAAACACTGAAGGTCCATTGCAGAAAATATCGTTCTCTGTTATGCTTTTATTTTTCCTCTTCTCCAAGGAGCTCAGGGCAGCATAGATGGATCTCCTCCCAACCCTATTTTATCACTACAACAGCACGGTAAAGTAGCTTAGCGACTAGTGATGGGTGAGCTGACACTGTCAGAATTAGTCATTTGCTCTCCAAGTAACAAATGCAGTGTTACAAATTTGAATGAAAGTTCTGTTATATTTGAATTTCTGTACATGTACCTTAGCAAAGTGCATAATGGGAACGTGGCGCATATAACATAATCTTTTCTGCTCCGTACCCTTCTCCGACTGATTATTATCATTTGGGGCCTGTTCAGACAATATGCTAAGCCATAGTTAAGCCGCTAACCCTTTTGCAGCAAATGGTGAGCGTGTTTAAACCATGGTTGTGAAGGCACCATGGTTAGGAATGGTTCACACGACATGCTAAGTCATGGTTCACATGACTTCCCATTCGTTTCCATTCACAAATCGTGCAAATTCCCATTTGTGAATAGGTGCTTAATCCTCAGGAACTTTTTACAATGTTCAAGAGTGTGCACCCTAACCCTTTGCTGTTTGGAAAAAAATGGCTTGCGTTCAGGAGCGAGAATGAGACAAGACAAGCATTGAGGTGGAAAACTTGACAAGCTCAAACATTGTCTGTTCTGCAGTCCCTAGTTGGACTTACATCAAGGCAACTGAAGTTCAAATCCCTACTTGGCTCTGATACTTATTGGGTGACTTAAGCCAATCATTATCTGTTAAAATCTCTTGAAAGGGAGGAGGCTTCATATGCCACCTTGAGCAACTTGGAGAAAAAGCAGGGGGAAATGTAATTAAAAACATGCATGACCAAATACCACAGATGGTTTTCTGCAATGTCATTCATCCAAATTATAATAAACTATGGTTTAGACCAGAGCTTTCCAAACTTTTCATGTTGGTGACACACTTTTTAGACATGCATCATTTTGCGACACAGAAATTCAGTTTTACTAGCAAACTGGAGGTTAAACTAACCCCTTATAAGAGATACAGACACAACATATCTCATGAAAACCTTTCATTTATATTTTTAAAAATATATGATTTGCAAGATAATAACATACATTTCCAAGACTTTTCACATTGAACCAATTTTGTTGAGCTGCGATTGAGCGGCGGTTGAGACGGTGTTCCATCAAAAACCTGGACCCATGGAATTTCTCGAATGCGTCACTTCAGGTGCAGCCGCGTCACCGGAAGTGACGCGGAATCAGCTGTTTCGACCCGATTATGCATACTGTGCATGCGCAGTACCTGTATGATCCCTCAACCGTGGTGTGCATACACGGATACAACAGAAGGGGAATATACTAGTGCACCATACTAATCGGCACCTTTGCTGCGTAAAAATGCATGCAAGTTGATATTGCTTATTTCACATAGACTCAGAGATTTCTCAATACGTTCGCGTGACACTCCTACACACTGCAGCTGACATACTAACGTGTCGCGACACACAGTTTGGAAAGCTCTGGTTTAGACCTTTATTGCTAATGGGAATAACTATGACAAGTAAAAGGCACTTACTACTACATTGGTGTTGGTGTACTCCTTTAATTATGGTCACACGTCTTCATTCAGTATAGTTCCTGCTTGGATCCTAGAAAGTCTAGTCTTTGTGCTGTAGTCAGCACAGAAGATGGAGACCCTTCCTATGGTTGTATATAGTGGTGTAAATCTTTTGATGGAAACAGTTCCATTAGAGGAACCAGAAGGGTTGGTTTTCCCACCCCCACCACTACCAGTGTGTCCTTAAAGTCATTCAGAACATTCTAGAACTAAACAGAGTTTTAGGCGGGAGTCCCATCTACCGCCCCAGCGCATGCTCTGTGTGTGGCTTCTGCCTGCCTCTCAGATCCTTTTTGTCTGCTGCAATGACTAGCAAGATTTGGGATGTTTTCTCACCCCAAGGCAAATTTCGCCAAAATTTTGTCCCCTCCTGGGATGCTGAATAGAGTTCTCTTTTTCTTCTTTCTCTCTTTCTTCTCTGCCTTTACTATTTTTTGAATTTTCTTCCTTTTTATTTCATTGCCCCTTTCGGGGTGTGTGGCCTCCAAAGCCTTCTTCAAAAATTGCACCCTGTGATGCTGTCCCCTCTGCTCCGCCTTTATTCTTCCCTATAAATCAAAGGATCCCAGCAACGGGATGGGCATCAGAGTGCTACTCGCTGTCGTCTGTGTGACTCGCCGCCCTTGTCTGGCCTCAAAGCAGCCCAGCCCAGCGCTCTATACTCATACCTTCCCTTTCGCTGACACAATTGAATCCTGTAGCCTACCTCAGGTACCTCACTCTAGTGTGAAACAAAAAGAATGTTTAGTAACAACGAGTAAGGTTATGCAGTTAAAGAGCATAAACTTCATCAGGTTCAAGTTTATTTGTTTCAGTTCAATTCCATATACAACCCTGCCTGCTCTACCCTCTAGGCTACACTATCTCTCCTCGCTTCACTCTGTTCCCCAAAATAATAAAACACATTGTTCCTACACTAAATCTAGACCCTCTCTCTGACAAACCCCAAACCCTTCTCCTCTCACTCTTCACACATTTCTCACTAACTGCTTCTCTGTTAACTCCTCCCACTCTCTGCTAACCACCAATCCTAACCTTTGAACCACCAGCCAATCAGCATTCACTCTCACATTCTGGTCACTCACTCCCCCTCCCACTAGAATTAACTACTTCACACCCTTGTTCCAGCAGCACACACGGCAAATACATCTTTAAACCGCAAACATTCTTAAAACAGTACAAATACTTCCATTACAAAACAGGCATTAAACAGCAAAACACCACACACCTATTACTGCAGGAAGATACCATTGACTGATGGAAACTCCAGTTGCCTTCTTTGTCTTGGAGAGGCACACAACGTGGACTTGTTGTACTTACTGCAGTATACCTTTGTGCTCTGTTGTGGGAACAAGCCCACAGGCGCACTGAACCGGACTCTGCATGCTGCCTCAGCCTCCGTTTGCAAGAAGCATGCTCTGGCTCTTTCTCAGCTTCTTCTGGCACATACTATGAAAAGTACTTCAGAGTAACCGTCCCTGGTATCGGGGTACCAGGCCCTGCTGTACCAACCCCTTTGGCCATCCTCTTGGACCAGCAAATCAGAACCAGCTCTTTAGTACCGACTGTTGAGATTGGCCAGGTCAAACAGGCCAAGTCCTGTAATAAATGCACTGCTAACCCCCAGGCACTGGGACCGAAAAAGAAAAAGACAGCTCATAGGATAGAGTTCAACAACGAACCCAAGCCCATGACAGTTTCAAGCCAGTTGCCATGGGTACAGTTGGCACTTCAAACTCTTATGCAATCACTGATCCTGATCCTAGTGAAGCTACAACTCCCACTGGAGTCCAAGTCCCCAGATGATATCCAGTACCTGAGATGATATTTGGGGGGGGGGGAGATTCAGGGGACTTTTATTGCCAGAACTGTGCTATCAACTGCCTTGAGACCTTTCCACAAGAAAAAATAGGTCTCCTCAGTTCTGACAGTCCTCACTGGCCTCCTCAGCTTCTTCAGAAGGTTTTCTCAGTCATCACGATGATGTGCCATGGGGAAGCCATAGATGCCCTGCTTTTACAGGTCTTCTTCCCATTATTATGAAGACTGTTGATCACCAAGACAGCATCATTATTATTGTAGGGATACAGACAACCTGTGTCGCCATTCCCACTGTCAGTGTTCTCACTTTCTTGAAGGACTTTCTTCTTCTTTTTTTAATTCTAGGGATTTATCTCTCTTCTCCATTATTTATTTATTTATTTGCTTATTTCATTTCTATACCGCCCGATAGCCGAAGCTCTCTGGGCGGTTGACAAAAATTAAAACCATGAAGAGCATAATAAAACAACCAACAATTTAAAAACACAAATACAAAATACATTATAAAAAGCACGACCAGGATAAAATCACACAGCCTTATGACAACATTGAATTTTTCTCTCCTCCTCACACCCTCCCATTGAATGGTTCCTTAAAGGACTTACTAACGTCTGTCCACCAGCCTCTCTGCCAGTCCTGACTTGAGTTGGTCAGTGGTACTGGCTCAATTAATGATCAAGCCCTTTGAACAGGTGGCCATGCCCAATCTTAGGCTCCTCACAAGTGATCTTCCTCGCTGCTATTACTTCAGCATGAATAGCAAATGAACTATCTGCTCTAAGGCACAATCAACTTTTCCTAACTTTCAAGGAATACAGTAGTGCCTCTTTCTTCCAAAGGTTGATTCATAATTGCTTTCAACTCAGGATATTGTACTACCAATGTTTTTTCATTAATTCCCCCCCCAATGGAAGTCAAGCTTTATTTCTTAGATGTCAAAAAGGCGCTTTTGTTCCATGTGCATAGAACATCACCTTTTAGGAAATGTATTTGTTTGGCACTTGGGACCCAAAAAGTGTCACCCAGTGTCATCACAACACTTTGCCAAGTGGGTGGTTTCAACTATTCTGCTTACCTATCATCTAGCATGCTTACCAGCTCTGGCTCTTCTACAAGTATGGGGTCACTTGACTAGCAACTTCTGCCACTTTCCTCAGAGCTATTTCGTTTCCGCAACTGTGTAGCCCTGGACCGTCATCAGACATTACTTCCTGGATAACAGAGCTCACACCAATGCGGCTTTGGGCAGAGTAGTCCTTTCTTAATTTCAATTCTGGTGTGACATCTTTCTCTTCCAGGAAGCCACTTGCTTTTCAGTCACCTATATGTGTGAGCCACAGAGACCACAAAGAAGGTTGCTTATCTGTAACTGTGGTTCTTCAGATGATCATCTGTGAACTCACACAACCCATCCTCCTTCCCAGTTCAGTGCCTTGCCTTCTTTATTTCTCCACTGCAGTGGACTTGGAGCTGAGAGGTAGGCAGGAGCCATACCCAGAACGTGTGTAGAAGAGGTGGGCAGGACTCCCGCCTAAAACTCTGTTTAAATCTAGAAAGTTCTGAATGACAATTCTGTGTAGTGGCAGAACCCATCATATATGGGAATACACAGATGACTCCTGGAAAAACAACAGTTACAGGTAAGCAACCTGTCCTTCTTTGCTATTATGTTGCCTTTATTAAAACATTCTTAATGACATTATTTGGTTATAGAAATTCCCAGAATACATAACTGTCTACTGTTTTCAAGGTCTCCCTGTGAGCCTCTGCAGTATCTATCTGTCTTGCTTCCCAAGTTTGCTTTAAAATTCTTATGGATGAATCCATTCTACCATGCTACTTCTTAAAACACTTCCATGATACTTTTTGATGGTTGCTTTGATTCTCCCCTCCCCCTTTTCTCTCTCTCTTTCTCTCTCCCCCTCCCCTCATAACAGACAAATGGTTATGAAGAAGACATGTATCGTTCATCCCAGAATAGAAAATCTAGTAGGGTTAGTAGAACTTTTTAATTCTAAAGAAGTTTTGTTCATGCTGAAAGTAGTAATTACGCAGGTTTCTCAACAAGCAATGTACACAGTCCTACTCTTCACTGACAGCCTGTATGAGGAATAAGCAAAAACAACAAAGTCTTGGTAGTCTTTAAAGGGAAACAAATTTATTGTGCCATAAACTTTCATCGACCAAAGTTATCTTTGCCAAATGTATGGAGTAGATATACCCTAAGTACAAAGAGTAGTGGGGAAAAGTAAGGTCAACCAATGCAAGAGATAACTATAAGGGTATCACAGTACTATGTGGAGCACAAATGAATCCAGAATCCAATCAAACAATGCAAGATTCAATCAATGTGGATGTGACCCATTTCTGGCTATCATACAGTAATCCATATTTGATGCCAGTTCAAAAAACAAAAGATTATACACCTGCCACTTTGCACCCATACAGCCAATAAGGAAATATTATAAACGTGATGAGTCTGACTTTGAGTCGGTGTCTATTCTCAGCTGGACTGTGCAGCACAGTTGGGCGGGTTTTGTGGAACCAAAACAATCTTTGGTGATCTTGCATTACTCAGTGTTTGCCTTGCACTATGCACTATTGCAAAAAAATCCTTTTAGCTGAGGAAGAAAAATTCTACAGCAAGGAAGGAAAGTATCCTAGGGCCAGGTCACATCTACAGTATATATTGAATACCATCTTTCCCCTTCATGAGGTCTCTCCTCTGAAAAGAGTATATTAAAAAGACTTTCAGTTAGCCACTCACAGGGGCAAGTGACAGTTACTTCTTGACAAGTAACCAGTTGGCACATTGTCAGATTCACAAGCACACGTTGTGGAGATAAGGCTAAACTGTTTTTGCTGCAAAGTTGAGATAAACGATGATGGGATACGTAATACTGATTTATGTCCTTTCCTCCAACAGTGTCAAATCTTTTGAGATGGGAGGTAGATCAGGTCTACTGTTGGTCAACCACACTTACCAGAGTTGTTGTGGGAATTGATATGGATGACAATTTACCATAGCTTCTTTATCTAAGCCAAATACACTTATAGCACTATATAAATAAAAATGGTTGTAATAGAACCTTACATTTCTTGTCTTTGCATCAAAACTTCCTTAAACCACAATGATGGAAAATTATTATAAACAAGAGTCAGAAAAGGGAAACCAAGGTACAATAAGTACATTTAACTTAGAAAGATATTTTATTAGAATAAGTGGATTTATACCCCTTAATCGTTTTATCTCTGCCATTTCTTTTTTGGAAAGAATCCATGAGGAATATTCTTCCAGGCAGATACTGTTGTTAACTATGATCTAAACGTCTATTTACCCCACTCCAAGCAAGTATAATAAGAGAAGCCCTAGTTTTTTAAAAACAACAACTCAAACTGCCCCAGTACTGAAGACAGTCTATTTCTTGTTTTTCCTGTTCAGTGCCTAAACAGTGTTTCAAGAATAAGTCTGCAGTCCTAAACACACTAGAGTGTGTGAATATTGCTTAGTAAATATGCATAGGATTGCATGGTAAAGACCCCAAAGTAATATTAAATAGCCTATGCAGGTATAAACCTGTACATTTTATGTGCCAACACCTTTTCATATGAATGAACCCACTATTGGATTTGTGCAAGGCATATTTTCTGTGGGATCTTAATGGGGAAGGACAAAAAAAAATCTTTTTGATCAAAGTGGGTCAAAGATGTCTTGAGAAACATCCAAGTAATTAATTCATTGATTATTCTGGCAACAGAAATTTTGAGATATATCCTGCCTTTTTGAGATCTACCCTGCCTTTTAGTATAGAAAAAGATGTACGCCTAGTCTTGAAGCTCGGCTTTTCGATGACTTTTGGTTTTCTTCTCTAAACTGTGGGTGTGGGTGTGTCAGACTCATCCCAATGTTCTGGTTTGGCCTTCCCATTTAAAGGAGTGTTCAGATAGCAGAGGCAAGCCTCTTCCCTTACCAGTCTAGTTCTGTCTCGTAGCCAGAAATGCAATGGCAACTCAGTGCCTGGAAAAGGCAAGACTTCTTTTTTAGAGGAAAGTTGGTAAGTACCAATAATGCTTAGATTATTGAATTAATTACTAAATAGTTTTGGCCTATACATAGATGCATTTCTAATGAGGAACAAGTGATTTTTATTTGCTTTCTACCTCCTGGATACTGTGTCAGAAATACATCTTGAAAAGAGGTAAACATTCAGAGAGGGTGTGGATAGCAAAGTAAATTATAGGTGTTTCCTTTACTGACGACTGCAGTATAGACTAAATCTTTTACAATTCTTTAAAGTGGAAATGCATCATTCAAAAGAACGATGGTTATTTACTTCACAAGAGTAGGTGAAGGTGATTTTTCTTCTGCTGTTTTGTCATTGAAATAGTAGTTTCTATCGCTGTTTTGTTGTTCAAATACTAGTTTAGTTCTCACTGAAAGACATTTTTACCCTCTCTCTAAAGGAGTCTGGATGAGCATCTTAGAATACATCATTTATTGTTGGGACTTGGAGAAGATATTGCTTGAGATAACTTTTCAAACCCATAGTTTTGGGTACATCAGGGAGTGTCCTCACTATTGTGTGAGGACTTCTGCTTTGGAATAAATGCCATTGTTTCCTCGTTGTTTTTAAAAATTTCTTTATATTTATGCAGGCTTCCTGCTATTCTGACCTTAGTCTTCATTGCAGTGATTTTCCTTCCCAATCCCAGCCTTCAGCCCAAAATGGAAACCGGGTCTGTCAATTTTCCTCCCTGCCAATTTTTGTTGCACTTGGGCAGTACAACCTGAACCATTAGTGTTATGAGGCTTTAATAAATGAGTGATTCTCTTTATTTTTATTGACCTCCACGAAACTCCAGCTTAGTGGCTTATTTGTTTTTCTTCAAGTTGTTTTCTCTGCTGTTTGGGACAGGTAAAATATAATGCTACTTTTCAGATAGTTGAAGACTCCAACCTACACATCTAGCCTGAATCTTACTCATTTTTTCATCTTTTTGGTCTTATCATTTTGCCTTAGCAGTTCTGAAAACATCTAAAGAAGAAGGAGCTATTTGTTGTTATTGATATGTGTATTTTGACCTTCTATTGTAGAGTGTACAGATCAAATTATTCCTGCTATGGCCATGGAGAATCACTAATTTAAAAGCCTTTCAACCTTCACTGTGGTTGAATTTGCCCTCTTTTGCATGCAGAACATACCATGCATTCAGCACGATCAGAGTTCTGTTTGTATGGATTTCCCTGCCTTCTAGATGTGGTGTGTTTGGGGGTTTTCTGCAGTTTCATATGTTCTATCAGAAACGTCTACATGTCAACCTTTTATAAACATATGTTACTAAAAGGAATGTCTTCCCTAATGTTCTAATCTAGCTCCTGTTGCATTCTGATTTTATGACTAGATTTGTTAGTTTCATTCCTAACAATAGTTTAGTGGTAACATAGATTTGCATTACTTAACAATTGTTCAGTTATTTATGAAGCTGCTTCCTAATAAGTTGCCCTGGTGTCTTGTAGATATTGCCTAAGCATCTTCCTTTGCCAGTATGGTGGTTGTGACTGAAACAGGAACAATCCTAGGTCCATTTCTGTCTCCTGTACCTAGATGTTTTGAAATCATGCCCTGTGACTAATAGCTACGGCTACCTTCCTGTAGAAAATATGCATAAGTGTGCTATCCTTGCTGTCTGACTCTCTGCTTCTATTTGCATTTTCAGCCATTTAAGCAGGAATGGCCAGCTTTTTAAATGACCTGCCACACTCCAAGTTTATATTGCACTTCAATAGGCATTGTAATGACCTGCATTCTATCTAACCAACCAGAAATCCCACTGTGAACAAACTTTGTTTTCCTTCTCGCTTCATTTTTTAAATGTATTTAAAACAGATTGTGCTCCTTGTCTTTCTCAGCCATCCTTGTTGTACAGTGATGCTCTGCCAGCTAGAAGCTACAGGGTTGGTTCTCTCTCCACATGTGTGGAGTATGCTTCACATATCACATAAATTCTGTTGTGTATCAAGAATATCTTGTTGGTCCAGTTCATTTCACTTTTATTGTGTCATGATGTGTGTGATCTGTAAGAATGGAATGCCCATTTGCCTTCAGCGTGTCTGTCAACTCTGTGCTGTGAGCCCCGCCTTTTCCTTCCATTAGAAGCCTGCAGTTGTGCTTGTGTTGCTGTAACAATCCTGAAGGCTGCTAGTTGCAATAAGGCACGCTTGACTTCCTGTTACTGGATGGTACATTACAATGAAAGGTAGTTTGAGAGGCAGCGAGAACATCAGAGCTTTCTGCAGTTTTTAATAAAGTGGTTAAAATGTTCTCGGCGTGACCACAGTGTATGCTTGGTCTCTACACGCCCAAAGGAACAAAAAGACTTTACTTGCCTGCCGTTCTAAATCTCCCCTGTTCCTTCACATTACACTTTAAACAAAACTCTGTAGACAGCTTCACTGTCAAGCATATACACCAGTAATTGGAAACTAGCAAATGTTTCCTGAGTGACATAAGAGTTTAAGATTTAGGATTTAAAGTGTATTTACCAGGCAGTAATACAATCTGGACAATCATATTACTACAATGGCTGTAATATTTTTTTAGGTATGCTCAGCCAGGAGCATATTTTTTTGCCTTTGAGCGCAATCCTGTACATGCCTACTCAGAAGTAAGTCCCATTTCGTTCGATTGGACTTACTCCCAGTTGTCTATGGGATTGCAGCCATTGTTTCCTCTGAATGGGTTCAAACAACATTTTACTTTCCCAGCTAAAACTTGATGTCACTTGTTATAGCTAATTGAAAGTTATAGATTTGATGGTTTAGGAATGTATGAATGAGTGAAACAGGAGTATGGCTTAGGTACAGATATGATTTGGAGCAGGATGCCTCAAGCAGCTGCTGCCATTGCTTCTTCTAGAGAAGTGTGGCATTTCTTGTGCTAGAAGTCTCCTAGGGAGAGGCAATGAATAGAATCTGAAAGGTTTGTAGGATATATTCACTTGCTTCGTAGATAAGAGGAAACATTAATTTAGAATAAATACAGCTCAGTTCATAGGGGAGAACGCCTATATTCAGTAGTCTTACACCTAGTATCTCTGTGTTATGAATTATCAATGATGTTTCTTCATTGTCTCTGTTCATCTCACACATGGATTTTGGAGCTGAGACTTTTAGGCAGGAAGTCCAGACCACCTTCCTCCCATACATGCCTGTGGAAGCACAGAAGTGGGCTCCAACCACATGGACACCACTTGTCCATCAGACCTCACCTACTTCTCCAGAAGCTATGCCAAAAGGACCACTGAATCCACCAATGCAACCAGAATTTGACCCCAATGGTTATCAGTTGGACTCATCCAAATCTTCTCCAGATCAAGGAGTTGGAGGTCACTCACCAGTGGAAGATAATTTCCCCTAAACAGAACAGTTGGTGTGTATGGCTACAACTTTAGGATTAGAGGTACAACAAGTAGATACCCCAGTCTATGACCCAGTCATGAATTTTGTCCAAACTGAAACCACCAGCCATAACAAGGCTTCTGACAAATCAGTAAGGCCGTAACTCTTGCAATAGGATGCAAGAGTTATTCTATGGCTGCACTGTCATTCTGCATTGCACACTGCCAAGTGTGTATGACTCGATACCAATTCTTCCTGTGGAAGAAGATGGCTTCATTGTTCGATTGCCTGCCGGACAATAAGAAATAAATTGCATGTCTCTTCCAGACTGCTCAGACCATGCAACAGGCTGACATGGGCAAGCAATATGGCAGACTGTGAAGCAATATCTATGGCATTGTAATAATTCTCTGAAGATAATAATCATAATCATAATTTCTTACCCGCCTCTCCATTTTGATCGAGGCAGGGAACAACAGTACATATAAAATACATAAAACTGAATTAAGAACATAATATACATTGTTAAAACATCCTAAAAACATCCTAAAATTCCCCTGGATAGCCTGCCGGAAGAGATCAGTCTTGATAGCTTTCTTGAATGCTAATATACTGTCAAGTTGACAAGTCTCCTCCGGCAGGTCATTCCACAGGACCTGAATGTGCGGGAGGATTGTATGGGAGAAGGCGATCCTGCAGGTAGCCTGTACCCAAACCATGGCTTTAAAGGTGATAAGCAACACTTTATACTTCGCCTGGAAACTAATTGGCAGCCAGTGAAGAGATTTTAAAAGCTGTGGTCCATGGGCTTCACCAAAGAAGCTCGATCATGTATAGAAGATATACCCTTTGACTTACAGGGACTGTTTACTGTACAACACCCTATATTATGTATACAAAATAAAGTCTTCGACAAAGAAGATGGGTATACTGCAGATCTTGGAATAGGCCACAACATCATCATCAATTTACTCTTCAAGTGCTCCTTTCAAAAGGTGGGATCCCAGCAGACCAAACATTCCTTCTCTGCTTGATATAAACAATAGCATCCAAAGCAGAGTGATGGATAGAAGCAGTGCCTTTATCCTGTTGGATCTTACGGTACCAATTCCCCAATCTTCAGCACCTGTTTAAGCAGGTATTATGAGGCTTGGCACTGTATTGTCACTGACAGATAGGTTCTTGCCAGTGTACAACATGGTAATCAGTGGAATTCTACTCCACCCCACTCTTAGGTCTTCTGTGATTCACAGACTCTATTCCCTCCCTGGAAGAGGAGATCACCTCATTGCTCCACAAAGGAGTCATCGAGGAGATGGATTCTTTAAATAAAGATATATGTTTCATGTCACATTACTTTAAGGTCCAGGAAAAAAGACAGAGGCCTTTGACCCATTCTAGATTTAAGTACCTAAACTCCTTTATCTGACCAAAAAAGTTCCGTGTGGCAACTCTGATGGTTCACTTTATTGGATCTTAAGGATGCCAATTTCCTCATTTTCATTTGCCCTTGCCACTATCAATATTTGTTTTGCCATTGATGCATGGTACTATTAATTCCAACTCCTGCCCTTTGGTCATGCTATCACTCCTAGAATATTGTCTAAGTGTATGGCAGTGATTGGTATCCACCTTTACTTGGGCATTACAGTATTTTCATACATTGATGACTGGCACGTAGTAATCCCATCTCATTTGCTCCTTACTATCCACCTTCATAGAATCATAGAATAGTAGAGTTGGAAGGGGCCTATAAGGCCATCGAGTCCAACCCCCTGCTCAATGTAGCCACGCTTCTTTTTCTTTCACCTCTAGGCCCTGTGTCAGCTTACCAAAATCCCATTTCATCCCAGTCACTCAAATTCAGTACATTGGACCCATCTTGATTTGGAGCAAACAATATCATTCCTCCCCTTGGATAGGACTTGCACCCTATATCGATTACTTGTTTCATCATCTCCTAGAGTTCGGTCTCTGTTTTTGTGATCTATTACCTGCCTGGTCTTATGGCTAACTTATTTGCAAGGTTTCTGTCATCCCATTTGCAAGGCTCCAAATGCACGTACTCCAGGTTTGGTTTCTCACCACTTTTTGTCCAGAACAGGACCCACCACAAGCCCGATTACCGCTAGCTGTCTTAGTCCCTTTACTGGTGGACAGTTCCATCCCATCTCTGGTGGGGATTTTTGTTCCAACAAAGGCAACCATCCCCAATAGTGATCACTGATGCCTCAACCTTGAGCTGGGAGGACATTGCAGCACATTTCAAATCCATGCTAAATCGTCTTCAGAAGAGAAAAGGTATCATATCAATAGTCTCAAGCTATTAGCAATTCATAAAGCATTAATTGCCTTTGAAACTGTTCTCTGTAACCAAGTTGTGCAGATCGTATCGAACAACACTGTCAGTGTTTAGTATATAAACAAATGGGGTACCCGGTTGAAGACTGCTTTGGCTTACTCTGGATGTCTGTTAATCCTGTATCTTGCCCTCTTTATCATATCCAGTTCCTCCTGATATTTCACAAGAAAGGATTTGTTTTGCCGTTGCTTAGAATTTATTTAGCAGCCCTGTCCATGTTCCACTGTTGTTTTTCCCCTCGCACCCTATGGCTAAGAGATCCTTCAAGGGAATCAAGAATCTATACACTCAAGTTTCCAGACTAATTCCTACCTTGAGTTTCTCTGTTGTTTAACCACTTTGATGTCCAAACCCTCTGAGCCATTTGCTATGTGTGATATCCATCTACTTACCTTTAAAATGCTTTTACTTGTTTCCTTAACCTCTGGACAAACAGCAAGTGAGCTGGCTACCTTCCGCTCCAATTCTTCATTTACTATTGTTCATAAAGTTAAGGTGGTGCTCAGACCATATTTGACCTTTCTGCCAAAGGTGGTTTCTTTCTTCCATCTGAACCTGTTTTCCTTTCAAATCTAACTCCTCTCATGGAAACATCCTTTTACGCCTTGGATGTTTGAGGGGCCCTAGCTTTCTATCAATACTGGCCAGCTTCTTCAGGAATACCCTGAAACTCTTTATTTGCTATGGGGGGAAAACTAGGATTTCCCTAGTTTTGATACAATGACACTGTGTTTGGGTTTCCAACACAGTCAAACTTTGTTATGTCCCTGCTCGGCTCCAGGTACTGACATTAGTATAGGTTCAGGGCTGTTCTATATTCATTTGCTTTTTCGGGAGATGTTTCTCTCCGGGAGTTATGCAGGGCTACCATGTAGTCCTGGCCCATGAATTCAGTAAGCAATACGTGCCTTGATGTTCGAGCAAGCAGTGCTTTCATCTCTATCGACTTGAACACCTGATCTCCTTTGGTAAGTCAGTTAATCACCCATATGTGTAATGCACAGAGACCATGGAAAAGGTCAGGTTGCTCACCTGTAACTGTACTTCTTTGAGTGGTCATCTGTGCAGTCAAACAACCCACTGTCCTACCCCACTACAGGTGTTCTGATATGCCCTCATTGTCCTCTTGATTTGGGGCTGCCGCTGGGCATTAAAAGTCTCAGCTCTACAAAGTTCTGATGGAGCTCTCTGCAGGCGCAGATCCCATATGTATGACTGCACAGATGTCCACTTGAAAAACTACAGTTATAGGTCAAGAAAGGCCAACAGGGCAATATAGTATCTAGGATTCTTGGAAGGAAATCAGCAAACAATGGAGTTAAGATAGCAGCAGTGAACTTGGCTCATCCTGCAAATATATGGTACCAGTTTCATTATTTAACCTAACAGCAAGTCAGACCCCTGAATTATGTGACCCGAAAGTCTAATTCTGCAGATTTACTACAAAGAGACTGAAATATATAAAGTAGCTGCTATTTTATCTAGTTGACAAAATTAGTATATTTAAATATCTTAAGGATTAGTAGAAGTAATACTTTTTTATTAAGAATGCATTGTTTAATTGATTAGCTTAATTGACTAACGCCATGGGTTGTATCCAATTGTGTTGCTCTGTTCAAGAAAACCAGTCCAGCATTGACCTCAAGGAACAGAAAGGGAGAATGCAATTTTTGCTGATCTCCCCTTCCCTCTGTACCCCACCCCACCCCACCCCATGCCCTCCAAAACTGATCCAGAAGGCTAAAGAACCCTTGGGAATAATGTGGGCTTTGGCGTGGGGACTGCAATAGGAAAAGGATGTTTGCGAAAAACACCTCCCTCCCCCTTCTGCTACTTGAAGCCTTCACTGGAAGGAAGAGCCTTCCATGAGTGGAGGGAATAAATGGATATAACTTCTTTTGATTTACAAAAAATGCCCAACTAACTGGGTAGCAGTTTTATAAAAATGTCATTTTAAAAATACAAGTATTCATAAAGATGGCGGATGGTAAGTGTCATCTTAGAAGAGTCATTCCCATGTCTGACGCACATAGCAGGGAATGGCTCTTCTAAGATGATGCCTCCTATGATACACCGATATAACTTTTTAAAGAGAGTATTCTGGGGTGGGGTGTGGGGTTTTCTTCACAACTGTAGTTTTTAGTCATGTGGAATTAGCTAAGCTATTTTTTTTAAACAGGTGACAGTTCTACTTTTGACACTATGCTATCCAAATTATTTCAGATTTTCAGTCTAATTACAAAATAGTGGAATTAACCATAGTTGGGAATAGAATAATGGTCCTGAATGTATGTAATCAAGGACAGAAAACTCTCTATCCAGGTTTTAGCAGATCCCTCAGTCTTTAGCAAGGTTTTTACATTCTAAGGTTAATTCAGTAGGCTTATAAGGGTTTAGAAGCTTGCTGCTATTTTTAAGTTTGAACACTACAGAAACTGATCACTAGACACCCTGCTCGGAAAGCCAAGCTCTACAATTCATCGTGTGATTACCATCAATAGGACTTGTGTTCTTCACTAAAGATTACCCGTCACTGTTTATGCACTGTTTTTCTCTAGAAATGGAGGCTGTAATTTCCACTTTCTTAATTTACTTTCACCACCAGCATAAACAAGTTGAGGTGGCAGCCACTTGAAGGAGTAGATGTAATGATTTTGTGTCCTTAAGTTGCTGTGACTATCTAGCATTTCAAATGCATGAGCGCATTTTAACGTATTTTTGCCCACCCGAAGACCTTAGAATGGGCCAGGCTTTAAATAAAATAAATATTTTTGATTGACGGTGGTATTATCTTGAAGGTATGAACTGAAAAGGGGCCACTCTGCAAATACTGAAAGAAGGCCTCTCTAATAGACTACCTTCCGCTTAGTTTAGTCTCCTCAGTGGATGTTGTATTCAGGATCACACTTCTGCGTCTTAGGGCCCTTTTCGCCCCTTATTTTTATGCTGCTCTCTGACCCCCGTCTGTTTGGTTCCATGCAGAAAGTTCTGCCAGAGAGGCAAGCAGTCCTTGCTTCTTCCAATTTGAAACTATTTCAAAACATGCACATGCATGAAACGCTTTCCATTTGTTCAGGCATCATTGTGCAAACGATTCAGGCTACTGAGTGTAAGAGCCACTAGGGCAGAAGGAGCCTAGCAACACCCTTGACACAAAGGGTCTGATTTCATTTGAATTCTGCATGCATTCTGAACAGTTCCACAGTACACCCTAATAAGGGGTGGTTGTCGTGGTTTTTCATCCTTGAGTTGCATGCAGCTTGCACTACATTATGGAAGATACAGCTGTTTTGTTTATTCATTTGTTTCCCTTTCACTTATTTTATTCTGCACCTTGATGCATTTTGAATCTCCCAATAAAGTCTACCAATCCTGTTCTGACTCTGTTTTTTAATTGTAGGCATCTCTGTATGATGAGAACTTTAACAGTGGGAATCGTCGGTATAGTGCCTCTAGTTCACGTCCTGTAAGATGGTTTCCGCATTTTTGTGCTGGCTTCGTTTTTGTATATTCAAACATTGCTCTTGTATAACCCTGGTTGCCCATGATTCCTGAAAATACCGCTTTTTGTGGCCATCTGTGAATTGTGAATTCCTCTTTAGAATTCTAGTACTGTTCTTTGTTTCACAAATAGTACCAATAAGATATAATGGGCTCTTCCAAATGTAACCGTCCTGACTTAACTTAAGCCATAGTTTAGCAAGCCAGGAATAAGCATTGGAGCCACATGTTCCTCCCTTTGTAGACTGGCTTTGCCACGAGAGTTCCCCATTTCATCTAATGTCAGTTTACCAACCAGGATATTTAAAACATGTTTTTCCCTGGTTTAAGATCCTAGCAACTAAATTTTCATTTCAGACACAATGGGGAGTGCTGACCAGGATGGAAGCCCCAAAGCAAGGGAGGACTGCATGGGCTTGATGCTCGTTCTTGGTTTGCAAATAAGGATCGTTATGGATAAGCACTGTTATCGAACACTCCCTCCCCTATCACGTGTGGGCTTTATTAATTAATTCCTGTATTATTCAAATCAGAATGTACTATTATGTAGGGTGACCCTATGAAAAGGAGGACAGGGCTCCTGTATCTTTAACAGTTGTATTGAAAAGGGAATTTCAGCAGGTGTCATTTGTATATATGGAGAACCTGGTGAAATTCCCTCTTCATCACCACAGTTAAAGCTGCAGGAGCCCTGCCCTCTTTTAAATCTGGTCACTCTAGTATAGCTCCTGCACCTTTAACTGTTGTGATGAAGAGGGAATTTCACCAGGTGCAACATGCATACAAATGACACCTGCTGAAATTCCCTTCTCTATGCAACTGTTAAAGATACAGGAGCCCCGTCCTCCTTTTCATAGGGTCACCCTATATTATGCCTGAGCTAGCAAACTATGGTTTGGGCGAATGTTCTGAACCATAATTACAAACCAGGATCAAACTGTAGTTTGCACTATTGGTTTGGGGACTCACTCAAGCCATAGTTTGCCTGTTTGGATATTATGACAAACTCTGGTTTGATGAAAACAGAAAATAATGAATTAGGAAGTTGGGACAGGAGGGGGTTTAGAAAATCATTTGAACGTGAACTGTTTTCTGTTTTGATTTGTAAATCCAAATGACTTGAAATACAGTTCAGAGCCATATGATCATCCTTGTACTCCCAACCATCTTTCCCCTCTACGCATTCACTCTGTGGAAGTGCAGATCGTTTTAGTGATGCATTTGTATTTAATGCTTGAATACATTTTAATAATGCAATTGTTTTTAATGCTTCAGTACTACATTGGTGAAATGTAAAAATCCTTCTCCTCCCCCGCCCCAATAATTTTTGCTAATTAATGGGAAATGCAGACTTTCTAAAATTAACTTTTACTTACCAATTTGATTTTTTATCTTAAAATAACTTAAAATGAAGATAGTTTGTTGATTAATTTGTTAAACTTATATGCAAATGCTCTCAGGACAGTTTACAGTCATAAAAGTAATAACATACCAATCAATCAAAACAAATGCAATCATTGAAATCTCTCTCATTTTCTCAATTAATTTTCTTATTTTATGCAATGTTCAATTAATGTCAGTCTGGTCACCTGGCTTCAGCTGAAAGATATTAGTCTTGTTCCATTCTTAAGTACCTTTTTGCTGAGTTTCTGGTTATCACTGGATCATATTAAATATTTTCTAAAGATAAGCAAGTTTCTTAGTAGTGATCATAAATAAACAATAAAGGAATTGAGTCCTTAAGCATGTCTATTAAACCTCTGTCTATTAAATTCATAGTTGGTGTTGGGGTGGGAAGAATATTTCACTTTATAGAAAACAACAAAAGTGTGTAGTTCGGGATTTACAGGGAGCTTAATGTATGTGATTTATGTTAACTTCCACAGCTGATGTTTTGCATCCATAATATTATGATCCTATAGTGTAGAACACAAAACAGCTTATTTTATTTACTTACCTTGATTACTAATCTCTGATGAATGGGAAATAGCTTATATTTGGGAATACTATTTGAAAATTCACATTTTAAATCTAATCTCCCACCCCCACCTCAATTGATAGAATAAACTAGGCTATATATACTTTCCAGTCTCGTCTTCAGGATAGTAAATTCAGACAAAGTTGATAATAGTTCAGTAGCTAGTTATTTTTGCAGTTTGTCATCTTGGGTGGCAAATACCTTTTTTTTAAGACCTTAGCTAGACCTAAGGTTTATCCAGGGATCGTCCCTGTTCATGTAAATGACACACAGAGGATCCTGGGATCAGGCAGAGATGACCCTGGGATAAACCTTAGGTCTAGCTAAGGCCTTAATTGACAGTTCATTAAATAAATGTGCTATTTGATACTTTGACAAGAAGAACATTTAGAAGATTGATGGGAATGTTTAAGTAAATCTTCTATAGCAGTGGACTTTATTAATTACATATTTACGATACATTTTGGAGGTGTATATCCTTACTATGAAAAGCAATTGATAACTGTCCTTGCTCCATTACAAATCTTGCTAGTTACTGTAATTTAGACCAACCTATCTCACAGCATTCTTCGGGACATGCACTCTTTGGAGCAAGGACAAGATAAAAATACAATAAAGAAAACACCAGATAAATAACATTTCATTGTTAACGTTACTTCAGTTGCCTTTCAAAAGCGTTAACTTCAAAGCAGCTACACGCAGTGGTTCTCAACCTTCCTAATGCCGCGACCCTTTAATACAGTTCCTCATGTTGTGGTGACCCCCAACCATAAAATTATTTTCGTTCTTCTCCTCACGATCCATTGTCATGGGATGGTTTGCTAATGAAAATAATACATAACAATAGCTTTAATAATACAAAAGATGATACATGACATAGTTCAGTCAATACAGTTTCCTAAACCATCGGAAATATGTGTTTTCCGATGGTCTTAGGCAACCCCTGTGAAAGGGTCATTCGACCCCCAAAGGGGTCCCGACCCACAGGTTGAGAACCACTGAGCTACAGTATCTATACTAATCACGATCCAACAAATTAAGCAACCTGTTCTGTTTAGCTTTATGAATCGTATTTGTGATTTTCCCATGTGCTAGTTAGCAAGCTACTTTTGAAATGTCTGAGGAGGGGGAGCTATTCAGACAGAGTGACATATGCCCACGTGTTTATGTGGGCCCTGTGGGATTTGTTGAATTGCTCTTGGGGTTGAACTGAAGGTACAAATGAATCAACTAAAATTTGCTAAATTTTATATCCCTTATTTGTACTCTTATTTTCCACCTAAGAGCTAATTGGCAAAATCTGTTATCTGGATCAGAATTGAGAATATCACCACATAATTTTAAAGGTAGTCTCTGAACTTCATGTTTATGGGAATTTTCAAATAAAATATGCGAAATGTTTCAGTGATTATGGAGACTGGAATGGAGTTGGATCTTACCTTAGTGTGAATGTACCAATGATCACATATCTAAATTGATATCTGCCACTTAACTATATGGGCAATGGCTCATAGAACTGGGCTGCTAGTCCTGAAACGCGCTGCATTTTTAAAAATCTGAATCCATTGTCTAAGTTTCTTATGTTGATTTTGCAGCGTGGGGCAACTACTAATACTTTAAATAGCCTCATGTCGTATTCTTAACTAGAAATGCTATCAGTCTATCTGTCCTCTACTATTCTAATGCTTCTTTCTCCCTTCATCTCTGTTTGATGCATTCTTTGGGGTATATATGAGCAGGCTTCGGAGTACAGTTGCTACCTGGGCTCAGGATCTCGAGCTTCTTCTAGAGCTAGTTCTGCTCGTGCAAGTCCTGTGGTGAGCATGTCTTTCTGCTTTCTCTTTACCATATTGAATTTCTTTTCCTCTGTTTCCCAAGGCTGTTCCTACTGTTCTGAAGTATGTGCTTCCTTAAATAAGTTCATATTAAATCACGAAGTCAAAACATGACTGGCCACCACTCGGTCATTCATACTGTAACTGGGGCTCTTATCCTCAGATACACACGGAGCTCTGCTCCTAATGTGCAATGTGATATTATTTATTATTGTTGTCTTATTTATTTATTTATTTAAAGCATTTTTATAGCGCCGCCTCACCATTTCTGGCATCGAGGCGCTTTACAATAACACATAAAACAATTCCGTTAAAACCCTCAACCCACATTACAACAATTCCATTAAAACTCTCACCCTCAAACCATTAAAAGCCCTCAACCCCAATTTAAACCACCCCCTCCCCAAACTCTTGTGAAAATAAAAACGCCTTACAAAGGCGTTTGAAGCAATTGAGAGTGGGAGCCTGTCGAATCTCCAGTGGCACATTGTTCCATAACTGGGGGCCAGCCACTGAAAAAGCCCTGGCCCCGGCACATTCCAGTTTGTAGCGGGGGACCATCAGGGCACCCTGCTCCTGAGAGCGAGTCTGCCAATGGTGAGACACAGGAGAAAGGCGAGTGCTCAGGTATCCAGGACCCAAGCAATGCAGGGCTTTATACACGGTCAACAAGACCTTGTAGCGCACCCTAGCAGCCACCGGCAGCCAATTATGTGTTCCTTTTTGCTTAACGCCTGTCCTTGTAACCAAACAGTTGGGCTGGTTTGGGCTTAATAGTTGTTGCTGTTTTTCTCTCAATAGTTTTTTCTCCCCCCCCCCCCCCCGTTTCTGCAAACCTTGCAATTTCTCCATGCCTGCTGATACCTCCTGCTTGTTTCTTAGTAGGCCTGTTTTGACTACATAGCTATTATAACTCAGCACATTATAACTCTCTCTCTCTCTCTCTCTCTCTCTCTTGCACACACAAACACAAATATATGCAGGACCTGCAACAAAATGTTACAGTATGGCTTTAGCTACATAAGGATTCTCACTCTGAGAATGAATTTGCTATTGGTGTATGAAGCTTTAAGCCTGAAAAATGTTGCATTTTTACTAACGTTTTTCCAATCCAATTGGAATTGGGTGTGTCTTTATGACACTATGATTTGTTTCACAGGATCACTGCAAGCTACGATGGCCTATTATCTATGGTGGTTTACTGTGCCCCTGGGTGTCACATTGCTATGTCAAACCTCCCCCCCCCCCCGGCTTCTTGTGTTGTCTGAAACTTGCAAGGGTGGCTTGTTGGGGAAGTTAACAAATGATCCTACATCCCTACAACAGGTCATGTGCTCTGGGTGGTTTTGTTAACCACCCCAAGAAGCCACCCTTCTTGGGTTCGGACAACACCACATGCCATGCCTGGCGAGGGTAATTAGGGAAGTCAGCTGGCTCCCAACTGGCACACTCAGGGTGTTGAATAAGCCACCGTGGCTTGTTAACCACCCTGCAAGCATGTAAACCCGATCAACATGTTCTTGTAACTATGGCTGCATTTGGACGATCAGTGGGGGAAACAACGCAATTCATGCTGTTTCTCCCATCCCTACGTCTGCTGGTCACATAACCAGTATTTCCCGAATTACGCACACCATGTTGCAGGTTGCCGTGTCGTCCAAACCCGGCCTTCTCACTCACCCTACAACTCCTACTGCAAGCCAAACCAACCAAACATCTCTAACAATCCATCCATCCATAATGTAGATAAGACCATTATGGCAACAACAACAGCAAATGGCATTTGCTACTCGTGAGCCAGATTCTCCTGCATGCAAGTGGAGTATCTGGTGTAGTACATGAAATCCAGCATAGACTACAACCAAGGTCAGCTGATAATGTTCTTGAGATTAGTTCCATGCATTTACTGTAGTAACTACAGTGTAATTTGATACAATATAATGAGAAACTGCCCTGAATAGTGTATGGTTGGCACAATAACTTGCAGTGCAGATGTGTAACTTATTTTGGAAAAGGGCCTGCTTCTTCATCCAAAATTTGCTTCAAGTTTGACTATTTGTATCAATCAAACATTCATCTTTTTAAACCGCCCAGAGAGCTTCAGCTGTGGGGTGGTATAAAAATATAATAAATGAATGAATAATCCAGATGACTGTTAGACCAAACCAAACTGTAACATTGAAAGGATTGACACCTCAGTGTGCCTGCCTTTTGTGCCAGCATCTGTCTGCGTCTCACATCAGTACAGCGTCCCAACTCCAGTTCCCTTGGCACAATGGTTGATAGTTCCATCCTATTCCTAAGCATGCAGGCATTTAAGCTTCCGTTTGTGTAGTTGTAACCTGTTGGTTTATCTTGATAATTACGCATTTGTTATCAGTGGGAAACGATACAGTCTCTGTTATGCCATTATGCTATTATTAGTATTAAGAACGTAGGACTTTAACTTCTACGTGATGGTCAATAAGAGAATAATAGCTGAAATTGTTTTGCAATTGATATTAAATCTTGTAAAAAAAGAACCTGAATTACAAAAACAGAATAGGAGATCTCAGAAGTGTCTGTAGTGGCATCTCACACACACACACACACACACACACACACACACACACACACACCCCTCTATATGAATGAGCAAATAATGCCAAGAGCCAGTGTGGTGTAGTGGCTAGAGTTTCAGACTGGGAGTCAGGAGATCCGGATTCTAGTCCCCACTCAGCCATGGAAACCCACTGGGTGACTTTGGGCCAGTCACAGACTCTCAGCCCAACCCACTTCACAGGGTTGTTGTTGTGAGGATAAAGTGGAGAAGGAATAGGAGGATTATGTACGCCGCCTTGGGAAAAAATGTACGCCTTTGCAGGAAAAAAGGCGGGATATAAATGCAACAATAAATAAAATGAAAAAAGATGGAGTCGCTCAATTCATTCAGTAAAGCCAGCCCTTTGGTAAAATAGAGTAATATCCAATGACACATTATACAGGAGCAGGAGCAAAGTTTTAATGGCCAGTTCTAATGCATCATTTTTATTCTTTATAGAAGAAACAAAGTCAGATTTAAAACTACTCACTAGCTTGCAAGCACTCCTTCCTTTTGTGCGTGTGTGTGTGTTTCTCATAGAGAGAGAGAGAAGTTCCCCTTCGCACTGAATTTTTGCAAGAACCACCAGCTGCAGTGAGCTGCTACTGCCATCTTCTGTAAAAGCCGAGCAAAAGGGAGAGAATCTGCTCTAAAGGGGGAGGGATCTATGGCAACCCCAAATGATGTCTGGCTAGTAAATTACCAGAGCACTTCTTGCTTATACTTTGTAGTCTTCCCTGACGTGACAAAAATGTACTATATAATTCAAATGAATGAAATGAAGGTGAATTAATCTACAAAGAGTTACATCTGCTGGAAGGTAGCAGGTGCTTGCTCTGGAAACAATTACCCTGTTGTTGTAAAACAGGTTCTCAAAAGTAGTGCCTGATTCATGAGGCTGTGGGTAGAGACAAAAGGTAGGAAGCCTGAGGCAAAGGCAAGTAGGAGGGAAGAATTGTCTCTGCCTGGCCTACTTGCAATGCTAAAAGTCATACTGAAAATATTTGGCAGGTAAACTCAGTGACAAAATAGCTCAGTGCAGAGCGCCTAAGTTATTTTGGGTTGATGAGCTGAGGATACGATAGGCTGATTCCATCTCCAAGTAAGTTGCGGAAAGGGGCAGGGTACAAGAAGAGAGGGTCAACCTCTGAAGTGAAGCTTGGCCCAAGCCTCACCTCCACCAAAAACGGATTTCCCTTTGTTAGGGTGAGCAATCCATTGCCTGTATTTCAGTCCAACACACAACATAGGAATGCATCATCATCATCATCATCATCATCATCATCATTATTATCATCATAAGAACATAAGTGCCATGCTGGATCAGACTAAGGGTCCATCTTGTCCACCACTCTGTTCACACAGTGTCCAACCAGCTGTCGATCAGGGGACCCACAAGCAGGACATGATGCAACAGCACCCTCTCACCCATCTTCCCCAGCAACTAGTGTAGCAGCCATCAGGACTAGGAGCCATGGATAGCCTTCTCCTCCAGGAATTTATCCAACCCCCTTTTAAAGCCATCCAAATGGGTGGCCATCGCCACAACTTGTGTTAGTGAATTCCATAGTTTAACTATGCGCTGCATGAAGAAGTACTTCCTTTTATTTGTCGTGAATCTCCTACCAGTCAGCTAATGGGATGGCCCCAGTGGGTTCTAGTATTATGGGAGAGGGAGGAAAAAATCTCCTTTTCCACATTCTCCAAACCATGCATAATTTTGTACACCTCTATCAGTTCCCCTGATAGAGGTGTACAAGCCTCTTTTCCAAGCTAAACAATCCCAGCTGTTGTAACTTTACCTCATAGGGGAGATGCTCCCATCCCTTGATCGTTTTCCTTACTTTTTTCTGCACTTTTTTTTAGGTGTGGTGACCAAAACTGTACACAGTATTCTAAGTGTGGTCACACCATGCATTTGTATAAAGGCAGTACGATATTGGCCGTTTTATTCTCAGTTCCTTTTCTGATAATGCCTAACATGGAGTTTGCCTTCTTTACAGTGGCCGCACACTGGTTTGATATGTTCCTCGAGCTGTGTCCACCACAGTCCCAAGATCTCTTTTCTTGTTCAGTCACCGCGAGCTTGGGTTTTTTTGTCCCAGTGTGCATCACTTTACACTTGCTTACGCTGAACTGCATCTGCCTTTGGAGGCCCACTCTCCCAGCTTGGAGAACTTCTTTTGGAACTCCTCACAATCCCTTTTTATTTTAACCACCTTAAATAATTTGGTGTCATTGGCAAACTGGCCACTTTACTGCTCACTTCTAATTCCAGATCATTTATGAACAAGTTGAAAAGAATTGTTCCCAGTACCGATCCCTGTAGGAACCCATTATTTACTTCCCTCCCTTGGAAGAATTGACCATTTATTCCTACTCTCTGCTTTCTGTTCTCTAACCAGTTACTGACCCATAAGAGGACCTCTCCCCTTATTCCATGACTGCTAAGTTAGCTCAGGAGTCTTTGGTGAGGGTCTTTATCAAAAGCCTTTTGGAAGTCCAAGTAAATAATGTCCACCACATCTCCCCTGTCTACATGTCTATTGACATTCTCAAAAAACTCTAAAAGATTAGTGGGACAGCACTTGCCTTTGCGGAAGCCATGCTGATTCTTTTTCAGAAGGACTTGTCCTCCTTTTGCTTACTAATTTTGTCTTTAATAATGTTTTCAACCTATTTATCTGAAACAGACATTAAACTAATCAGCCTGTAATTTCCCTTATCCTGCCTGAATCCCTTTTTAAAAATTGGTGTTACATTGGCAATCCTCCAGTCCTCTGGTACAGAGGCTGAGTTAAGGGACATGTTTCATATTTTGTTTAGAAGATCAGCAATTTTATATTTGAGTTCTTTGAGAACTCGAGGATGGATACCACCCAGACCTGGTGATTTATTTGCTTTCAATTTGTCAGTAAGGTTGAGAACTTCATCTTTTGTCACCACTATTTGCCTCAGTTCCTCAGACTCCCTTCAGTTCAGGCACAGGTATCTGTCCTATATCTTCTGCAGTGAACACCACTGCGAAGAATTCATTCAGCTTCTCTGCAATCTCCCTGTCCTCCTTTAGTACCCCCTTCACTCTATTGTCATCCAGTGGTCCACCTGCTTCTCTAGCTGGTTTCCTGCTTCTGATATATTTAAAGAATTCTTTATTGATGGCCATGGTAATATGGCCATCATATTGGTAATATGCTCTTCGAAATGCATTTTTGCATCACTTATTGTCTGCTTGCATTGCCTTTGTACAAACTAGTGTTCCCTTTTATTTTCCTGACTTGGGCAAGACTGAAGAAAACTCTCTTTTCTACAATAGCTCCCTTGACACTGCTAGTTAACTTCTTAGACTTGGTGCTATTTTCCTAACTTGTGGTATACATTTTAGCTGAGCTTCTGTTATTGTGCTTTTGAGTAACTGAAGGGACAACAACAACATTTATATCCCGCTTTTTCTCCTCTTGCGAGCAACCCAAGGTGGCTTATATAGTCCTCCTCTCCATTTTATCCTTACAACAACCCTGTGAGGTGGGTTAAGCTGAGAGTCAGTGACTGGCCCAGTGACTGACCCAGTCACCCAGTGAGCTCCATGGTCGAATAGAACCTGGCTTGCTTGAGTTCTGGTCCAACATTCGAACCACTTCACCACACTGGTTCTCACTGACTACACAACTCTGGCTCAGTAAAGAATTTCTGAAAACAGTATTTCATTTTCACACACATTTATTTATTTAGAAAATTTGTATGCCATCTTTCAGTTAAAGCTCTCATATAAGCTCACATCATCATCATCATCATCATCATCTTTCTAGCAGAACAGTAAAATACTAAATTAAAATCATCTATCAACTATGCTAGAAAGTCTCAACAAATAAAACAAATTTTCCTCACACTGAAAGATATCAAACTTGGCAGCAGAAGAACCTCTTTAAGGAGAACTTTTCAGAATTGGGAGGCGGAAGTACAAAGGCACTCTGCGTGATCACTACCTGCCTAACTTCAGAAAGCAGAGGGATGTGGTGGAAGGCCTCAAAGATGAAGGAAATGGGGTTCGAAAAGGTTACATTCTGTAGGTAAAACTTCTTTTTAGGAGACCTCTTTTGCTAGGAAATAGTTATGGAAATTATTCCTGAACAGGGAAAAGGATCCTGCCCACCGGGTACGTTTTGGAATTTAGTCATACTGAGCCTCTCCAAAGAGCACCCTTCTGTTAACGCCCCACTGCCCCAGAAAGCATCAGCTATTGAGTGGTATCAAATGATGACTTAAGCTTTCAATGCTTATTCAGTTAAGTGTTTGAACAGCATTCAGATGCCTGGTACAGAAGCAAAGTAACCTATTTCAAATTTTAGTTTATTTGGTTCAGACTCCAGATTATTTTTTCTCTACACTTTAAATTTTCATGTTAATTTATACAAATTTCACAACACATGAGTATATGGAATGGAATCAGTTACCTAGGAAGGTTGTGGGCTGCCCCACACTAGAGGCCTTCAAGAGGCAGCTGGACAACCATCTGTCAGGGATGCTTTAGGGTGGATCCCTGCATTGAGCAGGGGGTTGGACTCGATGGCCTTGTAGGCCCCTTCCAACTCTGCTATTCTATGATTCTATGAATTAAAGAGCAGAAGTCTTGATTTAAGAGGTATTTTTGATCCCTGAACTGAAATAAACAAAAAGGTTAATGTCCTGGATTGATCAAAAGTGCCCATTGATAATATTCAAGTGCATATACCCCTCAGCAACAAATATCTTGTATTGACTGGGTAGTAACTAAATCAGCTCACACTTGTGCAGAATGGGTAGTAAATAAACAGTCTTTTCTCCAAGACTTCAGGCTGCCAATGGAGTCGCATTGAACAGGTTTGACGGGAATCTGTTGATGAGGAAATGGCTCCTTGACATCTCATATTGTTGCATTGTCATCTGCTTATTATTGTGTGTTTTCTCTCCCTCACCCTAGGTTGAAGAAAGGCCTGAAAAAGACTTTGAGAAGGTAAGAGAGAATGTGTAGCATGGTTGTATGTGAATGGAAAGTTAATGTTACACTATTTTAAATTATAGATAAAAACAGAGACTGATTTGAAAACTATGAAGGATAGAATGTGCTTTGTTTTCAGCTTCTTTCATTTTCTGTTGATTTTTTTTTTGCTGACTTTATGTAGATACACTGTTTTAATACCAAGTTACTATTGCTAGATTAAATAATCCAAGTAATAATATTTTTATATATATTCCCACCATTTTTTAAATTTACTTTTTTGTGGGGGAAATGAGCTCTGATGATATGAGCAATATCCATGCTAGTGGTTCCTGAAGCAACCCAGGAAATGCTGTTTCTTGTTTGGGGAAGGTCAGCAGAGCTTGTTCTGTTCCAGAAACAAGCATTTCTGCTTCTTTCCAGAGTTGCTTCAAAAATCACTAGCTTCCCACTTGCACCAGCGGTAGTTCCTGTGGGTGCAACAGAATGACTGGAGGCACAATGGTAGTATTGGATACTATCCATATTTTGTATAATCTACTTTCAGAGTTAGGTCATCTGACATTATAAATATTTGTTGTTGAGGGGTGTATGCAAAAGTGAAAGAATACTGAACAGACACAGAAGTGGAACAGAGTAGTTTGCACCAGGAGTGGTTTCTAGGAAGTGTAAAAACCATAGTTTCTCCATTCAAATGTCCTGATTTAACCAACCAGGAAGTTGCTTCTCAGCTAGATGCATGAGAGGAGGGATTGGGAGAGGAAGGACTTGAGTTTGTTTCTTGTTCCAGTATTTATTTATTTAATTACTTAAAACATTTCTTGGCTGCCTTTCAGGGCAAAGCCCTCACAAGGCGACTTACAATAAAATACACGAAATATTGAAAGTAATCAAGTATTAAAAACATTAAAAGCAATAAAACAGCAATTAAGCAATAAAAAAATAAAATAAAACCAGCACGAACAACAATAGCGGTAATAATAACAGTAACAGCAATAACAATACGCAACATGTGAAGGCCATGGTAAAATAAAATGTTTTTAAGACCTCCTTGAAAGCCTGCAAGGAAGGTGCATGGTGGACTTCTGATGGAAGTTAGTTCCAGAAAGTCCTCTCCTGTGTGGACACCCACCTAATTGCCCTCACAGGTGGGCAAATGAGAGGGGCCTCTCTTTCTGATCTTCAAGTTGCGGGTAGGCTGACATCTAAACCAGGTCTCAATATGGAATGAAAATAAATTAACACTTGGTATAGCTTTCTTGTTTTCCTTGAGACTTGATGAACAGTTTTGTGAATGGTATGATTTACTGCTATTACAACAATTTTTGACTTTATTTTGCACTGAATAGTATCCTGGCATTAAGCATCCCATTTGTTATGGTCAGTATCCAGTGCTGCTTACGCCACTAGCAGGTCCCACAAGCTAGTGCAACAGAAAGCTAGTGGTTCTGAAAACAATCAAACAAGTCAAGACACTAGTTTACAGAACATTGGAGATTAGAGGAGCGTACAGAAAAGAGCTCTACTGTTCTTGAAATGAGAGTTTTGCTCATTTCCAGGGTTATTTAAGAAAGTGTCAGCTTCCTGTTGCGCCTGTGGGGCCCATTGTGAGTGCAAGAGAAAGAGTGGAGGCTCAGCAGCAGTATTGGATACTGCCCTATGAATAGCAAGATTCCCCATCTTCCCCATTTCATATTCCACTCCCTTTTTTAATGTGGTATTGGGTAATGGGATATCCTTGGACTTTCAAAGGCATAGTTCTTATGTTCTGGCACTGAGGTCCAATGGAAACTAAATCAATTTGGATTGTTTTTAATATGGAGTCTAGTTCCATCAACCTTTTTGACTCAAGAGCACTTCTGAAGATGTAAATTAACTGTTTTGTAAACCATCACTTAACTCCAGGGAGTTCGCACTGTTTCAAGTTTGTCAGCAGCTACGCTGGCCTCTCTAGGTGGAACTTCTTCCCGACGAGGCAGTGGGGATACCTCCATCTCAGTTGATACTGAAGCATCTATTAGAGAAATTAAGGTAAGATGCTTGTTGGTGGAAGCTGATAGCATTTGCTTATATTCCAAATGCCTGTGCTATATGACTCTGAGCAGCACAAAGGTCACAGAGAAGAGATCAATCATACTTTCCTAGCTTAAAATAATTAGTACAGGATACACATTTCATCATGGTAAATGATTTCTGAAAGCAAGGAAGAGAAAAATCCACTTTTTTTGTAATAGGTAATTTCTATGTCCCCTATTAGTAGTTACCCAGTGCTTTTCTTGTCACAATGTTTTGCCATTTTCTTCAGGATATCCATGAGTTAAAGGACCAGATTCAGGATGTAGAAGGAAAATACATGCAGGGATTGAAGGAAATGAAGGTACAAGTTTACTGTAGAGTGAGTTTGTGGGATTAATCTTGGCTAAACAGCCAGAGAGGGAACAAGAGCTGAGTGGAATTTAACACGCATGTTTTCTTTTAGAGTTACGAAATTGCATACCAAACTTAAAATGTAGAGTGTGTTGCACATTTTGTAATGCTCGATAAGTTCTAATTGTTCAATTCAGAAGTTTATAAAGCATATTTAACAGATGCACCAAATACGGCAGTCACATGTTTTTGCTTTTGCATGCTTTGTACTACTTCTTCAGAGCATACTTAATCTTGTGAAATTATACATTTTAAAATATTACACAGTTTAAAATTAGTTTCAGTAAAAGATAGGACAGTCTGAACTGGAGAATATATTAAAATTAGATTGAAGCATGTACGCTGCTTTTGAAATTCTATGCCACAGAATTTCCAGAGATTAAAAAGGGCGGTGGGGGGGGGGAAGCTTCAGCGTGTGCTCTGTGGGCCACAGGCATAGAACCTTTCCTTGTGAAATGCTGCTCACTTTTCTACTAGTCCTTAAGATAAAACAATAAAACTTGCAACATACCTCAGAATTCTAGGTTAATTATATAGTGTCATGCCTACGGTGTGAATGCTGGTCTAGAGGGTGCCTGCTTCAAATCTTATCTCTGACACAAACCCACTAGGTGGCCTTCAGCAACATTATTTATTATTATTATTTATTTATTTATTTATTTATTTAAAGAGCACCATCAGTGTACATGGTGCTGTACAGAGTAAAACAGTAAATAGCGAGACCCTGCCGCATAGGCTTACATTCTAATAAAACCATAATAAAACAATAAGGAGGGGAAGAGAATGCAGACAGGCACAGGGTAGGGTAAACAGGCACTGGGTAGGGTAAAACTAACAGTATTGACCAGTCTTCTGGGGTTGTTGTAAGAATTAATGGAGATAGTAAACATGAAGTGTTTTGAACACTTGGAAAGCACTTTTAAGAATAAATAATACCGTATTTCTTCGATTGTAAGACGCCATATCGATTGTAAGACGCACACTAATTTCAGTACCACCAACAGAGAAAAAACCCTAAGACACGCCTGCGATTCTAAGACGCACCCCGTTTTTAAAGATGTTTATATGGGGGGGAAAGTGTGTCTTAGAATTGAAGAAATAGGGTAATAGAATAATGTTTATCAAGCAACTTGCTTATCTGTCTGTCTTTTTTTGACCAGCATTCTCTTTCCCATTATATATCTATAATTTTATTTTGTTGATGTCTACCCTTGTTATACTTGGTTCCTTTAATATCTGAAATCTCTCTGGTTTACTAAAATCTCAGTACAATTATGTTGCTTCTAAGTGATGACATTCCACCTTTTCATATTTTTACTGGAATGATTAGATTATTTAAGTGTGCTGCTATAGCCCTCCTCACTTTTGTTTCTACACAGTTAAATGTGAAATCATCCAGGGCGAAAACGCTTAATACAACTTTTTATTTTATTTATTTCATTTCTATACTGCCCAATAGCTAAAGTTCTCTGGGTGGTTCACAAAAATGGACTGTAATTCTAATACAGCATCCCTATTTGATACTATTATAATACCCAAAACAAATAGTAACCTAGACATGGCACATCTGGCAACAGCTTCCTAAGGTTGCTTATAAAATGTCATGTGGCTAAAGACATTCTGAAGTTACTAAAATGCTCTTGTTACAGTATATAAAAAACTGGACTTTCTTTTTAAGGAACAAAAACCTAAACAGGAATCCTGACACCTTATGGGGTTTTAGCTGTAGGCATTTCCAGATCCAGTTCAAGGAGTCTTTTAGCATAGGCTGAAGCATTTGGTCTTAGTTGGTAAACTGAAAATACTTCTTAATCTTGGAATTATTTCTTGTATTTAGGACTCGCTAGCTGAAGTTGAAGAGAAATATAAGAAGGCTATGGTGTCAAATGCTCAATTGGATAATGAGAAAACCAATTTCATGTATCAAGTAGACACCCTAAAGGATGCATTGTTGGAACTGGAAGAACAGCTTGCAGAATCCAACAGACAATATGAAGAGAAAAGTAAAGTAAGTAGCAGCAAGTGAGAAATCCTTCATGGTGTTCTCATCAGTTACATGAGACCAAAGTGAAACATTTTCTTAATCCTACTGATATACAGAGATTCATCATGATGGCTGTACATTTTTTGAGATTTCAGACAAGTTTCTTTAAAAGGGTACAGTAATAACTCATAGCCTAGGGATGTAGACTAAATACGTGCATAATGTGGAAGTAAGCCTTGGCTTTTTATGCAATCCCATATGTGGTGAATCACCTGTGTGGGGCCTAGTCACACAAGCATTTATGCAGGTAGAGCCGGATTCAAATGAAAGGCACCGTGAATGGTGGAGGGTAGTTCTTGAACCTCCCAAGCTTGCTTACATGACCCACCCTGTGCATAATGTACATGCTGTGTCAATATGTGGCTTAGCATGTAGATATACAACCCATAACAGGAAGAAAGATTACTAAACGGGAACATTTGGAATGTTTAGAGGTAATAATAATATAACATCCTTTGCAAAATTAATTTATTTGTATAAATAAGTTCACAAGCTGACTGTAAAATTCTTACTTTGTAGGATTTTGAGAGGGAAAAGCATGCTCACACGATATTGCAGTTTCAGTTCATGGAAGTCAAAGAGGCTTTGAAGCAGAGAGAAGAACTACTTGCAGTAAGTGAATTCTTATTATTAAGGAAATAACAAGCTTTTGTATGTTGGCTGATGGAACACAGTGAAGCATCTTTCTGGCTTCAGATTTTCAACAAAAATGTAACTTCTTCAGGAATTAATTCTAGTGGCTAGCACCTAAGCTTCCTGGAGCAATAGAAGCAAGAACATTTCAGTACACTGTTCTAGATTAAATTCTCATTACTGCCATCAACAACCCCACAAAGAGTAATATCCAGTAGGCCCTGTCCATGTGCAGCTGCAATATAGCACTTCTGGGGGCAAGCCTTCATGTGAGCAAAAGTGCTGATTTCTGGATAGGGATTGACCTGGCCTTTCCAGAAACCAGTGTGTTTGCTCGCATGGAGGTTTGCCCTCAGAAGTGCTGTCTCGTGGCTGTGCAGGGTGTTTCCCTTTTTAAAATATTTTAAATTTGAGGGAGAGGCGGGGACCATTGGGACATGTGCTGTTGGATGTGGGGCAGGGGTTCCCCCCTAAAAATGCTGTTAGCTCTAGAAGTTTTCCAGAGCCAGGTCTCCACGCAGGCGCAGAACCCATATGTGTGATGCACAGAGACCACGAAGAAGAACTTGGAGGAAACTTTTACTCAAGTGTCAGTGGGTTCTGAATTAAAGCCCTACCTACTAATCCACAGAAACATGATTCCTGGTACTTAAAAGAGCTGGTTCTCTCCACTGCTTCGAATGTTTGTTTGTTTTACCTTTTAAAAAAAGGGGTGAAGAAAGTGGATTAATCTATTTAGATGATGATGATGATGATTTACATTTATATACTGCCCCATAACCGAAGCTCTCTGGGCGGTTTACAAAGATTAAAACACTGAACATTAAAAAACGATATACAAAATTTTAAACCATAAAAAGCATAAAAACAGATTAGATACAATATCCATTTAAAACAACTATTCTGAGTCAGTTAAAAACTCAAGCTGCTAAATGCCTGGGGGAAGAGAAAAGTCTTCACCTGGCTCCAAAAAGATAACAATGTTGGCACCAGACGAGTCTCATCGGAGAGATTGTTCCATAATTGGGGGGGCACCACTGGAAAGGCCCCCTCCCTTGTTGCCATCCTCCGAGCTTCCCTTGGAGTAGGCACCCGGAGGAGGACCTTAGATGTTGAGTGTATTGTACAGGTAGGTTAATGTCGGGAGAGGCTTTCTGTCAGGTATTGTGGTCCCGAGCCGTGTAAGGCTTTATAGGTTAAAGCCAGCACCTTGAATCGGGCTCGGAAATGTACACGCAGCCAATGCAAGAGTAGGGCAGTGGTGACCAACATTTTCAGCACATGTGTTACATATCAGATCCTAAGAATGATGTAGTGCATTAATTTTTGTGAACCGCCCAGAGAGCTCCGGCTATTGGGCGGTATAGAAATGAAATAAATAAATAAATAAATAAATAAATAAATAAATAAATAAATAAATAAATCAAATGTTAACATTTTTGATGAGTGCTGCCTGGAGTGGATATACAGTAGTAACCTGTCCCTCCGTCCCTCCCCCAGTGGTTTGGGGATGATTTTGCCCCTGTGTAATAATCCTATTTGCACCCTATCCTAGAAAGACAAGCAAAATCTAAAAGGTAACATAATTAGAATTGTATTTTATCGTAAGAGGTAAAGTTTAGGATTTCAAGGTATAACTATGAAAGTTGCATAAACAGGTAGGTTTCTTTGTCTTAGTTCATGTGTCTTTTTATTTCATTATTCTTTGTAACTGGTGCAACCTTGAATTTTTCTTCTGATTAACTCTCTTGTCTGCTTTCTGTCTTCTTGTTTCCTCCTGCACCTCAGGAAATCCGACAACTACAACAGAAACAAGAGGGCTATGTAAGGGAAATGTCTGATCTTCAGGAGACAATAGATTGGAAAGAAAAAAAGATAGGGGTAGGATTCATAACCATACCCCCCACCCCAAATTGTTCAGATTACCTGTGCTCTTTTAAATTAGATAACGTCATGAGTGCAGCCATCTCAGTTAACAACATAGTTGGAATTTTAAAAAGTTTTTTTATAGCTTCTGAAGTGCTTCTGCCTGCTAGATCTCCCATTCTGAATACAGATCCACGTGCTGCTTTGGAAATGTTCTGGAGACCCGAGCAGTTTAATCAGGAAGCCCCTAACTATAGCTTCCCACTTATCGAAACTGTTAAACTATGTTTACCAGCTTTAGAACAAACCAGGAGGAAACAGAAAACTATTTGAGGCTTCCTGTTTGATTACTCACATGGCAAAGGGAGGAATGAAAAGGCTGTGCACCTGGACAAAAGACTCATATCTCAGCTTATTAAGCCAAGATGTGATCATCGAAACACAGTCAATGTTCGGGCACCATGATGTCTGTTCTGATTATTATTATTTATTTATTTATTTATTTATTTATTTATTTATTTATATAGCACCATCAATGTACATGGTGCTGTACAGAGTAAAACAGTAAATAGCAAGACCCTGCCGCATAGGCTTACATTCTAATAAAATCATAGTAAAGCAATAAGGAGGGGAAGAGAATGCAAACAGGCACTGGGTAGGGTAAACAGGCACAGGGTAGGGTAAAACTAACAGTACAGAGTCCAAACAACATCAGGTTTTAAAAGCTTTAGGAAAAAGAAAAGTTTTTAGCTAAGCTTTAAAAGCTGCGATTGAACTTGTGGATCTCAGATGTTCTGGAAGAGCGTTCCAGGCGTAAGGGGCAGCAGAAGAAAATGGACGAAGCCGACTGGAGGTTTAGGTACCTGAAAGAGGCGTAGCACAGGCTCAATTCAAACCGACCAATCAATGTTCCCAATTCAGCTTCCCTGCCAAGCCCAATTGCAGCTCCCCTGTAACCTGCTTAGTTGCAAACACTACCACATATTGCCCTGTTTATTCATGAGGAATTTTGACTGTAAGTGACCTCAGCAATGTGCCATGTTAAGCAGTTACTTGCCATCCCTACTAGCAGATAAACTTGCTTAGCCACTTCAAAAATAATCATCCTGCCCCCATTTTGCTCTTTTTTAACAGTTGCCCATTCTTCCATGTGGTTGTGTTTTAAATTTCAACTTTGACCTTCACTAGAAATATATTAATAGTAGTTTCAAACCAAAGAACATTCTAAGAAATATATCAATTAATTCATTTTATTTGATTTAATTAAGAGATTTTTATAGTGCTATTCACAGTAACATCCAATAAAACAGACAAAAATAAATCAATAAAACAAACTTAATAACCAGCCATGATTATCAGCATAAGTTACTGAATAACGGCATCACAATTAAAATGTCAAAACCTGTCCATTGAATTGATCCCACAAGTGAACTGGCAGCCAGTACAGCTGCTTCATGACAGCTAATATATGAGAAAACAGCTGGTTGTAAAAACAACCCTACCTAGTCCATTCTGGAAGTCACCAAAAAATACGTGCTGCCTAGGGTATTTTGTAGGTAGGAATTGAAATAAATAAATAAATAAATAAATAAATGTAGATGAGTGTCTAATGTTTTATCTTCCCATAGAAGTAGAAGCTGATAAATGACACTTGAAGTCATGGCGGCCACCTGGAAAACCAGGAGCAGTATCCTCACACTATGACCCTGATCCTTACAGAGGAGTGAGGAAGCCACTCCACTGAGTCTCTCACTCTCATTAACTCTGTTTTATGTGATTGAGCTTGAGTTTATTCACCGTAATCCAGTCCACCACTGATTACACCAAATCTTGAAAAGCATGAGGGACAAGGCTAAATGCTGAAGGAACCCACAGGACAGTTCCCATGGGCAGGAACAAGAGTTCTCTGCACCATCTTCAGTAACCTACCCTCCAAGAAGGAACTGAATCCTCACAATATGGTGCTCCCAAACCTCTATCTTGTAAGAATGCCATAGTTGATAAGAGAATCACACTCCCCATCTCTCCTAGCAAACGTTGTTGATCAAGGCAATTTCAGGCCTGAAATCGTACTGAAAAGGATCTGGATTCTCAATCTAATTAAAGTGCATCTGGAGTTGGCCAGCTACTACTCTCTGAAGCATCTTCCTCAGAAATGGCAGATCGGAAATCAGCCAATAATTGCCCAGCTTAAAGAAGGGTCTAATGACTGCCTTATTCAAGGTGGCTAAAAGAAAACATTCAGCTGAAGATGCATTATCAGTCTGACTATGCTGGCCAGAGTCTCATAATTGGCCATCACTAATCAATATAAGCAAGAGTCAAGAGGACCATGTTGTGGAACAAATTTCCTCAAGTACTTTCTCTTCATCCTCTGATGAAATCATTTAAGCAACTACTATAGAAGAGGCACTAAGGAGACTTCCGCAGACTCTGTCATTGGCAATAATATGTCCATTAGCTTTCAGCAGAAACTACCAGAATAGTTTCTCCTTACAGAAATGCAGCTAGAAATTTGCCCCTTAAAAAAAATATCTTGAAACTCTGCTGTATTCCTTGTTAGAGTTCATCTTACATGTTCCCTATTACAATAGGAGAGATTTAAACCTCTTTATTATTGTGGTTTCAGTGCAGAACTAAACATGTTTAATACTCAAAATATTATAATTTATTTTCAGTAAAACTTTGCCACTAAATGGACAGTAAGAGGCTTTAACCTAATAGTTAGATAAACATTAGCTCACCATTGCAATTCTGTATGGCACTTTTAACCAAGGAGAAAATAACCCTAACTATAAAAATGGGAATCCTGAAATAAAATTCTTTCCTCTTCTTGCATGCGAATTCCTTTATTCTCTGCATATCTGAAACCTGCTTTTTGCTAATTTTCCTTAACTTTACTTTCCCCCCTTCCCTCTTCTTGTTGTTACTTTATCTTCCACTTATTCCTTGAAAACTCAGGCTTTAGAGAGGCAGAAAGAGTTCTTTGATACCGTAAGAAGTGAGCGAGATGATCTTAGAGAGGAGGTGATTGTGCTGAAGGAACAATTGAAGGTATGCAGAAACAACAAAAGGAACAGCGTAAAAAGAATCAAATAATTATTTCTTTCTGTGTGCTACGGAAAAAGCTAGCTAGGGCTTCATAGTGGTAGGGAGCTAATTGTTTAAGTGGTGGCAGAGGGGGCACACCTTTATTTTCTTACTTTGTTTTATCCTTTCATTGTACTGTTCTGTTAAATCCACACAGCTACATTTGATAATTTGTAAGGCGTAAAAGCATGTACTCAAACATTTCCAATTTGACAGAGGACATAGGCTGTGCCACCCCTGTAAGGAAAGGAAAGGAACCTCTCGTGCAAGCACTGAGTCATTACTGACTCTTGGAGGGACGCCTGCTTTTGCTGACGTTTTCTTGGCAGGCCTTATAGCGGGGTGGTTCGCCATTGCCTTCCCCGGCCATTATTACCTTTCCTCCAGCTAACTGGGTACTCATTTTACCGACCTCGGGAAGATGGAAGGCTGAGTCGACCTGAGCCGGCTGCCCGAAACCAGTTTCCGCTGGGATTGCACTCAGGCCGTGGGGAGACTTTCAGCTGCAGAAACTGCTGCTTTACCACTCTGCGCCACACGAGGCTCGCCACCCCTGTAAACCAAAGCCATATTGTGAACTATTTTCCCAATATGTAGCATGATCTATCACATGCTTCAAACCGTATTAAAACAAATAAGTGTTGCAAAACAGCATACACAATGGGCTGGGTTCAAAGTTATCATGGAAGTCAGTATGGTGTAGTTGCTGGAGTATAAGGTTTGGAAATTCTCTTGTTTGACTATAAAATTCACTCTACATAGCTTTGGTCAAGTCAATCAAACCATATGTCACCTCTTGGCATTTTTGAGAAGATAAAATCCTGCTCTGAATTCCTTGAAGGAGCAAGGATTAAAAAGAAAGGATTTTTTTTTGCAGAGCCCAAGACATCTGTTCAGACAGTCTGTTAATCTAAATACCATATAACCTCCTTTATCAAGATGCTTCTTTTGTGTACCAAATCTCTGATTTGGGTATGTGTAAACACTTTTCATGTTTAAGTACTGCAATGTTATAATTTTACTTTATTATTTCACTCACAGCAACATGGAATAATCCCCAACTCAGAAGTAGCTACCAATGGAGAATCCTGTAGTGGTCTTGATAATGATGGACTATCAAGTTCTTCCAAGATTGTTCCAGGGACAAGTCATGTCCCTGAGGTAACTGGGGATGGTACACTAGGTAAGTATTTGCACTCCACTTAGATTTTTTATCCCTACCTTTGCTTGAAAATTTATAATCTGAACTATTTACTAATCACCAGCATGCTGTGCATACAATCACTTCTGTGCATTTTATTTTTTTGCTAAATGCCAATTATCACTTCAAGCACATTTCATTGCTTTTAACAGGGGATGTTAAAAGTAATTCCTTTTATTTCCTAGGTCCAGGGGAACAAATGACTTAAAGACATAACAGAGCCATGCATACATTTTATCTAGACTTATGCAATCATAAATGTACAGAGCGGCTCTGAAGTTGCTCTGGCCCCCAGCAACACATGGGGAAAACATGGAGATTAGGAGCACTTGAAACTTTGTAAGATTAGGGTAGTAATATAGAATCATTACTTTTATTTATGCTGATGTATATGTCAGAGCAAATGTTTGTAATACTAATAGTACATTTGAAATAGCCACATTATGATCAGCAGCTTTTGACCCCTAATACTTTCCTAGGGCAATAATATACAACTTTGCCTCAAAAAATATGTGTAGCAAACAGGCGAGTCAGAAGGGCAAAGTAAAATATTAAATCTACAAAGCCTTTTATTACTTAGCCTTACGAAGAAAATGGAGATGGTAAATTTGAATCATTGCTATCATACAGTCATGAACACAACAGGGGACCAAATAATGGTTGTCAAGGTATGGCTCTCTTTATGAGGTGTAAAATAATTCCTTCTCCCCTTTTTGTAATCCTAAACTAGTGTATTGTTGTCCAGAGTACATTCTGTTAAATTGATTCAACTAATTTCTATATAGCTATATTCAGAGGGCCAGTTGAGGGTGTGAGTTAAAATATAGTATTAAAACTAGGTCTTATGTAAAACGTCTCATCTTCACTGATGTTTACAAATGCAGTATAGTTAATATGAGAGATGGAGATGCATTTTGCTGATTGGACAATTTACTAATTCAATTGCTGCTTTGCCTTCACATAATTGGCAAAAACTGATCTTTCTTAACCAGTTCTTTTGATTCATTCTCTCTTCTGGGTTTTAAGTGGGGAGGTAAGTGTTAAACTAGTCTCCCTACATTGTGGTCCCTTCAACTTTCTTAATGATCTTTTAGGCAGAGCCAATGAAGTGGAGATGAAAAATGAGATTATGGAGAATGTGGGGAAAAGAGAACCATTGCAGAATACTGAGCATGAGGAACACACAGAGGAGACTAAGGAGCAGGAAATTGTGCAGGAATGTTCGGAAATAAAGACGTTGCATGCTGATGAAACTGCGGAGGCAGAGAAAATCAATGAAGGCAAAGTTGCATCAACATTGATATTAAATAGTGGACCCGAGGAATCAGATAAAAGTCATTCAGAGCATGTTCCAGGAATTGTTTATTCCCTTGAAAGCAGTGATGCAGTTGAATTTAGGGGTGAAGGGGGGCCACTTGGTGATACCACAGAAATGAAAGAGCCTGATGGAAATGTTGTAAATACAGTTGGTAATCAGAATAAAATAGCAGGTCCAGGCATTAAGGTTAATCAGGAAATAAACACAGATATAGAAATAATTCCCCAAGAGCAAAATAAAGAAAAGCAAACAGATATTGTTACTAATGAGACAGAAGGCAATAATAATGAAGTATTTGAGGAAGCTTTGGATTTTGTGAGTAACAGCCACATGAAAACTACTAGTCAGCCAGAATCACCAGAATTGTTGCCAAGTATTGACCCTAATGTTGAACAAAACAAAATGGTTGAGAGTGATTTGGATAGACAGCTTGATAAAAATGAAGGTATTACAATAACTGATGAAGCTGAGTGGGGTAAAAATGAAGCAGGTGTCATTAATCAAGAGAATGAGACAGACAATGTAGTCCAGCAGCAGAAGAACAAACTAGTAGCTTCTGCAGTAGAACTACCAGGAACTGGGAAACAAAAGCAAGTTGAAATTGAAGAAATCCAGGCCCTGTTTTCAAAACAGGATATATTTGTTGAAGAGGAACAAAATGAGCAAGAGACAGAAGCAAGAGAAGATAATGCTGAAGAGAGTCCTGCTAAAGTGACAGATCAAACAGAAGCTTTGTTCAAAGCACCAGAAGCCTGTTTAGATTCTGAGAAATATGAGCAAAATGCCATGAAGCCGCTTCTTACAGAAGAAACTGTTGAAGACAATGTAAATCACAGTGAATGCCAGACTCATGAGGAAAGGAATGTAGGCCTAGAAGAGGATTCAGGAGAAAGCAAATCAGAATTCATAGATGTTGGCAAAGCTTTGGCAGATATAGCAACAATACAAGATGAGACTACTCAAGACTCAACTATAATTGCAAGTATAATAACTGAAGATGTTGAAGTTCACAAAAGGAATGAAGAGGACAGGAATCATGGAAAGGCCGAGGAAAAAGTTCTTGAAGTTTTGTCTGATAGGGAAGAGGGTGTTTGTCTCATATCACAGAAGGCTGAAGTCAGTGATCAAGAGGCTGACAATGAAGAATATCATGAAGCATTTGATTTTGAAGAATCGTCTTCTGGAGCACTTAAGACTACTGAAATGAGTAATAAACAGGGTAATGAATCAGAGAAAGTTATTCACCAAATGCAAGAGAAAGATGGGATTGCAGAAAGTGGAGAGCAGAATGTAAGCAAAGAGGTCTATGAAAAAGAATGTAAAGATAAAGAAAGTCTTGCTGATGAAAAGAAAAAGGAGGAAATATACCAAACCTCAGCAGATGAAGTGGTAGATAAGGTCATGTTGACTGAAAGTGAAAATATTCAGCAGCAGAAAGGAAAGGAATTTGCTGAACATTTGCAGACTGATCCTTCTGTTTCCTGTTCCTCAGAGGCACAGTGTGAAATATTGGAAGACACAAACACAAAGATATTAGATGAAATTAATTCAAAACAAATTGCTGAATATACATCAGAGCAGTTGGCAAAGCTAGAGAGTTCTGTGGATGAAGACCAAGAGGAAGCCCTAGTGGGTAAGAAGGGTAAAGGTAAATCTCGGGAAGATTGTGTTATATCATAACCTCAGGTCATTGTTGCATGTTACACACCAGCTATGTGGTAAGTTACAAAGCAAAAAGGCTCATATATATCAAAGATGAAATTGTTTAACTTCTGATTCATTTAAAAGGAAGAGATCTGCAATGGATCTAGTTGCACACTCTAAATCAGGGAAATCCGGTGTCCTACAGATGCTTTAGATTACAACTCCCAGAATCCCTTACCATTGGCCAGACTAGTTGGGAATGATAGGAGTTGTAGTCCCAAACATCTGAAGGGTACTAGGTCACCTATTCCTGCTCTAAATACATTTATACAACTCATTATCTGTATCAATAATGAATGTATATGAAGGTTTTCTTACCTCTCAGATTTAATTACTGTTTATCTAACAAAGTGCTTCCACCAAGCCTACAATACTAGCTAACAACTGTCAGACACATTTATATTTGATTCAAATTTGAATAAAGCACTGTAGCTTCAGTATCTTTTTAAAATGCTGGTAATTTGCAGGAGAATGATAAAATTGCACTTTGAACACATTTCTTGTTGAAACATTCCAAATTAATGTAACTTCTATTGCCAAAAGATAGCTAGATCAGTATGGGAATGTTGTGTAATGTAGAATTAATGAAAAGAACCTGTAAGTGAAGAAATGTTGGTTGCTTAATAGGAGTAAGTGTACGCCTCAACCATTTCATACCAAATCACTGGGTTGAATCCAGAACAAGTTAGTTGCACTTAGATTCCTTTGAAATCAGCAGGACGTAAGTAAGCATGACAACCTTTTCATACATATGTGACTGACTTGTACTGGATCCAACCCACTGTATATCTTATGTTTAAGAATGTTTCAGTTCACATTGTGCTTAACCTTTTTATCAAGTAATATTTACTATGAATTATATAACAAATCTGTTTTCTTAAGAATTTATATTATATGCTCTATCCACTCCACCCACCCCAGCAATACATGTAAATGAATATTTTGTAACATCCTGAACATTTACCCCTTCCTCTCTGCTGGAATATAGGGAAATTTTAATGTCTTTATGAATGCCTTAATAACTATTTAAAACTAAAAATCACCGGTTAATGGCAACTGCTGTTGAATGCATAAAATGCCTTCTTAAATTTGCTGCCTTTAAAAAAAAAAAAACAAATGTATAAATTGATTTGAATAATGAATCAAATAAAGATGTTTCTCAATGTTTACTAACTATGAGTATTTTTATCGCATAAAGAAATATTCTAAGTGTTGTTTTAGGCTATCAGAATTAAGGGAAGATGCAAATTTTGGACATTTGTACAGCTATAATGGTATAACAAATAATAAATGTATTTCTTCGATGCAAGTAATAACACACAAAACAAAATATGTCTCACTGAGTTGTATATAATAAACATTTTATACTGTAAAATGTCTTCACCTTGTGTTTATAGAGCTGCTTACAATTAAACTGATACTACCCCTAATATTTTTCTACAAATTTATTTCAACATTTATCTAGCTGGTATCTACCTGCTTTTATTTGTCGTGTTGTTGCATTCTTAGATGTGGCAGTTCTTCACAAAAGCAAAGCATCTGTTCTAAGTCAGCAGTATAGGCTTTCAAATTGGTAACTTCAAACTTACATAAAAGAGAGACTTTTTCTGAGAAAAGGATTCCCAGGCTATGAGCAGTAAAGTTATGAAACAGTATTTGAAATCTTGGTACGCATGATCCACAGGTTTGAATGCCTAGGACAATTTCAAGCATCAGTTTGCAAAAAGGACAGGATTGAGCATTGATACCCACATTTCCAAAGAGATGCTATCTCTTCCTTCCTTGAACATCAGCAAAGCTAAAGCTTCTAATTTTTCTTGCCTTTCGTCCTGGTGCCTGCATTGAGAATATGCCTGGCTCATAGGGAAAGTGAATGCAGCAGACTTGGGTCTGATTGCATGGCCTGGAGCACATTCCTGTTGTAGACAAGGCTTCTAGGAATGTGACTGCATGGACTCCACTCACCCTTTGTGTTCATAGAGTCCTATGTAATGCAAGAAATTACATTTAATGTAATTACATTCTCATTTAATGCTTGTTCATCCATTCCACTCATGGATGTGTAATTAACGGTAGCAGGTGTATGCATACTTCTGACAAACTAGGGATATATAAGTAAAATTGGTTATGACGGATTTTGTATGTCAGTTATGTAGCTTATCTATGGTGTGAACTAGATATAGCTAGCTTTGATCAAACTTCTTGGTCAGCAGTGTTGACAAAGCCAGTTATTTATGGACAAATACATCTGGAGTTGTAGTAATTCATTACAAAACTAGAGATGATTAATGTTGTTGATGGAACTGCAGCTTTCATGAGGGTTCTCTTTTGGGTGTCAGTGGGGGCAACCAAAGTGGTACGTTTATCCCTTGGTAACTGCCATTTCAACTAATCATATATTAATGTTTTGATTAATAGTACATAAGGAATAGATGTTCATCCCTACTGCTGCTCTAATTTCCTGTAGAATAACCACCCTATATCTTGATTTATGATTCATCTATATTTTGAAAGAAGTGTATGTTGGGTGTAGGATGCAGGAGAACAGGAAGGAACTGCTAGGGAAAAGGATAGTAGTATTTCCACTGTTATAGAAAATGAGGGAATGCCGTCCAATTTCTTTCCTTTAATTTGTTTGCCTTAGATATGCAATATCCAAGTGGCATGATAGTGACCATCCTGCACTTTCCATAAATGTACAAAGGTGATTCTTCCCTCTGTAAACCCTCAACATAATTCCTGAGAAAACCTAATGTTACAACACTTCAATAATCTTTAGTTTTCTTTCTAATGTTTATTTTAAAAGGTGATTATACAACAGACTTTTAATACTCAGATGTTTTGGAGCAGATGAATAAACTGAAATTGTCCAATTTAGTTCTCATTGGATTTACCATGATATCACCACATCACAAAAGCAGTTCCAAAGCCTAAAGAAATGATTTGCAAATTATCACAGAAGTTACCTCTTTTTTATTTTTTGCAAGGGGCTTTGGTGCTGTTTTCATTTTTTTTAATGAAAATTGCCATGTAGTTACAGCTTCCTAAATTGTATTTATTTGTTTAATCATTTCTTTTTACAAACAGCAAATTTTATATTTAGAAACTTTGCAAACCCTGTGTAAGCTTTATATTTAAACCGAAGGCCTACTAACATCATGGTTGTCCTAAATAAAATGTTTATAACATAGAAAAGATATGTGGCATGAGACACAGCCATACAGACTCAATAGGTCTCTTACATGAGATTCCTTGCTCCAGAGATTTGGAAGGAATTGCAGGTGTGTGTGTGTGTGTGTGTGTGTGTGCAGGGTAGAGGAAAGTGATCCCTGTTGTGCAAATGGAAGTCCGCTCACACAATGTTAATTGTTGACATTCCTTCAGTGGTAAGCATATTGTTTGGTTTCTGGGGAAATGTGCAGGAAAATCTATACAACCAGTAACACTTCTTTGTGAACTTCTCCATGCACTATCCCATTAAATATCCCTTGCATATTTTGAAAAGTAACTTGCAGTTGGTTGATGGACGAGCAAAGAACCTGGGCATGAGTCGTCTAGTCGTTGGGGTAAATAAAGGGAAAGGGGAGAAACTTCCTATGGACGTCCATAAGGTGGCCTTGTGAAATCATTGCCAGAGTTTATATTAGTATGTTTATTCAATTCAAACACAGGAAGATTAATGATCATTGGATTACTTCATAACTACCTTCTAAGAATGTGTGATTCCGTATTATATAGGAAAATAAAATGCATGGCTGTTTTAAAATTCTAAATGTTCGAGAATTGATTTGTTTTTCAAGTTCAAGAATGCACTAGAAAATTGGGGTGTGAGTCTTCTTCCATTGAGAAATATTTCAAGGTGAATTTTTCAATCTGGAAAAATCTGAAGCCACCCATACAACTTAATAGATATCAGATAACAAAATTATAAAGAGCCGTAGAGTTTTTAAACTGTGTGGCTAATTGTTATAGTGTGTTGATGTTTTTGTGATGCTGTTAAACTGTAAAGATTTGTGAGATTTTTGTATTTCAGTGTTTGGCCCTAGAATTCTTGCATGCTACCCTACAGTAGAAGATTAGCCGCTTTGCATGCAGCTGGGTGCTTCTACTGAAGTGACAAGCATGCTTTGTGAGGCTGGCATAACCTCCCTTGGCTGAGACCCCTTCCCAGTCCTGTGTGTGACCTCATTTCCTGTGGTACGTGCATAACAACATTTATCATCAGTTCCACTAACCTTCATTATTCTCTCTTTTAAAAATTAAATACATTCCTTGACATATTCCATTTAACAATATCAACACAGGGTACATTTCATATCTCTTTTTTTCTTGTAGACATTAGATTGAAAAAACTTGTTGATGAACGAGAAACTTTACTTGAACAGGTAATCAAACATTTTCTACTTGCTCTCTGTTAGTCCCTTTGGATATTGCCAGATGATTCCCTACAAATTACAGCTGATTTAAAAGGTCATGTTTTTCACATGGCGATTAGAATGAGAAGAAATGGCTTCCAAAGTCAATCTATAAAACAGTATGCAACTTCAGACGAGATTTCCTCACTTAGTGTGATGGAGTGTTAATGTCATGTCATATACACCAAGTGTGAGAACACTTTGTTGTTGTTTTGGTACTTGTCTTTTTTAAAAAAATGCAAGGAGATATTGGGAAAGGGTTGGATCACCTTTAAAGAGATAGACCCAAAAAATACATGTGTACCTCACATCTGGTGCATTGCTCGAGTATTCAGTGTAGTCAGACCTGAGTACAGAAATATAGGTTTTGAAGCAGCCCTCTTCGCAATTACCAAGTGCAAATTCTCTTTCCAACGCATTCTCTAAAATGTAGCATAAGATACAAGAGTATAGACCTGTTCTGTAGTGGACTGGGGTGGATAGTGACATGCCTGGAGTTGTCCCTCTCATCCTTAGCATCTTGAATATCGCAGTCCATTAACCAATTGTTACGTTTTTTAAAAAGTATGCTATGCATTCATAATACCACAATCTGTAGTTAGTGCAATAATGTGGCTTCCCCAAAATCTTAGCTTTAATTTAAAAAAAGAGCAGGATGTTTAGTTGTCATAATTATTTGGAAAAAATGCCAGCAATGTCTGTAACTTTTATTTCCTGCATGATCAATAAACCTCTCCTGTTCTTCACTTTACCTATAATCTCTTCTCCTGACATCACATCATTCCTTACAAAAATAATTCAAATCCTACAGGAATGCAACTATCAGAAAATGTCAGCTGGGTGGGTTTATGGGAGGGAAATAGGAGATTTGCACAAAACATTGTAGTTTTAATTATCCTTTTTCATGTAGTCCTCATTGTAGTTCTAATTATCCCTTTTCATATAGTTTGGTTTATTTTTCAGTAAGTTGGTTTTTTTGTGACTTTCAGGTTAAAAAATTAAAAGCACAGCTGGAAGAAAACCAGAATAGTAACACTCAAAATTTACATTTGGAAGATGGAGTCCTAGAAAATGGCACAGAGATACACGTGATTGATCTCCAAAGTAAGGCTCATCTACATGTTGAAGAATCTGTATTCAACTGTCAGTGACACTCACTCATTTTGTCCACTTACATTGTGAAAATATACCAAATAGAATTAAACTGGACTCCCCATTTGTTACACATTACCTCAGCATACCTCATGTACCCATTACTTGAGCAAGCCTATTGCAAGCTGAGCCAAGGAATGTAACCCCTCCTATAACATGAAGTTTATTTATTTATTTATTTATTTAAGTATTTTTATGCCGCCATTCAGCCAAAAAAGGCTCTCACGGCGGCTTACAAAAGTATTTCTTGACAGTCCCTGCCCACAGGCTTACAATCTAAAAGACATGACACAAAAGGAAAGGGGATTGGGAGGGAGGAGGAGGAGGGGGGAAAGGAAAGCAAATTCAGGCACTACAATCTTAGTTGGAAAGTTCAGCAGTTACAGGGGACAGCAGGAGGGAGGGGGCTCTCAGCTGGAGCTGGACCCAGGCACGGTGGAGAAATGCCTGGCTGCTGCTTCCTCCCTCATGGTGGCCTCTGCAGAGACAGCTGGTAGCAGGAGGGAGGGGGCTCTCAGCTGGAGCTGGACCCAGGCACGGTGGAGAGGTGCCTGGCTGCTTCTTCCTCCCTCATGGTGGCCTCTGCAGTGGCAGTTGGTAGCAGGAGGGAGGGGGCTCTCAGCTGGAGCTGGACCCAGGCACGGTGGAGAGGTGCCTGGCTGCTGCTTCCTCCCTCATGGTGGCCTCTGCAGTCAAGTTGAAAAGGTGGCCTTTCTCTTTTCTTCTGTTATCGATGTGGACAAGAGTGCTGTCTGCAGGCTAATAATTCTATTTATGGTATGATCGAAGGTAGTCAGGTATTCATATTATGGAGAGAGTTGGATAAACATTTACCAACTTGAAAGAAAATAGTATTGATTTTTGAGTTGTGATTCTAGGGATCCATCACGGAATGGGTTTGTCTTGTTAAGCTTCCAGCAATGAGTCTTCACTATAATGCAACAAAGAGGACCGAGGTTTTGCTTCTAGGATCAATATGGGAAGTTAGTAGCAATTATATGGAAATTAAAATTGAGAGATGTGTTCTGCTGGCTGGAGGGAGTGAGTGAGTATGAGCCCTATGTATGAGAAACATCAGAATATTATCGTTGGGGAAAATGGGATTTGGACACATACATTTTTATAAGTTATACTATATTTTAATGCCCTTGGATATTTTGAGATGGAACCTCACCCTGAATTGTTTTGATGGCGGACATTTTTTTTAAATTTCTTTAGGAGATGCAAATAGACAAATCAGTGACCTCAAATTTAAGCTTGCAAAGTCTGAACAAGAGATCACAGCACTGGAACAGAATGTAAGTTTATGCCATATTTATAGCACTCTTGAGCTGTGGAGTTACATAAAGATGTTTGTATTTTCTTATTTTAAAAGGTTGGGGAGGGAAACACTGGCAGTAATCCTAAAACGCAAAGCAAATCCCCCTGAAATTAGCGGAAGTTGTTTATATTTCAATTCTAAACATACTTATTTTGAAGTAAAAGGTCATTGTTGGCATTTGCCCCAGTGAGTGTCACTGCTCGAGATTCACTGCAAGTTGTTGGTGGATTGCCATGTTTTGGGCAATGACTGCTGCAGGGCGTAAAGAGCTAATGGGGCAAGAAGTCAGAGAGGTTATTGAGAGGCCAATGGTCTTGGGTTGCTTCCAAAATATATAGTGAAAGCATTTCTTCAGAGTGTACCACATATACATAAATACTAGCTTGTATTGAAAGTTTGGTTGCAGTATTCATATTGTGTGAGTAAGGCTTTGCCATATGATTTGCTCTTGCCCTGGCCAACCTAAAATCATATATCTCCGACAGAGATACTAAACCTATTTCCTCAGTCAAATGCATTGAACTGCTTGACCCTGATTATGGGATCAGGTTTATGATCCTCTTATGCCAGTTTTTCACCAACTGCATTGGTTTCTGGTGTCTTTTTATATTAAATTGAAAGTGCCTTTAATGCCCTTCATAGCTTCTGGCCGGGGCACCTGTCTGTGTGTCTGCCTGTACTTTGAGATCATCATCACAGGCTCTTCTTCTCTGCCACCAGAAGAAGGGTCTTTTCAGTAGTGGCATCCCAGTTTTGGAAACCTTTCCCTAGAAAGGGGCTCATTCTGATGTCTCATGTCAGGCAAATAACCTGTAATTTCCCCAGGCTTTAAACTTTTACAGCCCTATTTTTTGTTGTGGCTTGCATATTACTTTAATGGTGTTTATACATTTGCTACCGTACTTCTATCTTAATAGTTAAGTTTCTTTCATATTAGGTAATACGACTGGAAGGTCAAGTTGCTCGCTATAAAACAGCTGCTGAAAATTCTGAAAGAATAGAAGATGAATTGAAAGCAGAGAAACGTAAACTCCAAAGAGAGGTAATCCATACTACTAAATCATTCTCAATAAAATACTCAGTATCACTAGGAATATTTTTACAAGATTAACTGTGTTTTTGTGTTGAAGGAAAACAACTTTAATAAAGTTTCTAAGTAGAAATAAAATCCAAACGATGTTAGTGTTTCTCAGCCGAAAAACGAATGGAAATAACCTTCAGTACTTGACTATTTAAGGCTGATACTGTGGGCACAGAGCCTACAAACAGCTTGCACCTGTTATAGTGGTGAAAGAGCAATAACTGGCCCTTTGTTTCCGTACTAGAATTGCATCTCTTGAAGGAAACAGAGGGCTGAATAGTCCCAATTGCCCAAGGAACGCTCAGCTATATTCCAGACGTCCCAGAAACGTAGCCCTTTAAACACATGAACACTATTTATGGGGAGGAGCCATAACTCAGTGGTAGACCACCAGTTTTTAAAACAGTATCAGATAGCAAGTGATATGAAAGGTCCCTGAAGAGCTGCTGTCAGTGAGTCAGATGGACTATTTATTTATTTATTTATTTATTACATTTTTATACCGCCCAATAGCCGAAGCTCTCTGGGCGGTTCACAAAAATTAAAACCATCATAAAACAACCAACAAGTTAAAAATACAAATACAAAATACAATATAAAAAGCACAACCAGGATAAAACCACGCAGCAAAATTGATATAAGGTTAAAATACAGAGTTAAAACAGTATAATTTAAATTTAAGTTAAAATTAAGTGTTAAAATACTGAGTGAATAAAAAGGTCTTCAGCTGGCGACGAAAGCAGTACAGTGTAGGCGCCAGGCGGACCTCTCTGGGGAGCTCATTCCACAACCGGGGTGCCACAGCGGAGAAAGCCCTCCTCCTAGTAGCCACCTGCCTCACTTCCTTTGGCAGGGGCTCACGGAGAAGGGCCCCTGTAGATGATCTTAAGGTCCGGGTAGGTACAGACTAATTGTCTGACTCCATGTAAGCTTCATATGTTCATATATGTTGTTATTGTTTTCTTTCCCTATTTTGCGGGGAGGAGAGAAGCATCAGCATAGTTTAGTAGGTAACCCATTGAGTTAGGACCTAGAAGACCTTGGCTTTCCCATGGATTCACTAACTAGATTAAGCAATCCACTCTAACTTTAACCTTAGTGGTTCCTCGTGGTTTCTGTGCACACATGTGGGGTGTGCACGTGAGAAGAGTAACATCTCAGAAACACTGAGAGATTAAAAAGACTTCTCTAGAAGTTTCCAATATCTTGATCTGCGTAGGCACAGATCCCATTTGCAGTGCACAGAAGATCTCTCAAATAATGACAGTTACAGGTAAAGACTTTTCCCATCCTTAAAATTTTAATAAATAATAGTCACTGGGCTCTTGTAATGATAAATGAAGGAACGCAACTCGTTACTAACTTGAATATAATTTCTCTTTTAATTTATTTTCAGCTCCGTTCAGCATTAGACAAAACAGAAGAGCTTGAAGTAAGCAATGGCCATCTAGTTAAACGGCTAGAAAAGATGAAAGCCAATCGAAGTGCTTTCCTGTCCCAGCAATAGATGCCAGATTTCATTGGAGAGTGCTTGACAATGACAACAGCGCAGCAGAGGCTCGCGTCTGTTCCTGTCTGTTCCTGTTTGGGATGCTTTGTTTCATGCCTTCTGAGAGCAGCAAAACGCCAAACACATGAACCCATTCGTCATGCCACCATACTGAGGTTCCATCTACGCAGATCTTAGCTGCTGCATTATATGCCTAATAATAGCTGCTCCAAATGCCTGTTCTTGTAGGTGCCCTTCCACACTGTACTCTTGAAATGCATGCAGTACAGTATCTGTATGCCATTTAACAAGCACACTGGGCAACTTGTAAGCTCGAGCTGAAAGGCACAGCAGCTGGCTGTTGGCATTTTGAAAATGACATTGAAAGTGAAGAAAAGAAAAAAAGATTAAACTGGAACTTGGATTTTCTTTATTTCTGGACATAGTGGTGAAAATGACTATAATTTTCAGACTTCCTCTTATGGCAGTGTCTGTGACTGTAGCAACAGCGATAGTGTTTTCATAGCAGCCTCTTTATTTACAAACACTGTGGAACCACAAGCCATTATGAAGCAGAAGTCCACTAGAAATCATGGAAGAAGATGGTCTAGGAAGCAAAAGTGACCTTAAATGACTTTGCCAATAAAAATAAAAGGTTATGGAGGGATTTTTGCACCTGTTCAATCATAAGACTATTTTATTTCAGGGTCAATAGGCAATAGCTTCAACTTTAAATAAAAGAACAGCTTTTAATTTGTATTTAATCCCCCTATTTGGAATTTAATTAAATGACTTCTTATAAAGGATGTAACATTGCAAAAATAAAACTGTGATCCCACATTTTAAAAAAACTGAATCCTATTTTATGTTCTAATTACTATGCACACTAGTCAATCAATCTATATAAATAAAAATGTAAATGTCCGTTCGAAACAGACGTTATATCTCCGAAAGTTCTTCACCGATTGCTTTGAAATTTTGACACAACGTTGCGTTCGAATACGCGAGCGTTGTTATGTAACTATGTTCTCTATGGGGTCAAAGGTTTCTCTTAAAATCGAAGAAATAGGCCTCCTCAAAACCAGTCCTGCTGATCATTGTGACATCGCCAACCAGTAGGCCAATCCGCTGCCTCTGCCTCCTCTCCTATTTGCATGTTTTCTCACAATTGGCTGAGTGAATATAGATGTCACACCTGTGACAGTTACACGTTCTGAAGAAAGGTAACTGCCAGGAGTTTCCAGTAACCGTAAAAACATCCTTTTTAAAAAACCAAACAATCTGCTTTACTTCATCCAAATAATGCCTCGCAGAAGATCACACTTAGGTCGTCGTACTCGCGGAGCGGAAGCACTGCGACGAGAAATTGCAAATCAGACTGAGGAAGAACGGGCATCAGCAAACGAGAAAAAAAAGAAAAAGAATTCCGCAAATACGTGCCAAGGAACCAGGCAAGCAACGTTCAGCCAGACTTGAGGATGCACGATTGCGAGCACGGCAATCGCGTTCTACAGCTTCAGATCGAGTCGACGGACAACCTGGCATATTCAAAGAAACAACGATGGGCAGACTGTACACCGTGCATCCCAATCAAGATGAATGCTTCTTTCTTCGCATGCTGTTGGTAAATGTGCCCGGTCCAACGTCTTTCCATCAATTGAGAATTGTCAACGGCGTAACACATGCCACTTTCTGCAGTGCATGTCAAGCTCTGAATTTATTGGAGAACGACCGACACTGGGATGTATGCATTAATGACGCGTGCAACACGTCACATTCAAATCAAATTCGTGCATTGTTTGCAATCATATTGACCGCCTGCTCTCCTTCATCTCCAACAGAGTTATGGGAGAAATATAAATCGGACATGGCTGAAGATATTCTCCGTCGAATACACAAAGAAAATTCAAATATAAACATGGATTTCACACCAGAAATCTACAACGAAGCGTTGATAATGATTGAAGATTTGTGCTTAGAAATCGCAAACAAAGTTCTCAATCAATTGGGAATGCCATCACCGAATCGAACTGTTGCTGCTTCGTTCGATGTAGAATTGTGTCGTGAACAAAATTACAACACGGATGATCTTTTGTCGTATGTGCAATCAAATATTCCTAAGCTAACGCTTGAGCAAAAACGCATTTACGATCAAATAATGAAAACCATCAATAACGGGACTGGAGAAATCTTCTTCTTAGATGCGCCAGGAGGAACTGGTAAAACGTTCCTAATTAGATTGATTCTGGCAGCAATTCGATCCCAAAATGACATAGCCTTAGCTCTTGCGTCGTCCGGAATAGCTGCGACATTGCTACCTGGTGGAAGAACTGCTTATTCTGCTTTGAAATTGCCATTAAACATACAATTCATTGAAACTCCCACGTGCAACATTTCCAAAGCATCCGGAATGGGAAAAATATTACAAAAATGCAAACTTATTGTTTGGGATGAATGCACAATAGCACACAAAAAATCACTCGAGGCTCTTGATAGATCATTGCAAGATTTGCGTGGAAACATCAGACCATTTGGGAACACATTAATATTGCTTGCAGGAGATTTCAGGCAAACATTACCTGTAATTCCTCAATCGACACCAGCGGACGAAATAAATGCTTGCCTGAAATACTCTACTTTGTGGCGACACGTAAACACGTTAAAATTAACTAGTGTTAGAGTTGCACCCAAGGAAGCCTCCTCAGATGAGGAGGAGGCAAACTTACAAGAAGTAGAGGGAGTTTCCTCCCCCACAGCCGGACCAGAGACCAGTGCACAGTTGGTAGGGAGTCATTCCATGGAGGAGAATGCAGGTCCCGTGGAGGAGCCACGGGCCAGTCAGTTGCTTCCTCTGCCTGTCGCTCCTGAGGCTGAGTCAGAGACGGAGGTGGTTCGACCACCCAGCCCCCGCGAAAGGAGACGAAGGAGAAGGGCAGAACAAATGCAGGTGGTGAGGCGAAGTATGCGCCTTCAGAACAGGCAGGGAAAAGACGCTGAACTGTAGGAGGGGGTTGGGTCAAAAGGTGGAGGAATGAGGCACAGCTGGGATCTGGGTGGGGTCATGCTGGCAGGGTTTGAAAAGGGAGAACCTGACAGCTGGTCTGGTGTAGCAAACACCTTCCGTTCTTCCGGTTGCTACTGTACCCGCCTTGCCTTGTGACTGTGATTCTGGATTGCTGACCTGGACCGGCTTGATTGACTCCGCTTGAACGTGTATCCCTGGGACTCTGGACGACTGACTCGGCTATTGATTTAGGACTGGACTGGACCTTCGCTTACTCCTGGCTCCTTGATGCCCACACCCTCTGTTTTGGTGCTTCGACCTGGACCAGTAGGCTTACGCTGCAGAACGTGCCTCTGGCTAAGAACTCTTGGACTCTGTGTAAAAGACTGGGCTGTTCTTAAAACAGCAGCAGCTCACTCCTGCATTCTTGGCCAGAGATTTATGGCCGGGTAATTGACCATAAAACCCTAAAGCAATAAAACTATTTAGAGGAACGCTTGACTAGCGGCTGGTCAAACAACAAACACTGAAAACTACAAATATGGGGGGGCGGAGCCGGACGTTATGACGGGTAAGATCGCTGTGTGAATTCTCCCATCAGGGGGGATATGAAAAGCTTATTATCTCACTTAATGAGGCGTGGATTATAAATTAAAGTGTTGGATGATGCTTATGAGTGTTGAGTGAAGATGGAAATCCTGTTTTTTGTGAAAGAAATCACAGATTAAGGGGAGAAAATAGACTGTTCTTGGCTGTTTTCTGACTGTAAGCAGACGGAAGGAGGGGGGAGCAAGCAACTTGGAATGTTTGGAATGTTGGAGCTCTCCTGTTTTCCAGTCTGATAGAAGCTGATTTATATACCCCTAATCTGAGAGAGATGTTCTGGTAGTAAATTCACCCTTCTTAAGGAAGAAAAAAAAGTATTTGAAACGGACTTGTTTGGATAAGAAGGGGGGAAGTGAAACGGGACTTTGACGAAACGTAAACATAATCCATGCCGTATATTAGAAAGAAAAAAACCCCGGGAAAGGCTGCTTGGCAAAGAGCACACCCTTCTAATCATAATTTGGCCCGTCTGGAGAAAGTGCCTGCCAGAAAAGAGTCACAATCTTCGGGTAGCGATTCAGCTTCAGGCTCAGACGAGTCGGTGAAGATGGCGGAAGGTTCTGGCAAGGCGCCAGCTTCTTCTGTTACAATGGATGAACTTAAAAAGCTGATTCTGGAAACCAAGGCTGCACTCAGCAAGCAGATCGCTGATAATGAAAAGAATGCAGAGGCACGGATGGGGGCGCTAGCGAACAGGCTGGCTGATAATGAGAAAGAGCTAAAGAAGGTTGGGGTTGAAGTTAAAGCTCTTGCAAAAAAACAGGATGTATTTGAAAAATGTTCTGAGGCAAAGTTAAATGCTCAAGATTCACAGCTGATTCAGCTTCAGGATGAGCTTCGACGTTGTAACATTCGCATCAAGCAATTTGCTGAAGAACCAGGAGAAGATTTGAGGAAAGTTGTATTGAAGTGGTTCAACGACATGATGCCTGATGCGGATATAAAGGACAGCGACTTGGAAAGAATCCACAGAGTGGGAGGAGTAAAGTACAAGGGATCATCTAGAGATTTGCTTGTGAAATTTGGCAGTTATTATAAGAAGGAGTTAGTAATGAAGAAGCTGAGAGCTATGGCTATGATTAAATATAAAGGCAAAGCAGTGCTAGTTTTCAACGATCTTTGTCAGCAAACACTCCAATGGAGGCGCAGCATCAAGCCAATAACTGAAATATTAATAAAAAATGTAGTGAGATATGCTTGGGGTTACCCGGTTTTTTTAAAGTTCTCCCATGCTGGGAATGATTATAGAGTAACCTCTCTGGAGCAAGGAAGGGAGCTGCTGAAGAGATTGGGGTTAATGAAGAATGGAAGTGTTGGAGCTGGGGAAGAGAATGGAGCAATGGCAGGAGCATCTGGGATGGGGTAAAGAGAAATGTTATGAGATAATTGATATGATAATTAATTAAATACAGAGATCGGGTCGTCATGGCGGGGCACCGCCTCCCCCCTCTCCCCTAATTGGGTGGCCGGAGTAATAGACTCGCGGGGATATGGGGAGGGGGAAAGTAGGGGGTGGGAGAGGGGGAGGGGGGTTATTAGGGAGGGAGGGAGGGAGACGATGGGGGGGTTAGGGTTTATTGTTATATTTGTTGTTGTATTTGTTTATGAGGTAGGAGGGGGGGAGTATTATGTGTGGAATTTGTGTTTTTATGTAAGTAATTTTGAATTACTGAGCACGAGGGATCGGAAGAGATTTCAAAAGGGTGATTATGGATAAAAAGATAAAAGTATCAACACTCAATGTTAAAGGTTTGGGGGCAGTCGTGAAAAGGAAGAGAATAGAACAATTATTTAATAAAGAGGGATCAGATATTATAATGGTCCAAGAAACACATCAAGGCTCCGAGAATTCGAATATGATAAAATTAAGGTGGCTAGCCTATTATGAAAAGTCATTAGGGACATCTAAAAAAAATGGAGTGGCCACCTTGATTTCAAAAAAAAGTGGGTTCGTATTAGAAGAAGTAAAAAAGGATGATAAAGGCAGATATCTTATGTTAAAAGGTAAAATTGAGGGAAAGGTTTATACTTTGATTAATGTTTATGCCCCAAATGAGAGGCATAGAGAGTTTTTTATAAAGTTGTTTAAAGAAATAGAAGAATTTAAGGAAGGATATGCTATATTAGCTGGGGATTTTAATATGGTTATGGATAATAAACGAGACAGGTCAAATCCCACTAAGGTTGAAAAGAGGAATAATATGACTATACTGAATAAATTGGTAAAAGAAAATGGTTATCTAGATTCGTGGCGTTTACTTAATGGGAATAGGCCTGGGTTCTCATATTTCTCCCCAGTTCATTATACATACTCCAGGATAGATTATATATTTGTTTCAAAAGATTTTGCAACGAAGATTTGTAAGATGGAAATAGGGGTAATAAAAGTAACTGATCATGCCTTGTTAAGTTTAGAATTTACAGTTAAGAAAGATTATAAAGAGGCATATAGATGGAAGTTGAATACAAAGATATTGAAATATAATAAAGTAGTAGAGAAAATTCAGAAGGAACTGTCGGAGTCATGGGAAATAAACGAAAAAGGAGGAACAGCTGGGTCAGTCATTTGGGACACCATGAAGGCCGTAGTAAGAGGAATCTGTATTAGAGAAACCTGTACTTTAAAAAGACAACAACGGGTAGAGCAGGATAAGTTAGAGATAGAAATTAAAAATTTGGAGGAAAGATATTGGAGAGTTAAAGACAAATATAAATTAGTGGAAATACAAGCTAAGAAGAAACAATTAGAAAATTTAAATATAGAGGAGGTTCAAAAGAATTTATTGTATATGAAGAGGGAATATTTTGAAAATAGCAATAAGAACTCGAGGTTGCTCGCCAAGCTCACACAAAAAGAAAAAGGAAGGAATGGGATAGAAACGTTGAAAGATAGCCGAGGGAATTATTGTCATGCAATGAAAGCCAAAATAAAAATTTTTCAGGAATTTTATCAGGAATTGTATAAGGGTAAAGAAATTCAACAAGAAAAGGTGGAGGAGTATATTGGAAGGTTTATAAAGAAGGGAATAAAAATAGAATATAAGGAGTTAATGGAGTCAGTAATAACTCAAAGAGAAATTGAAGAGGTTATTGATAAGTTAAAAGTTGGTAAATCACCGGGAGCAGATGGATTGGGTCCAGAATACTATAAGGTCTTCAAAGATTACTTGGTTCCAAAATTAATGGAACTTTATAATAGGATATTATTAGGAGAGAAGATACCTGAATCATGGGAACATTCAGTGATAATTCTGATCCCAAAACCAGACAAAGATTTGACTAATCCCGATTCTTATAGACCTATTTCTTTAATAAATCAGGATGCCAAAATTTTTACATCTATTATGGCTAAACGGCTAAATAAATTTTTGGCAGAATATATAGGAGCAGATCAATGTGGGTTTGTGGTAGGAAGGCATATGCATAATTTAGTGGGTAGAGTTTTAAATGTAATAAATGTAATAAAAAAAGCAAATATTAAGGCAGGTATTATGGCATTGGATATTTTTAAAGCTTTTGATTGTGTGAGCTGGCAGGCACTAAAGAGTATTATAGATAAACTGGGATTTGGAAATAAATTTAAAAATGTAATAGAACAGTTATATTCCCAAAATACGGCGGTAGTGGTGGTAAATGACGGACTTACTGAAAAGATACGACTAGCCAGAGGAACAAGACAAGGATGTCCGCTCTCGCCGGTCCTGTTTGTAATGGTTATGGAAGTTTTGGCGAAGGCACTAAGGGAGGATGAAGAGTTAGAAGGAATTGGAGAGGTAAGGGAAATAAAGTTAAACATGTTCGCGGATGATACTTTATTGACCATTAAGAATCCATTAAGAAAATTAGAAAGAGTTAAATATCAGTTGAGGGAATTTGAGAAAATTACAGGGTTAAAAATAAATTGGTCTAAATCAGAGATGATGCTATTTAACTATACTAAGAAGGAAGAAAAGGATTTGGCACTTAAGGGAATGGAAGTGAAAGTCAAGGACGAGATTAAATACTTAGGAATTAAAATTACCAAAAATTTAGAAAATTTAGAAAGGGAAAATTTAACGAAGTTAAAGAAGGAGGTATTAGAGAAATTGGAGAAATATAAAAGATTAAATTTATCTTGGTTTGGGAGAATAGCTTTGATAAAAATGAAGATATTAGCTAAAATTAATTTTGTATTTAGGATGTTACCTATAAAAATATCAGAAACCGAGATAAAAAGTTGGCAAAATATTATTAATAAATATTGTAATGGAGAAAAGAGAGCAAGAGTGAATAAAAATAATTGGTACCTAAGCCAAAAAAAGGGCGGAATGGGTCTCCCAAACATAAAATTATATTACGTAGCAAATAGATTAAGACATGTTGTAGAAGCAATTATGGGAGTAGGAGATTTATATTGGATGGAAGAAAAAAACATAAGTAAGGTAGAGATGAATTTGGAGAATGTTTTTTTTAAAGATGGAGGAAGAAAGTGGGTTGGAAGTATAGATAATCCACTCCTGAGGACTCAATGGGAAATTTGGAGTAAATTTAAAGGGAAGCTGCTTCCGAGCAACTCTCCCTTAGCACCGATAATAATGTTAAAGAATTTCCCAGAGGATCTAAAGGGTAGATTGTGTAAAATATTAAAAGAAAAAAATAAAATAAAATTAAAGGATTGGTTAAGTGATATTAAAACAAGAGAGGATATGGAAAATTTGTTAAAGGAGAAGAAGCTATCGTGGTTAGAATATGGTCAATTAGAACAATGGAATAAAAAGTGGATTAAGGACAATAGAAAGTGTAGAAAGATGACGAGGTTTGAAGAATTAGTAGTAAGTAAGGAGAAAGGAAAAGGAGATAGTATAGTCTCAAAAGGATTAATGAGTGAAATATATAAAATATTGTTAGAGAAGGAGTTTAGAGAGAATACAGAGAAAATGGTTTGGGAATCAGATTTGAAGATACAGATAGGGCGACAGAGCTGGGAGGGACTATGGAAACAAAGAGTGTTGAGAAGTTTATCAGTAAGAATAAAGGAGAACTATTTTAAAATTTTATGGAGGTGGTACCTAACCCCGGTTAGATTGAATAAGATAAGTGATCAACATTCAGCAAATTGTTGGAGAGGTTGTGGGGAAAAAGGAACGTATTTACATATGTGGTGGCAATGCAAATATGTACAAAGATTATGGAAGATGGTGTTTTCAGAAATTGAAGAAATAGTGGGAATGAAAATAGAACAAACACCAAAAATAGCATTGCTGTCACTATTTGAAGAGATAAAGTGTGGAAAAGGAACTATAGAGCTGATATCGAGTTTGTTGGTAGCAGCACGGTTGATGGTAGCTAGGAACTGGAAGATCCAAGGGGAATATTCTATTGAAGAATGGTATAAAGAAGTATGGGATATAGCCATCAATGATAAATTGACATGTAACATTAAGTGGAGAAAAGGCATAACTAAAATAAATGAGTTCGAAGGAATTTGGAAACAGTTCCTAGTGTTTGTGTTTACTAAGGGAAGTGGGAAACCACCAGCAGAAGAAACGATTAGATTTTGGACTCAAGAATGATCCCGAGGTGGGGGGGTGCACTTTTATGTTAAGAGCGAAGATGTTATAGTTTGATAAGGTATATGTAATAGCTTTTGATATTGTACTCAACATTTATTCAAGATGTATGTAACAGATGTTTGATGTTATTTTTTTTTCTTATTGTGTTGTTTTAGTTATATTTGGTAATGTTTATCTATGTTTATATAGTGTTGAAAATGAATAAAAATTATATATATATAAAAAAAAAACTACAAATATGCGTGTCCAGCTGCAAAACGATCGATCAGCTGAGATATTCTCACGTCAATTGCTGGAAATTGGGAACGGAAAGGTGCCGGTTGATCTGACCTCAGGACGAATTTTATTACCTTATAACTTCTGTAATTTAGTGACGTCAAAAGAAGAATTGGTTGAAAAAGTATTTCCAAATATTCAAACCAATTATAAGAATCACGATTGGCTGAGTGAACGAGCTATTCTTGCGGCCAAGAACAAAAACGTCTACGAACTTAACAATATTATTCAATCTAACATTCAAAGCGAGGCAGTCACATACAAGTCCATCGACACTGTTGTGGAAGCAGATGAAGCGGTTAATTATCCAACAGAATTTTTGAATTCACTCGATCTGCCAGGGATGCCACCGCACGTACTGCAGTTGAAAATCGGCATGCCAATTATCATGTTGCGAAATATCAACCAGCCAAAACTTTGCAACGGCACGCGGCTTGCAGTAAAAAAATTACTGAGCAACGTCATAGAAGGAACAATCTTGACAGGACCTTTCAAAGGTGAAGATGTCCTCATTCCTCGCATTCCTATGATTCCAACAGATATGCCATTTCAATTTAAGAGATTGCAATTCCCCATTCGACTGGCGTTTGCAATCACCATCAACAAAGCTCAGGGCCAATCTTTAGAATTGTGCGGTTTAGATCTAGACACAGATTGCTTCTCACATGGACAATTATATGTTGCGTGTTCTAGAGGCGGCAAACCAGACAATCTCTATATCTACACAGACAATGGAACAACTAAAAATATTGTATATCCACAAGCATTGTGAAATTAAACATATTAGAAACATCCGCTTTGTCTTTTCTTTCTTTTCAATTTAACCAGACTGAGCCACAGCAACGCGTGGCAGGGTACAGCTAGTACTAAATATAAATCAAATATGTGTTATTGATCATCAGTTGGCCTGCAGAGGCCCCAATCATTTCCTGAAAACTCTCTTCTCTCTTCTGGGGTAAGTGTAACAGCATTGTGCCCAATTGTCCAGGACTAGTGAAACAATGTACAAGGTCTCCATGACATGAGAAGATAGCTCCAGTAACAGATTGAGACCAAAGTTTCAAAAAACAAAATGCAGAAGTGGTAACAGGAAATGACTTTCATGCCCTCACCCGAACTAGAACCTACCCAAGTTGAGGGGTAGTGGAACCTTCCTGTCCAATTTGTCTGCTTAATTGATGCTGAAAGGACAGGAGGAAAAATTAAGGGAGAGTTGATCCACTTCAACTAGATAATAAATCCAAAATCTGGATCCAGGTTTTGCCGTTGCTGGTGGGAGCATCCCATGGGGCGTTCTGCTTAGGAAGACATACCTGCTGGTAGGAGACAAAATACCATTTTTTTCCTGATTTCTCCCACCCACCCCTTCAGCCCCTTGCATCCTCTGAAATTCTGTTTTGAAGGGTTGGGGAACTTTCCAGAACAGTGGTGATTGCAGGGGGAACTGGAAAAAGGTGCCTCTTCTGCCTTCTGATAAATGGATCAGAAGATTTCCATGGATGGAAAGGAACCTTTCATTCACATATGGCAAAGTCTGGATCTACAAGAACCTGACTCCACATCAGTAAAGAATGAGTAAGAAACCTAGATTCTGAGAAGCAAAATCTAGTATCACAAAACTACCTGAATTGTGTTTTCCCCCATTAGTCTTTTTTTATGTAATTTAGGGGATACTTTAAAATTAATGTTTTTTAAATTCAAATGTACTAGATACTAGAACATATACAACTAAGTAGTACAGATGTGCCCACTAGCAGATTATTTATTCATCGTACAATCCTGTGGGAGGAATTCTGGGTGTTGTAGGACCCCTAGACATTTAAAACTGAGTGATGCATTGACACAACTGACTTCTCTGGCCACAACATTGTCTCTGTGCAACAGTACTATTTGAATGAGTCTGTGATAAACATACAAGTACGCATGTATGCTTATCACAATTCTACTTAATTGGCTTTAGTACTCCTCTACCTTTGAATCTTTTTCTGAAATACTGGGATTTGTTGATTGTTCAAAAGAACCCAGCAAAATTTCTCACATTTCTCCATACTATGGGTTATAGGGATCATTTATGATATAAAAATTGAATATACCCATGCCTGAAAATAATATGCGGTAGAATTTAATACAACAGAGGTAGAATCTGCATTACACAATGTCCTCCCCAAACTATTAATATAGGCCTGCAACAGAAATGATTCTCCCACTGAAGAGTAGAAATAACCACCCAGAAATTGGTATGGTTTTCAAAATGGAAATTACATCTCCGATAATTTCCAGAAAGAATTTGAGAATCATGAACAATGTTGTTTATCACAGCCATGCATTATTTACTATTTACTAACTTAAAGTCAGTATTAACTTGTTTTTTATCACATGATCTCCCAAACTATAAATAAATGTTAGTATTTTTACTGCATAAATGTAGAAATATACCTCTTTTGCTAGTGTTGAGCATCTGTTGAGCAGGGAATTCTGGGCCCAGTACACTCTCAAACCAAACCTTCCCCAAAGTTTTAGTACAATTTAAGATTAGGGTGTTTTTTTGGGGCGGGGAGGGCGTTCTCTGGCTCATCTCTACTGGAGATACTGTTGATGAGTTACAGAAATAGGGTCTTCTCCATGATGGCATGATTATGGTATACTGTCCCAGGAATACCATACTGACACTCCTTCCCCTCCTACTTTTAGATAAGCTGTAAAGACATTTTTATTCAGGCAAGCATTTGATCAATACTTTTAGGCTTGCAATCATATGCACACTTTTCCGGGAATAACTCCAATGAATACAAGTGGAATTTACTGCTGAGTAAACATTGATAGGATTGCAGTGTAACTGTTTTTTACTTATTTTGTGTATATCAATACTGCTTCTCGTGGAATTATTTTCTTATGGTTTTCAGAATTTGAATTAATGTTTTTTATTGGATGGTGCTTTCAATTTTTTGTTTGTTTAAAAGTGTGTGTGATTTCCCAAATAATACTGCATCCAGTGACCATTGCAGGAGGCTCTGATGTGTGTAGTGCAGATGTATCTGAAGAACAAGGGGTTAGTTTTGACTTGATGTGTCATGCTGGAATGTTTACTCGCAAAGAATTCTTGTTTTGCACATGTGAATTTCATAGAATGGCACATGAACAACATGGAAGAAAGATTTAAAAGCTAGAGCATCATGCAGCCTTAGCTTAAGGCAGAGATAAAGCAAGATTTTAGGGCAATTTAAGAAACTCCTGGGCATCCAAAGCAAAATGGCTGACATAGGAAACATGGGTAATAAACAAAAGACAGTACTAGGCAGAGGTGAGGTCTCTACCCAGTCCTCTTAATACCTTTAAACACGGTTTTCAGCACCAACAGAAATCTGTTTCACAGGAGGCAAACTCCCTTCCCCCCCCCCCACCAGCCAATTCATTTCCCCATACGTTTCTCTCTCTAGATCACCCCATACATTATCTTTCACCCTGGCTTCACCACCCATGGACAACACTCTCAAAATCACATAACCCAAGCCAGCCATCTTCCATCTGTTGTTACGCACACAAGACCCCACTTATCAATTATGCATGTATAGTGGATGGTGTAAAGCTGGAACAGAACAATCCCTTTATATTAAAAAAAAAAAACCATGCCAAAAACAATGGCATGTGTTAGAAACACTTGAGAACACTATTTTAGGAGTAAAAACATTGCAATATTATATCGCTATTAACCCGATAATTTATTATTTATTTATTTAAAACATTTGTATCCCACCCTATATCATTAGGATCTCAGGGCGGCATATAGATAAAAGCATACAGTATAAAACACTAAATATATATACACAGCTAAAAACAAATTAAACCATGAATCAAGTTAAAACAATATATAATTTAAACCAGTAAAAACAATTTAAACAGTTAAAACAATGTGCCCTCTTAGTGCATTTAACCATTAAAGGCTTTGTTAAAAAGCCGTGTTTTTACTTGGCATTGAAATGAAATCAGTGTTGGCATCAGTCGGGCTCCAAGGGGAGGGCAATCCACAGTCAGGGTGCCACAACAGAGAAAGCCCTCTCCCTTGTCCTATCATAGTGTATGTGTTGCGCTGGTGGGATGCGGAGAAGGGCTCCTCCAACAGATCTCAAGTCTCGGGCTTGAGATGTACCCGCCAGCAGTCTAGCTGCTGCATTTTGCACTAGCTGCAACTTCCGAGTTATCTTCCAGGGCAGTCCCACATAAGAGCGCATTGCAGTAGTCTAATCGGGAAGTTACCAATGCATGCACTACTGTGGCTAGATTGTCCCTGTCCAGGAAAGGCCGTAGCTGGCGGATCAGCCGAAGCTGGCCCCAAGTACTCCATGCCACAGAGTCCATCTGGGCCTCCAGTGACAATGATGATCTAGCAGTACTCCCAAGCTACGCACCTGCTCCTTCAGAGGGAGCGCCACGTCACCCAGAACAGGTCGCTTACCCAATTCCCAGACTCGGGAACCACCAATCCACAGAGCTTCCCTCTTATCAGGATTCAGCTTCAGTTTATTGGCCCTCATCCAGCCCATTACAGCCTCCAGGCACTGCCCCAGCACCTTCACAGTCCCAGCTGACTCCGACGACAAGGACAAGTGGAGCTGAGTATCATCAGCATACTGATGGCACCCAACCCCAAAATCCCTAAGGACCTCACCCAGTGGCTTCATGTAGATGTTGAAGAGCATGGGGGATGGAATAGAAACTTCCGGTTTGAGATGGCGGCATAGTCGGTTCATTCCTGCTCTGCTCCATTCTTGTCATTTTTTTTAATAAGCCTTCTGACTACCTTGTTATCTAATTAACTTCTCGCACAAACTTTGTTTTGCTTGCTTTTACTTTCTCCTTAATTACTTGCTGTATTCTGTGGGAGGTTTTGAGGATGGCTCCACTGAAAACTAAAAATGCCGTAGGGACGCCACCCATACCTCTGGAGCCTTCAGTTGCAAAGTCTGTGAAGACTTCTCAGTCAGACGGTGCAGAAGATTTGAGTGTTGTGGTGAAAAATATATCATTACAACTGTTTCAGAAGACGGCGCAGCTGGATCAGCTTCAGATGAACTTGGATGCTATCAGTACTCTGCAGGGGACTGTGGATTCAACTGATATCCATCTCAAGCAAATGGAGTCTAAATTTATCAAGCTGGAGGATTGGGTGATCTCTCATGAAACAGCAACTAATGCATTGTGTAGTGTGTTATCTGTCAGAATCACCCAACTGGAAGATGATTATCGAAAATCCCATCTGCACATTCTTGGTGTTCCTCAACAATCTCAACAGGTATGCCTAGCAGATTTCATGGGAAAACTTCTATGTGACCTGCTTGCACTGCCTGTTCAGCTGGAGATTGAAAGAGCTTTCCGTGTCCCAGGTGGTCCTAAACAATGACGCAGAGGTGGACCTGTTATTATCCAGCTATTACGTGCTTCAACTAAAGAATTTATTTTGTGTATAGCTTGGCAGAAAGACGACCTCCATTGGGGTCCAGATAAAATAAAAATAATGATCTATCCTGATTACTCAAAGGCTGTGTCAGATTTACCAAGGCAAAGTTCTTAGCTAAAGAGCTCGGTTTAAAATATTATTTACAATTTCCTGCCAACATGGGTGTCCATCATGATGATCAAATCACCAAGTTCTGTATCCCTGAATCAGCAGAATAATTCTTAATTGGACTTAAATCTCAAAAATTAAGTGATGCTTCCCAGCCTGCTCCCCCCCTTTTTTCTCTCCCCCCTCTTTCTTTTCTTTTTCTCCTTCCTCCTGTGTTTAGTCTGCTGATAAGAACTTCTAGGCATTGAGCCAGTTACTATATTTACAATACTACTGTTCCAGCCTTTTTTTCCTATCTCCTTCCCCCACTTTTTTTCTCGTTCCTGACGCTATATACAATGCAATAAATATATGCACTTATTTTTTGTTAATTAATGTACTAAGCATAACTTTTAACACCAATAGTTTAGACAAGTTATTATGATTTTTCTTCAATTACTGGTTTCTTTTTGGTTCTCTTCCTCCCCCCCTCCTTCCAAAGCAGTCTGTTAACACTTTAATAATACTTTCCTTTTCTGATTGTATATTCATAAATTTAATCCTGGGTAGAGCAGGATGATGGGGTGCACCGTGGTCCCAAACGGGAGGCATGAAGTTTTGTTTTTTTGTTTTAGGGTGATTTTTCATGGTTTTTGGTTTTGTTGGTCTTTATTTTTATTTTATTTTTCATTATAATTTGGGAGAGGCAAATATTATTGTGGATTTTTTAAATTTTTGCAGACCAATATGTATTATACTAAGGTTTAATGTGGTCTTTGATCTAAATGTGAGAAATACTTGCAATATTGATATGATTTGTCTATACGGAGGTGCAAATGGCACGTTGCCTTTTCTTGTCCAATGCTTAATGTGACCTCATGGAATGTCAAGGGACTCCGAAATATTAATAAGCAGAAAATGGTGCTTTCAAAGCTAAAAGAGCTTAATGTTGATGTGGCATTTTTACAAGAAACCCATATGACCGCTGAAGAGGCTTATTTGATAAACAAGGATTGAGTTGGTGAGGTTTTTATAACAAGACACTTCAACAGGTGCTAAAGGAGTGGCAATCTTAATCCATAAAAGACTTTCCTTTCTCTGCAACTGATGAATATTGATCTTGATGGTCGTTTTCTAATTTTGGTTAGGAAATATGCGGATAAAATAATTGCAGTGATGAATGCATATGGGTCCAAATGCAGACTCTCCTGCTAAGAGTTTCATGAATGTTTTAGCCACCTGCTTGAAATGACCTATGATTATCTGATTGTTTTTTTTGGGGGGGGGATTTTAATGAGATTTTAAATCCTCCTTTGGATAGAAATACACCCACCCCTAAGACCCAAACAGTGGGTGAGACAAACGCTTCAATCCTATATGACTGATTTAGGTTTAATTGATCTTTGGAGACTGCTGCATCCTGATGACAGAGAGCATACTTCTTTTATTTTCTCAGTATTTTAACACCTAAATTTAAACTTTGCTGTTTTAATTCTGTATTTTAATCCTATATCAATTTCTGCTGTGTGGTTTTATCCTGGTTGTGCTTTTTATATTGTATTTTGTATTTGGGTTTTTAAGATTGTTGGATGTTTTATTATTTTTAATGGTTTTAATTTTTGTGAACTGCCCAGAGAGCTTCGGCTATTGGGCGGTATAAAAATGTAATAAATAAATAAATACTTTGCCACACTTTGCAAACACAGCCTCTCTCTCTCTCTGCGCCCAACCAAAAAAAACCCGCTTCTGAGGCAAATCTGGGACGCTGAGCTTAATGGCTTACACGGGACAATGCTGCTCGTCCTCTACGGGAAGCCCGTTAGGTGACCATATGAAAAGGAGGACAGGGCTCCTGTATCTTTAACAGTTGCATTGAAAAGGGAATTTCACCAGGTGTCATTTGTATATATGGAGAACCTGGGGAAATTCCCTCTTCGTCACAACAGTTAAAGCTGCAGGAGCCCTGCCCTCTTTTAAATCTGGTCACTCTAGTATAGCTCTTGCACCTTTAACTTTTGTGATGAAAAGGGAATTTCCCCAGGTTCTCCAAATGACACCTGGTGAAATTCCCTTTTCTAAGCAACTGTTAAAGATACAGGAGCCCTGTCCTCCTTTTCATAGGGTCACCCTAGATATACCGCAGGTGCGCTCCCCCCCTCCCCACTCCCGCTTGCGACGTGAGGGAAACCTCGCGCAGCTAGGAGTCGTGAGGGCGCGTGGGGGTGGGGCTCTTTCCCGAAGCATCCGCCTCGGCCCGGCCAGGGACACCCCTGACTTGCCACTGGCCCGGGAGGAGCTGGCGGGGGAGAAGCGGGCCGCTCCCTCAGCCGAGCCCCCGGCCAACCGCCTCTCCACGCCGAGATCAGCCAATGGCGCTTCGCCTCCAAGCGCGCGGCCTCTATAAAAGGAGCCGCTGGGGCACGTGGGTTCCAGTGTGAGGCGACCGCTGGGCGGGCGAGGGGCTGTGGGGCCTGCTGTTGCATTGTGTGAGTGTGTGTGTGTGTGTGAGTCCTTCTCCTTCACGGGCCTCCAAGCATTTCTTTTATTCCAGATGTCGCTCAAGGTGCGCGAAGGCGGGAGGCAGGAAAGAGACGGGGCTCCGCTCGTTGGCGTGTTGCTCAGAGGCGTCGTTCCCAAAATGGAGGCCGTTCATCTGTTTAGAAAAAGCCAGAAGTGGCCCGTGCTTTCCCAGGGGGGTGGGGTGGGTGGAGGACATCCCCGTTCAAATGCATGGCTGCTTTTCCGCGGGTGGGGCCGCGCCTCAACCGCTTTAACCGCTTTCGCGGGCCCTCCTGCGTGGCTCGGATCTTCTCACCTGCTACCACGTAGCCCAGCCCTGTTCGGCATCTGCGCACGGGGGATCCTAGAGACATCCCAAGCGTTTATTTTCGCAGAAGGGATGGGGAGAGGTGAGGAGGGAAGGGCTAGGTATAGAAAGTAAGGCAAAGTGAGCCCATTTTGCAGTTTGGGTGTGTGTGTGTAAATCTGGAGTGAACTGCTTCCCAGAGTTAGTGCTATAGTCTGAAAGCAACATTTAAATTGGTGGTGCAAAGCCTTGACTGTCATGCTGTCTATAGCACAGTAGGCGCCAATTGTGCCATTCCTATATTGATTTAAAACGTTTATATATTGCCATTCCATAAGATGGCCAAGGTGGCTAGCAACAATTAAAAGCAATAAAAATCCTAATTTGCCTGCTTGAACAGGTATTCACTGTGAAGATAAATTGTCTACCGTTAGTCTTCCCCATAGAAGCTGCAGCCACAGGGGGAATGTTGGTTCCTTTCAAAGTTTTATGGAGTCACCTGACTGCAACTTGCACATGAACATTGTATGGTATCATATACAGCCACTCCTCTGATGTTCCTGTTATGCAAGCAGGACCCACTGCTAGCACAAAAGGAACACATGCGTCCTAAAGCAATCCCAGAATGAGTGGAGATGTTTGTTTCTGGAACAAGAGACATCAGCATAATTCCTTCTGGGAGTTTGCCCTGTTCTGGAAACAAGCGCTTCTGTTTGTTACAGGATGTTTCAAGAACTAGTTTTTGTTCTGCTAGTGTGGGAGTAGCACAGATCATTCACTGGAAATGCTATGTAAATAATAGAGAAATCAGTTACATTAACTTTACTGTAAATGATTGGGATCCGATGCATAAAAATGCTTACTACAAATCCTTAAGTATTCATTATTAGCATTAAAGGAGGTTGGCCCTACTCATTCTAAATTAAAGAGTTTCATTCATGTGTTTTGAGTTGATTGACAGTGGGTGGGATCCAAAGAATTGCACATCCAGGGGAAGTTTGGACCTGTGTTTCTTGAGAATCAGCTCCCATGTTACTAGTAAGCCACTTGTGAAATAGTATTTCAACTATGGCATGGAGGAGGGTGGGGTGGGGGGTTAATCAAACTTCTGCTAGGTATGCGAAAGCCTAAAGTAGTTTTTGATCGCAGCCATAAGTATTATTTACAAAAAGAAGTTTCGGCTGTAATCCTGTACACACTTGTTTGGAAGTATTGTTGAATTTAGTGGGGCTTATTTTAAGTAGATAGGATTGCATTGTTAAAGTATTATTTAACTTTCAACAGTATGAAATGTATATGCGTATGTAACTTATGAAATACTGCTTGGGGTTAGAGCAGCGGTCCCCAACCTTTTTGGCACCAGGGACCGGTTTTGTGGAAGACAATTTTTCCATGGACTGGGGGGGGTCGTTGAGGGGATTCTTTTGGGAAGCACCCCCCACCCACCCCACTCCAACGTCCTGCCTTCACTTCTGCTGGGCAGCCGAGATGGCGCCCCACGCCCAGGTACACTGGGGTGTGTGGGGGTGAAAGCAGCTCACCTGCGCGGCCAGGTTCCTAACAGGCCACGGACTGGGACCGGTCTGTGGCCCAGAGGTTGGGGACCCCTAGGTTACAGTATACATTTCAGGGCTGAATTCTTTGCTCAATTGTTGACCATTCGTTTTTATATATGCATGTCTATTTTCCTTGCTTTGCAGGACTTTTAACTGGCATATTCTTACCCAGTCACACACATGTCTAAAATATGTCATGCCCACCTTATTTTAATGAAAATTCATATGCTCATCCTCCATTGTATACAAGGCCATGGTTTCTAAGAGATTGTTCACATTATGAACCAGTCCCTTATTCAGTGGTACCTTTCTATTTTCACCCAAGAGTATATTTAGCTACACCAGAAGTTTATAGACATAAGATTATAGATCCATCAAACCCTTTTATGGTAGTGCCTTTCTTGCCTGTTCCTTTTAATCATCATCAAAGGGAAAGTAGTTACTGTAGTTGTGCTACTGCTGAAATGAATGCCTGCAGACTAGAAGTTCTAGAGAAGCCCAATACTGTTCATAGCAATTCAGGTGAGTTAGTTTTAATTTTAGTAGTTTGGCAACACTTCGTCATAATTTTGCACTTATAATTTGTGTTATGAGTAATTTTAATTATAAAATACATTTTACTTAAATTTGATTTGCATTAGGGAATTATTAACCTGCCTTTCAAGGTGCACTGCCCTCACAAGGTGGCTTACAAGGCTACAAAAGCATGAATGTACAATTACAATGATCACAGACTCATGTATCAGCAGCGGCAGCAGCTACTATATCTATTACTTGCAAAAAAATGGCAGAGGTGGGAAAGTCTGTGCAGTTTGTTTATTCTTACTTGGTCTCATCAGTTTTAAAGAGCTATTTTATTAAGTTTGCATCATTTAGGGGGTGTCTTCACAGTGCTGGTTGGCATCGGGTAATCTTGATGCCAAGGAGGGAGCACAGGGTTTCTGGGCGGCCATCCAGTGACCGGAGCCACCCCGCCCTCTTCCTGGTGGAAGGCAACCAAATGCAGGTCACCTTCCACCAGGCACCGCTTGGCCATGCCTCTGTTGCACCTCCATAGTGAGTTGAAGGGCTGTCTTGGTGTCGTCTTGTGCATCCTTACCTTGCTGTGGAGAAAAAAATGGATAAGTCCCTGACTCTTTTTTCTCTGCAACTTTGGCGGAAAGCCCCAGGGTGGGTGTGCGGTGGCGTGGTGTTGATTTTATGACACAGCTGCAATTGCACACCCACCCTGGGGCTTTCTGAGCATTTACACAGCCCCTCAGTTGACCTGCAAAGAAGAATTTTAGAGCCAACGGAGATCCTCTGAGATCCTCTTTTTCCTCTGTTTGCCTGTCAAAAATGGAAAGTTATTGCTGGTCTGTAATGTTAGGTAAGAAATGCTTTAATTTATCTTTGAAGGAGGAAAATGATGCTGTTAATGTGGTGGCTCAATAGTCCTCAAACTTTTTGGTGGGCCCTTGAGGGGCACAAGAGATCTGAAAGTCTAGCACAAAGTTCCAGAAAAGGATAGGAACATGAAACGGGAACCTTTCGCCCTTCCCTGCTTAAGAGACATGAGTTGTTTGAATGCCCTTTAGCAGAGAATCCTCATTGATTCACATAGATTTGTGGGGGTGATGCTTCCCTTGCTGGCCCCATAATTTCAATCTGATTTTGGTAGAAGTGCCTCTTTGTCCCACTGGTATTTCGTTGTGTGTAGCGTTAGAAGGTGTTTTGTTATTTTTCTTTTCCTGACTGCAAGGATCTCTGCACAGTTTGGGAGCAGATAGTTGATGCTGAGTTTGGTGGGAGACAAGGTAGAATACATTTAGAAAGAGGGGCACAGTTCAAAATGCTTAAGACGTTCGAAGTGTTTTCTTTCTGTTTTCTATGGTAAACTTAGTTTACTATGAAGTGGGTGGTCTGTATCTGCTTTGTTATCTTGCAAAACCATGCTGGAGGAATTTTAATGATATTTTGCATGCTGTGTTATTTAAAGCAGCACATCTGTTGAAGTTCTGCTTTCTAATTTTTATCTTAACGATTTTGTGGACAATTGTTTGAAAGAGGATTAAAGATTATATATGGAGATCTATGGGAACATACACAGATTTTCTTTGTTTCTCTTTTCTGCAATTCTGCAACAACAACAAAACCAACTGTGCATAGTTCCAAACTGATCTTTTGTGGGGATATGAAATAAGGTTTACTCGTAAAGTGTGAACTTAACAGGTATGCCTTTGAAGGATTCATGAGTGATCTATCAGCCTTTAGAGAACTCCAGTTAACAATCCTGTTCTTTTTTTTGAGAGTGACCTAGTTCACACATAATGGCTCTCTGCACACATAATGCTAAGCAACAATGGTTCACGTTAGGAAGCGAACCATGGTGGCTTTGCATGTTGTATGGGTGTGTGTGAGAAAAGTCCAACAACAAGGGCTAATTAACCACCCACAGCAGTGGGGTTAAGGTGACCTGGAATGGCTTGCTGTGTCATCTGTCAGGCTCACCATGGTTAAAAATGAACGTTCCGCATGAAAACATGGGGACTTTGGAGTCAGTTGCCACTTCTGGCAACACTAGCGTCATGGCCAGACTCTGGATGCCATTACATAGTGATGGACAGAGCAGCCAACATGTGTGTGTTCCCAGCACAAAGGCTACTGGGATAACTGGCAGTGGGAGGCCAGGGGATTAACTATGAGGCAGGGAAGGGTGAATAAACCATGCTGAGCAGATCCTGGTTCTGTGATGGGCACATGCTGTGTGGTTTAACTAACCCCCACTCATAGTTGCCCTAACACCTCTTCCCTCAGTTGTGTCCAATTAAGCCCATTGACAAATCATGGTTTAGTTAATCATGGTTTCTTGAATCGTGAGTTGTTGTTACATATGAACCTGGAACTATGGTTTAGCTATGGGTTCTTAACCATGAACAAAGAGAACCCATGGTTTGTTGTTGGGTTGTGAACTTTGGGTTGCTTAAATTATTATACTGTGGATTGTTTTGCCTAGCTACAGAGGCAGCGGGCAAGAGTAAAAAAAAAAAAACCCAGCCTCTTTATTGTCAGTACTGTAGTGCTGCAAAAGCATTTGTGATATAGGGAGGGAGTAGGCAAAGGGGGAAGGAAACAAGCAAACCAGTGACTGAGAAACCTGTGGTTTGTTTGGTTGTCTGCTGGGAAGGGCAACAAAACATGGGTTAGTGTTAATCAGTTCTAATTGCAGATTATCTTGGGAATTTTGTTTATGGTAAATAATATGTGAAGAGGTTCTAATAGTACAAGGAATGCCTCTTAAAAGCTCAGAAAAAGAACCAGTATTTTCCTGATCTGTACTGCCTTCTTCTGTGTGCCTATTTATTTACTTGCAACAATCAAACCACATTCCTCATTTTTTCATAATATAGAAAGGACCTATATTGAAATAGCTATCCTGAATATGATGTCTTATCTTTAAACAGGTGAAAAGGCAATAATCAAATCCCATCAGCTGTCATCAGATAGTTCTGAGAAAAGTAGATTCAGTAAACCTGTGGTTAATCTAATTGATTCAAGTGGCCATTCTGATTCTAGGAGCATGGAACAGAGAGAAAGCGGAGTCTTGAATGCACACCATGAGCCAGAACTTTCTGAAAAAAGTGAGATTAATATCTCTAGTGAATTTCAAGCAGGAACTAATTGCTCCATTTCAAGCCAGTCAGGTTCAGTAAGTGCTTTTCAATTAAAGTCGTCAAAAGAAAACATAACTAACTTTAGTTCAAAACTTGCTGAAGAACTTGAATCTGCATGTAAGCAACAAAAATTTTCCATAGCACTGGAAGATGCCAGTGAAACAGATATTATTAACTTGGATACTGATGCATATTTTCCCCACTTCAGAGATAATCAAAATGATGAGAACAAATGCAATGACTTAGATGATGATTCGCAACTAGAATATCACAGTGCTGAAGAACAAGATTATATTGGGCATAACTCATATAGGCAAGAAACAGAGACTTCAGAAACTTTTCAGGACAAGGAACTGACAAATGAAGATGACCAACAACCTTTTAACAAATTGGATGATGAGTCTTCTACTTCAGGTTGTAGTATTGTTGGTGACTGTTACAGTGAAATACCAGAATTCTCCCAGATGTTTCATGATGGCAAATGTACAGAGGGAGAGTGTTCAAATTGTGATGATCAAGAAAAAGATGAGACCATCAGTATGTTTTATAGTATTGTTAATGAGGATTCATTTAGCACTAGTAAAAAAAGAAATAATTCAAAATCATTCCCACTGGGCAAGTCTGGGATTGATGAAAAAGTGAAAGTAAATTCTCTTACAAATATAACACTGACATCTCTAATGGCGACCAATAAAGGATTATGTAAAAAAATTGATTACAATAGTGCACGTGTTTTTCAGAAAACTGGAAATCCACATGTGTTACAGCAGGAGAGAACACTATCACATATCCACCTTTCTAATGGTGATTCAGAAGTTTCAAATTCCTGTGTTCATGAACAATCAGTTGTACTTAATGCAAATAAGAATTGCACCTACAAAGATAGAAGATGCCAAGATAATTTTCCTAATTCAAAGTTAAAGAACGTGACATACTTGAATAATGTAGCTAGTAACCATCAAAGTAAAGTTAACCAAGCTGTTGATGCAAGTTCTGATTTTAGAGCTTGTTTTACAACAAGTCGTGCAACTAATGTCAAGGCTTCAGTGGTGTCCAGGGCACAAAACACGGTGATAACAATGATGAGCAAACGTAGGCCCAAGGAGTGGCTGGCAGATTCCCACAGAAGTGTTGCCTGCAATACAGATTGGTCATGCATATCTGGCAGTATGGAGATAACAGATTCGCAAATTGTAATGGCCAATACGTTGGGAAACTGTATCGGTAGTGATACTGCCAAACATGGATGGACATCAAATTTTGAGGTAACCTTGAAAACGTTGGAGAGCTTGTTAAACTGTGTTCAGCGACTTGTGATTATTTGACACTTCCTAACTAACTATTAAATGTGCTTGTAAGAACTCTGGGTGAAATTGAATGTGCAGACTAACACAATGGAAAACCTGCTTCCTCTTCCCTTTGAAACCCCCATTCGCCCTAAAATCTGCTCTAGAAGGCCCCTCAACCCTCCAGAACAGATTGTGGAAGCTGTGGGACAAAGAGGCAATTCGCTGACAGAAGTCTTCAATAAGCAGAGGGAAACTAATGCGATTTTACTCTCTGTGAGGAGGTACACCATAATTACATCTGTTGTACGGATGAAGGGTTATGTAGTTGGGATGATAGCTGTGTGGAAACCTGTTTCTGTGGGCTACATCCAGTGTCACGTAAGTGAAATTGCCCTTGCACAATAGTACATACCCTTGCTTTCCTCCTGCAGCCCTGTTTGCCACACAAATCTTTTCTGTAATTTCCCCAAATCTTCTATAACAGTTTTTGGAAGCCTAGGGGGCTGTAGGGGGGAGGGGGGAAACCTATTTTTACAGCACTTTCAACAGACAATATTGGACACAGCCTAAGTACATATCCCTAGCTCAGTGGGGACTCAAGTGCAAGTGGACCATGAGCATGTGATTTCCCCAGCCCAATCCAATTCGCAAGGTTCAATATATTGAGATTCGTAAAAAGCAGTCATTCAGATTAACAGTTCAAAGAGGGAATAGATTTAGTCTCTTTCTCTACCAAGAGCAATGAATGCAATTGCCATTTTTACAGCCCCAGCTGCTGAATACACATGCTTATGTCCAAAACTTGAACCTAGGCCTTCTACATCAAAGCCTAACTTACCACTGCGTATTTCTTTATTTATTTATTTTATTAAATTTATATTCCGCCCCATAGCTGAAGCTCTCTGGGCGGTTGTCATTCTAATATTTAATCAGTTAGCTAACTTTACATTGCAAAACTTTATATATTGCAACATGTTTTTAAGAACCTGAGAATTTATAAGTTTTATGAGAATTTAAAGAAATGCTGTACCATTTGTTTTTGGAGGTATGAAAGGGATATCTATTTTCATTAGATTGCAGGCAGAGCTCTGCCTTGTTAAGGTTTTGACTTGAACTGCTGATTTCTGGGAAACCGGTTTGCTACTTTGGTTCTGTCCTGGCAATCAGATGTTTTAACCATGCTCTTAATTATATTCACTTCTATGGTGCTTCAAGAGTTATCGTTTGAGTAAGGGAATGCAGAGCTTACACATTTGTCTAGCTTATTCACAACATTTCTGCACAGAAAGCCTTTCCCTGCAAGAATTAGGGTCTGTTCGCATGATACGACAGCCCAGTGTCGGTTATTTAACCCATGGTGAGGTTGTGGGGTGCATACAGCCATTTTGAATAAGCAATCGCTGCTTGGCGGCTGTCATGTTATGCAGGAAGTGTGGATTATGTAAATTTAATTTGCATCACCCAGGCTTGCAGGTTTCACACGACACAACAACCCCCGAGGCGATTGCATATGCAAAGTGGTGTGTCATCCAAACAAGTCTTAGTGTACAACTCACGTGTAGTGTAGAGTCTAATGTGTGTTTTCTGCATGTAGAAGCGAGGTATACATGCTGCAGATTGATATCCATCTCAGCTCCTCATCTGAAAATGTTGTATGTGGGATGTATGTTGATTCCTATTGGGGAAAGAGTTTTCTGTGTTGGATGATGCAGATATCATATGGTTATGTATACAGTGTGTGTGTGTAGGTGGGTGGGTTTTGTCTTGAGCTCTGCATTTCCATATTCAAACGAAGGTACTCTTAGGTATGTTCCATACGGCTTGTAACTTGCTAGTTAAATCTGCAGTACAACTTCAGTTGATTAACCACACTAAGTTTGCCATTAAAGCGTCTTAAAATTAACTTTTCAGGATCCTTTGGAATTGGAAAATAGCATTAGTACAGAGTTAAATGAAATCCCAAACAGGTATGATATGCTTTTTAAAGTTTATGTGCAGTACTGATGATTTTACTATGACAGGATTCAGATGACATAATAAACAGCGGTGGGTTAAATAGTCAACAGTTGGCTATTGTGTCGTCTGTCGGGACTTTTGCACACCACGGTTGGTTATTCAGCTGAAACTTTGAGGAGTTGATTATTTGAACAATCGTTGATTATTGTGTCATGCGTCAGGCACCATTGGCTATTTCATCACACATAGTTGGTTATATTGGGCGAGTATAGAGTCCCCTGGCAAGAGCGACCAAAGCAGCAGCTGCCACTCTAGTCCAGCCAGCAGAACTTGCAATGGCTGATGGGATACCAGCAGGAGGACTGAGGGGAAGAGAGGGTGGGAGATATGTCAACCAAACCCACTGGTGACTAATAGTCAACTCGACGCTGACCTCAATCCACACCATGATTGATTATAATCATGTCGTGTGGGGAGTCCCACCTTGATAATCAACTGTAGAGTTGACTATTAACCCAACTTTGATTATTGTGTTGTCCAAACGCAGCCAATGTCTTATAGCTTATTTTTCTTTTAATATCCTTGAAAAACTACATGAGAGGGATCCTGAAATGCTGTAAGTGAAGTTTGGCTCACATAAATGGGGAGAGGAGGCGTTTTTGCCAATTTCCACTTCCCCCTGCCCAGACCTGCTTCAGCCGATTGGAGGCTCTATAACAGCATGAGAGGTAGTGCAGGAGGCTGCAGGAGAAGGAGGAATCAATGAAAATGGTCTCCCCCTTTCCATGAGTGGCAGCCTTCTCTGAATTGTCAGCCTTTCTATTCATTGAGGGACTATTCTGAATCCAAGCCCATGAGATTTAGCAAGGTTACAAGTTAGGCATGAAGTCACGAGTTGGAAGTGACTGAACGAATAAACAACAACACAAGTTAGGCCAGGAAAATGGCTATTAGAATGCTTATGCTTGAAGGCTAATTGAGTATAAAATGTAATTTAACTAGAAGCTATGAATGTTGCTAATAATACTGCATTAAAAATGGGAACATAACTCAGTTGCCTATAGTTGATGAGGAATGGTTTTTCAGTTGATCATCTTTTTCTTAATATAAACATTTAAGAAGAATCCTCTAGTTCACATTTGTTAATACTCTCAGTAATATTTCTATTGAAAGGATGATGCAGCTGTCACAAGAAATAACTGAGCGTTTGCCAAACTGCTGTAAGGAGATATTGCAGAGAGCCATAAAGGCTGAAATGCAGCTTCTGAAAATCCGCTATCAGATGTATCATCAGCACTGCTGGCAGACTTCTAAGTCTATTATGGAAGAAAAGGAGCACGTAAAGAGGTATGGATGTAATTCCTCTTGAATGAAAGTGAACCTCTTGAGTGAACCTAGGGAGGTTGTGGGCTCTCCCACACTAGAGGCCTTCAAGAGGCAGCTGGACAACCATCTGTCAGGGATGCTTTAGGGTGGATTCCTGCATTGAGCAGGGGGTTGGACTCGATGGCCTTGTAGGCCCCTTCCAACTCTGCTATTCTATGATTCTATGAAATAGTTTTTGGTGTGGAAGCACCTGATATGGGCATTTCTAATACAAACATTTATAGTACAATCCTAAATTGTATACCAGAAGCTCCCATTGAGTTCATTGGAGCTTCCTCCCAGGTATGTGTATATGGGATTGCAGCCATATTGGGAGCCACCTGATGAGCTATTGCATAATAGCTGCCACTTTGCACTTTCATGAAAAGTGACAAATTATCTGCACATGAAATTGTTTGGGAACCATGTGGGAGTGAGGAATTGTGAAGACCTTTTTATTTTCCCAGGCATTTTAGCATTCATAGAATAGTAGAGTTGGAAGGGGCCTATAAGGCCATCAAGTCCAACCCCCTGCTCAATGCAGGAATCCACCCTAAAGCATCCCTGACAGATGCTTGTCCAGCTGCCTCTTGAAGGCCTCTAGTGTGGGAGAGCCCACAACCTCCCTAGGTAACTGGTTCCATTGTCATACTGCTCTAACAGTCAGGAAGTTTTTCCTGATGTCCAGCAGGAATCTGGCTTCCTTTAACTTGAGCCCGTTATTCCGTGTCCTGCACTCTGGGAGGATGGAGAAGAGATCCTGGCCCTCCTCTGTGTGACAACCTTTTAAGTATTTGAAGAGTCCTATCATGTCTCCCCTCAATCTTCTCTTCTCCAGGCTAAACATGCCCAGTTGTTACAGACTCTCTGCGTAGGGCTTTGTTTCCAAACCCCTGATCATCCTGGTTGCCCTCCTCTGAACACGCTACAGCTTGTCTGCGTCCTTCTTGAAGTGTGGTGCCCAGAACTGGACGCAATACTCTGGATGAGGCCTAACCAGGGCCGAATAGAGAGGAACCAGTACCTCATGCGATTTGGAAGCTATACTTCTATTAATGCAGCCCAAAATAGCATTTGCCTTTTTGCCTTCCAGTTTCTTAGCTCTGTTTTAAATCTTCTATTGTATTTTAAATCTCTGCATTGCTGCTAGGTTTTACTCTGGTTGTAGTTTTATACTATAATTTTAAGCTATTATATGTTATGCTGCATTTTGTGGTCTTAATTTTTGTGAACTACCCAGAGAGCTTTGGCTATTGGTTACGCAAGAAAACAATCCATTATTGGTTGGTGTGTTCTGTGAACCCAGGCATAAGTAAAAAGTCATAGGAAGATGTTTGAAACAAAGCTTAAATTGGAGCCTCCCAACATTTAGTTCTTTTAACCATGCTTTTTAAGAGTGCAATTTGGATGTTCCACAGGGATCGTTACACTGTGGCTTTAGCTAGACATAAGGTTTATCCTGGGGTCGTCCCTGCCTGCTCCCGGGATCCCCTGTGTGTCATTTACATGAACAGGATTGACCCTGGGACGATCCTGAGATAAACCTTAGGTCTAGCTAAGGTCTATGTCTTGTCCAGTTTTGCAGCTTTTACTGTTGGGATCCTAGAGAATGGATCTTGTACCACATTTCAGTCTATGGACGGGTACAAACCGCAAGAGGAATTTCTAGAGGTATGCAGGACATTTGCATTTAAAAGTATCACCAGCACTTTGAATTCCACATACAAGCTAAACTGGAGGCAGTACAGTTGTTTAAGGGCTGGATGGATGTTATCATAACTATCCAAACTTGGTTGGAGACAGGCTGCCACAACTTGCAGGAGCTTCAAGCTTCTCACAATTTTTCAATAGCAACCCTGGGCAGAGTGTGTTACATGTCAATCCTTGAGGTAACATTGGCAGGGATAGCAATTGATAGCAATTTGCAATTGTCAAGTCCCTTCTTCTTCTTCCTGGTCTCTGTGCATCACACATATGGGCTCTGCGCCTGCGCGGGGCCAGCTTCGGAAACTTCACTAGCTGAAAATCTTTTTAGGCGGGAACCCCTCCCCCACCGTCCACTGAGCATGCTCAGGGGTTCCCGCCTAACTCCTCAGTTCTCTTCAACCGCCTGTGGGTCAACAGCTTGTTGGAGACTTCGCTTGGTATTGTTGTACCTCAGCTGGAAAATCTATCGTTTTCAATCTTTTTCTTACCTCTCCGTTTTCTCTCTTTACTATATAGTTAGTTTATATATATATATATATATATATATATATATATATATATTATCTTGTTAGTCTTAGTGCTTGTGCTTATGGCACACCAAGGACTTTTTAAAAAGTGTACTAACTGCGGTCAAAAGATATCGCAAACGGATGGACACTCTCTGTGTTTGCTGTGCTTGGGGGAGACTCATGTGGTAGAGTCTTGTGTTTTCTGCTTGAAATTTTCAAGACAAGCAAGAAAAAACTGCGCTGATCACCTGCGAGCGATTCTTTGGGAAAAGGCTTTGGAGGCAGTAGATAAACCGAGGCAATCTTGTGCTTCTACATCTCCTCACAAAATGGAGACTATGCCCCAACCTCCTCCAGAACGGAGTGAAGCCTCAGCGGTTCCCCCCTCCTCCTCTCATTCCACCTCGTCTAAAGCGGCTAAAAAGATATCTAAGAGAGCGAGAGAGCATGTTGGGCCCGAAGAGCCCCAAAAGAAAAAGAGCAAACTGAAGTCAAAAAATGGAAAGAAAAAAATCGACCAAGTCAAATCCATAGGTACCGAAGAGCCCGGTACCGACAACTTCGATGCCGAAGCACTCAGCGGTACCAAGAAGCTCGATATCGAGGCTTTCTTTACAAACAACGCCTCCAATACTAACGAGCCCGATACCGACACTGTCGGTACTGAGAGCATTCTCGATACCGAGACGGGCAACTCCGGTTTCGCCTCCGGTCCTAGCGTTACCGCAAACAGAGCAGCCGACCAATCCTTCGGTACCGTCCCCCTTGAACATCATCACGATACCGGAGGAGGAAACAAGCGTGCGAGCATCAGTCTCAGAAGGAGAGATTAGAGGCTCTTCGCAGGACATTACTTTGCTAGAAGGGGGCCCTATTTCCCCTCGATACCGTCAACATCAACGACTGCCGCTCGATACCGATGGACATCGATATCGATAGCATGACCCGCATTCGGCAATCAAAATCGAACCTCATCGGTACCGAGATATGCCGCGGGATCCATACCCAGCACCCGATACCGACGGCCGTCGGTATCGTCCAATGTCTCCCTATGGCTATTATCATGATCGCTCACCGGCTTCAGTCTATTCAAGCCAACGGCATTACGACTTTGGGGAACATCCCCGCACACCGAACAGGAGACACGACCAGGATTGGCAACCTCCACAATACCCTCCATACTATTATGGGGATTGGAGGCACAGGCGTGAGCAAGACTATTACCAGGAACAGTTTGCTCCCTACCCACGATTTCGCCAACCCCCTTCAGAAACAATCTCCCGCCCGCCCGCGGAAGTTGCTGCGTCTATGCCACCACCGCCTCAACCTTCGGTACCGAGGGCCCCGCCTCCACTGCAACCGGTGCAGACTACGGTACAGACTGCTTCGGTACCGTCACAGTCATTACAGACATTGCCCGCGACAAGGATGAGGGAAAATACATTGGATGAACCCTCTGACGAGGACTATCGGTCTGACTCCTCTCAGGAAGCATCGCCAGCACCATCCATCCCTTCGCCGGATGACCTGGTGGTATCGTCGGATGTGGTCTCCCCCTCGGAGGATTTGGCACACTTTGCCGACCAAGTGCAAAGGATGGCGAGGTCCCTGGGAATTGAAATGTCGCAGCCAATTGAAAAGCTGAATGACCCAGTTTACGATGACGTATACTGTGAATCATCAACCCCAGCGGCCATTCCATATCTACCTGTGCTACTACGCACAGCACAACAATCCTGGAAGCTGCCCTCCTCTATGCCACCAATGTCGAGAAGACTAGATAACATCTGCAAGATTCAGGAGAAAACAGCCCCGTTCCTCTTCACCCATCCCAAGCCCAACTCAATCATTGTGGAGGCATCTCAAGGACGCACTCAAAGGAAACACAATGCGCCAGTAGACAAAGAAGGCTGTAGGCTGGACGGCTTGGGAAGAAGGATTTATTCCTCATCTGCGTTGTCCCTTTGGGTGCATAACTACCAAGCCACTATGGCTAAATATCAACTTTTCCTTTGGGAAAAAATGGCATCCATTTCTGGATATCTCCCTGATGACCAAAGGGAACTTGCAAACGTGTTTTATACGGAAGCTATGAGGCTATCTCGCCAACAGCTGAATACAGCGAGACACGCCACTGACTGTGCTTCAAAAGCAATGGTAGCCTCCATTGCATTAAGACGGCATGCGTGGCTTAGGTCCGTAGGACTATCTCAAGAAGCACGCACCCGGATAGAGGACCTCCCCTTTGACGGGGAAGGTCTTTTCCACTCCTCCACGGATGAGTCCATGGAGAGTATCCAAAAAGCCAAGAACACGGCTAAGAAAATGGGGATTGGTCAGAACAACAGTTCCAGCCAAGACATCAACAACTACAATTGCAGGATCGTGCCACTCTGTACCAACCTCAAAGTCAGTACAAGAGACAACAATATTCAGGACGCTTCAAGCAAAATAAGAACAAGCCTGATCTGAATCAAAGACGGCGTCTTTGACTGTCACACACCAAACAGCTCAACACTTAAGTTTGGTGACATCCTTGCCCCTTTTTTCCACAACTGGACCACTATTACTACAGATACATGGGTCATTAACATCATTTCTCGGGGCTACAAAATAGAGTTCTCCACCCCCCCTCCCCTCGGAACCGCAAGGTTCTCACCTCCTACAGACGCTCTGTTGCAAGAGACCAAGTCTCTCTTGAAGAAGGGCGCCATAGAGCGATTACCAACATGCACACTAGGAGGTGGTTTCTACTCTCGCTACTTCACGGTTCCGAAACGGGATGGGGGGCTAAGGCCTATTTTGGACCTTAGAGAGCTAAACAAGTTCATCAACCCTAAAAAATTCCGGATGAACTCTTTAGCAAGCATCCTACCTTTCCTCTCCCAAGGGGGCTGGTTCACATCCATTGACCTTAAGGATGCTTATTTCCATGTCTTGATTTACCCTGACCATCGCCAATTCCTCTGGTTCATAGTAGGGGAAGACATCTTAGGTGATTCCTTTTGGTCTTTCTACTGCTCCCCGAGTTTTCACAAAGTGTATGGCACCAGTTTGCGCCTTTCTGAGAACTCGAGGGGTAGAGATTTACCCCTACTTGGACTATTGGCTGATAGTGGTTAGTACAGAACAGGAAGCCACCCGTAACACCCAACTCACCATCAATCTCCTCAATGAATTAGGCCTTTGCATCAACAAAGAAAAATCAAATTTTCAACCAACTCAAAAAATTAAATTCCTTGGAGCAATTCTGGACTCAACCCGCTCCAGGGCTTTCCTTCCGGAGGATAGAGCTACAACATTAATTAAACTTGCTCTTAAGCTCTTCAAGTCTAACATTACATCTGCTTTCCAGGTACAAAGGTTACTGGGTTTTATGGCAGCTACAGTCAGCATCGTCCCTTGGGCGCGCCTTCACATGAGGCCCCTACAATTGTGGCTCTTACGGGAGTACGACAATACATTGGACGCTCATCGAGTGAAATTGGCGCTCCCTACCAAAGTAAAGGACACACTCCTTTGGTGGACGGACCTATCCAATATTATGCAGGGCCTGGACTTCAAACCCCCACTGCCATCTCAACATCTAATGACAGACGCATCCCTACTGGGCTGGGGAACCCACTGCGGAGACCTAACCATACAGGAGCGCTGGGGTCCTCTCGACAGGAAAAGACATATCAACGTTTTGGAGTTGATGGCCATCCAAAAAGCACTACATGCCTTTCAGCAGACCTTGTCAGGACATGTGATCCAAATACACACAGACAACATGGCTGCTGTCTGGCATATAAACAAGCAAGGTGGGACACGGTCTATAGACCTGATCTCTCTAACTTTAGACATTTGGCACTGGGCAATTGCCCACGATATGACTTTACCGGCCATTCATATCGCAGGCCAGGACAATATTCTGGCAGACGACCTCAGCCGCACCTTCGTAGACACCCACGAGTGGCAGATGAAGAGGTCTGTACTCGACATGATATTTCAGGCATGGGGACAGCCTGTAATAGACTTATTCGCGTCACCAGAGAACGTCATTTGCAACCAATACTGCACGTGGGCGGGTCACAGGACAGCATCTCTAGGAGACGCCTTCGAGAGGACGTGGACAGGACAGCTTCTGTACCTGCTCCCCCCCATACCACTCATCTCAAGGGTCATTGTAAAGTTGCGCAGCGACAATGACAACGCCATCTTAGTAGCGCCTTGGTGGCCAAGGCAGCCGTGGTTCACTCCGCTACTCAAACTGTCCTCAGCGGAGTTTATCAGACTGCCTCTATGCCACAACCTCATATCCAGGGGGAAGGGACTCATCTTCCATCCGGATGTCCAGTCCCTAAACCTAACAGCATGGAGGATATGGCAGCGCTAGACAACCAACCCCGGCCTACTGACGTATGGAACATTATCCTAGCAGCTAGGAAACCAGCTACTAGAAGGTCATACGCCAAAAAATGGACAGCATTTTCTGCTTTTACCCTCAGTAGAAACGAGAACCCGTTTTCAGCACCAATAGCCACGGTGCTATTTTTTCTTTTTTCTTTATTTAAAAAAGGACTCAAGTTCTCATCACTTAGAGTTTATTTAGCAGCTATCTCTGCCTCACACCATTGGATTCAGGGCTGTTCGGTCTTCGCACACCCTTTAACTAAACGATTCATGAAAGGTATGAAAAATACTATCCCACCAGTTCGCTCTTTTGTTCCTCAATGGAGCCTATCCGTGGTGCTCAAGGCACTGTCTGCCAAGCCCTTTGAGCCATTAGCAAAGACGGACTTGCGTCTACTGACTTCTAAGGTGGTATTCCTTGTTGCAGTTACATCTGCTAGGCGTGCATCTGAGCTAGCAGCTCTCCGCATAGACTCACCTTACACGGTGTTTCATGCTGACAAGGTGGTCCTTAGACCGGACCCAGCCTTTCTTCCAAAGGTTGTTTCTTCTTTTCACCTTGGACAGGATATCACCCTGCCAAGTTTTTTCCCTTCGCCGACATCTCCTATTGAGTCTGCTCTACATACCCTGGACGTTAGACAGACTCTCGCCTTCTACCAGTCCAGAACTGCCACCCTCCGGAGATCCCAAAGACTTTTTGTTTGTTACGGGGGCAAACAAAAGGGACTTCAGGCATCTCCACAGAGAATATCTGCTTGGGTTGTTCAGACTATCAAATTAGCCTATGAACTCGCAGGCCTCCCGTTGGAGGGTAGAGTGCGTTCTCACTCCACCAGAGGAGTGGCCACTTCTACAGCCTTTGAAAAGGGGGTCGCTCTACCAGACCTCTGCAAAGCGGCTACCTGGTCGACACCTCTGATTTTTGCCAGCCACTACCATCTGGACATCAGAGCACGTAGAGACTGCGCTTTTGTCTTATCGGAAATTCTGTGAAATTCATACATCATCTGACACCACCCTCCTCTGGTAAGTCAGCTTGTTATTCGCCCATATGTGTGATGCACAGAGACCACAAAGAAGAAAGACAGGTTGCTTACCTGTAACTGTAGTTCTTCGAGTGGTCATCTGTGCAGTCACACAACCCTCCCACCATCCCCACTATGGTGTCATAAAAATTTTGATCACCTGGTGGTTCTCAGTGAGACTGTTTAGGCGGTTTCAGGAACTGAGGAGTTAGGCGGGAACCCCTGAGCATGCTCAGTGGACGGTGGGGGAGGGGTTCCCGCCTAAAAAGATTTTCAGCTAGTGAAGTTTCCGAAGCTGGCCCCGCGCAGGCGCAGAGCCCATATGTGTGACTGCACAGATGACCACTCGAAGAACTACAGTTACAGGTAAGCAACCTGTCTTTTTCAAGAAAGGCTGCAGCTTCTTAATAAGATGTCATTGGTAAAAAACACTCCTGGATGAAAGAACTCACTTGAACTTACAGCTAGATTAGAGTGTGGTCTAATAGAGCAACTCCTGTAGATGGGCTTCAAATCCATCTATAAAAGGCAAGATAGTTTCTCCAGATGCACCAAGGAAAAGAAAGACTGTGATCAAAATTACTTAGTGAAGATGAGCAAGACGACGGATGTGAAGTACTTTCATACTGCTATATCAATAGATCATACACACTGGATTAAAATAGTCATGCTTTATTTTTCAGTTCTTCTCTTGGGATAGGAAAGTCTGTGTCACAAGTGTCATTGCCACAGAACACAGAAGCCTCACTCCCTTTAGTAAGTCTTCTGCATATTTAGTTCATTAACTTGTGAATTAACTTTTGAAAATGGTTGATTTTGAAGCGGATTCTACACTGTAAAGTACCTTTTAATTGGCTCACACCAAGAAAAAATACTTATGTTCACTTGTTATAGTGATCTAATATGGTTAGTATTGTGACAACTCTATATTAGCTTTGAAAATATCTCAGATTGATTTTCCTTGGCAATTTTTAAATGTATGTATGTGCTGTTTTTAATCAAGTTTCTGCTTCAAAAAGCTGGATTCCCCCAACTAAACTTCCTGCTTGAAAATTTAAAAAGCAATTTATGATTCCTGTTCTAGCATCTCTGATGGAAACTCTTCAGGGGATGGAAGGAGGGGAAGAAAAGTGTATGCCACAAATCATGGTACTCTGAACTGCAAGCTAAAGAATTTTTTTTTTCTGAAACTGATCTGTGTAGGAAAAAGCTGAAACTAGAAAGTTGTCTATAGAGCAAAAATTCAAACAAAATAAATCTGAATATAGTTTTTTAATAGGTTACACCCCAAATGAGTGAAAACTTTGACCATCAGCTGTGGCCTTCCAACAAGATGTCTAAGGAGAGGAAAAATGATCTTGTGGAAAACAGTAAGTTCAATGTCTGGCTAAAAATATAAAGTCAACATTATTATAGCGTAACGTTACACCAAAACTGCTCGTTTTCTGAACTGCAACTATCAAATATTAAATATGATATGCAAGTATTTAAATCTACCGATTCACATTGTTTGAAATGTTAATAAAAACATGTTTAAATTGATGGAATATCTATTCGTAACACATAGCGAATTTAATATATTGTAATTTTTTTCCTTTCTTAGTAAAAGAAAATTATTCTTCCCAGATTGAACTAGTGTCTTGCTTCCCATTGTTTTAAAATGTATTGTGGAGCTGCAAAATATAAACTTGTCTCTATTTAAATGCCAACATGCTACAGTTCTCCGTTCAGGTTCTCTTATATTTGTAAAATGGTTTCTCGATGCTAGTTTCAGTGCACTGTTGTCAAATAGGTTTGGATTTAGGGCCTGGCTGGATGTTATCCCCAGCATATTTATTTTATTTATTTATTACATTTGTATACCACCCCATAGCCGAAGCTCTCTGGGCAGTTTACAAAAGTTAAAAACAGTGAACGTTAAAAACAAATACACAAAAAATTAAAAGAATAAAAACAGAAATATCATTTAAAACAGCTATTCTGGGGTCAGTTAAAAAAAACTCAGCCTGTGTTGTTAACTGCCTGGGAGAAGAGGGAAGTCTTAACCTGACACCAAAAGGATAACAATGTTGGTGCCAGGCGAGCCTTGTTGGGAGCTCATTCCATAATTGTGGGGCCACCACTGAAAAGCTTCCCTCAGAGTAGGCACTCAGAGGAGGACCTTAGATATTGAGCATAGTGTACGGTTAGGTTCATGTTGGGAGAGGTGTTCCGTCAGGTATTGTGGTCCCAAGCCGTGTAAGGCTTTATAGTTTAAAACCAGCACCTTGAATCGGGCTCGGAAATGTATAGGCAGCCAATGCAAGCGGACCAGAATAGGTCTTATATGTTCAAACCTTCTGGTTCCAGTTATCAATCTGGCCACTGCATTTTACACAAGCTGCAGCTTCCAAACTGTCTTCAAAGGCAGCCCCACATAGAGCTCATTGCAGTAATCTAATTTGGAGGTTACCAACGCATGGACAACTGAAGCAAGGTTATCCTTCTCCAAATAGGGGCATAGCTGGGCCACCAGCCGGAGTTGGTAGAAGGCACTCCCTGCCATCGAGGCCACCTGAGCCTCAAATGACAGAGATGGTTCTAGGGGAACTCCCAAGGTCATAGAATCATAGAATAGCAGAGTTGGAAGGGGCCTACAAGGCCATCGAGTCCAACCCCCTGCTCAATGCAGGAATCCACCCTAAAGCATCCCTGACAGATGGTTGTCCAGCTGCCTCTTGAAGGCCTCTAGTGTGGGAGAGCCCACAACCTCCCTAGGTAACTGATTCCATTGTCATACTGCTCTAACAGTCAGGACGTTTTACCTGATGTCCAGCTGGAATCTGGCTTCCTTTAACTTGAGCCCATTATTCCGTGTCCTGCACTCTGGGAGGATGGAGAAGAGATCCTGGCCCTCCTCTGTCTGACAACCTTTTAAGTATTTGAAGAGTGCTATCATGTCTCCCCTCAATCTTCTCTTCTTCAGGCTAAACATGCCCAGTTCTTTCAGATATAAACCTGCTCCTTCGGAGGGAGTGCAGCCCCATCTAGAACAGGTTGAACACCTACTATCCGGTCAGAAGAAACACCCACTAACACATCTCAGTCTTGTCTGGATTGAGTTTCAGTTTATCAGTCCTCATCCAGTCCATTGTCACAGCCAGGCACGATTTCAGCATATCCGCAGCCTTACCTGATGAAGATGAAAAGGAGAAATAGAGTTGTGTGTCACCAGCATACTAATGACAACGTACTCCAAAACTTTGGATGACCACACTCAGCGGTTTCATGTAAATGTTAAACAGCATGAGGGACAAGACTGACCCCTGTGGAACCCTATACTGAAGAATCCACGGGGCCGTGCAATGTTCCCCAAGCACCACCTTCTGGAGCCAACCAGCCAAGTAGGAGCAGAACCACTACAATGCAGTACCTTCCACTCCTAACTTAGCCAGTCATCCCAGAAGGATACTATGGTTGACGGTATCGAAAGCCGCCAAGAGATCAAGGAGAATCAACAGAGTCACACTCCCCCTTTCTTTCTCCCAACATAGCTCATCATACAGGGCGACCAAGGCTGTTTCTGTGCCAAAACCAGGCCTGAAACCCGACTGAAATGGATCCAGATAATCAGTCTCATCCAAGAGCGTCTGGAGCTTGCCTTCAACCACCCGCTCAAGGACCTTGTCCAGGAATGGAACATTTGCCACCGGCCTGTAGTTACTAAGATTTTCCGGGTCCAAGGAAGATTTCTTCAGGAGTGGTCTCACTGCCGCCTCTTTCAGATGGTCTGGGACCATTCCCTCTCGCAGAGAGACATTAATCACTTCCTTCGCACAGCTGGCTGTTCCATCTCTGCTAGCTTTTATTAGCCAAGAGGGGCAAGGATCCAATATGGAGGTGGTTGCACGAACCTGTCCAAGCAGCTTGTCAACATCCTTGAGCTGTAACTGAAACTCATCCAAGAAGACTGGACAAGGCTGTGTTCTGGATACCTCATTAGATTCACCTGCTATAACACTGGAGTCTAAGTTCTGGAGGATGCCAAAGATTTTATTCTGGAAGTGCCTAGCAAATTCATTACAGTGGGCCTCAGATGGTTCTAGCATGTCCTTGGAGCCGACATGTAATAACCCCCAGACAACTCGGAAAATCTTGGCTGGGCAGCAAATAGATGATTTGATAGTGGCAGCAAGGTATTGGTTTTTTGCTGCCATCACTGCCCCTGAATATACCTTACTATAGGCACTTAACAGTGTTTGGTTGCATCCACTAGGAGTTCGTCTCCATCTGCCCTCAAGCTGTCTCCTATTTTCATAGAATCATAGAACAGTAGAGTTGGAAGGGACCTATAAGGCCATTGAGTCCAACCCCCGGCTCAATGCAGGAATCCACCCTAAAGCATACCTGACAGATGGTTGTCCAGCTGCCTGTTGAAGGCCTCTAGTGTGGGAGAGCCCACAACCTCCCTAGGTAACTGGTTCCATTGTCGTACTGCTCTAACAGTCAGGAAGTTTTCCCTGATATCCAGCCGGAATCTGGCTTCCTGTAACTTGAGCCCATTATTCTGTGTCTTGCACTCTGGTAGGATTGAGAAGAGATCCAGGCCCTCCTCTGTCTGACAACCTTTTAAGTATTTGAAGAGTGCTATCATGTCTCCTGTTTCATCGCTCTCAGCTCTGGGGTATGCCACGGAACTGTACGAGCTCTACTTAGGAGAGGGCGCTGAGGAGCAATCATGTCAACCGCCTGGGTCATTTCTGCATTCCACAGATCAACCAGTGATTCAACAGGAGTGCCAGCCCTATCACTTCTCCCCGTGCCCTGAGCGGTGGCAGGGTTCCCCTCTCCTGCAGGCACTGGCTCTCCCAGGACACTTCAGCCAGCTGGCTTATATATCCCCCTCCAGGGAGGGGGACAGGTGGAGAGTGTGAGCAGCAGCTGGCTGAGTACCTGGGGGCTCAGTCCTGCAGGGCGCAGCAGCCAACAGAAAGTTCAACAGGGAGAGGGAGGCGATGACAACAGCACAGCACACAAGCAGGCAGGCAAGCAGCAGGCGGTGGCTCTCCCTGGGCCATGGCCGTGTTCTCTCGTGCAGGCGGTGGCTCTCCCAATATGTAGTGAGATCAGGTACCTGAACTGCTTTTCCCATTCAACTTCTCTCAGCACTGGAAGATTGCATAGCTCTTAGAATGTGGGACCTCTGTTATCATAGCTAAGAGTCACAATATGCCTCAATAATTGCAGAAACATGCTATTCAGACATGAATTTCTATATTCATATACTGGTTCCTCTCTATTCGGCCCTGGTTAGGCCTCATCTAGAGTATTGCGTCCAGTTCTGGGCTCCACAATTCAAGAAGGACGCAGACAAGCTGGAGCGTGTTCAGAGGAGGGCAACCAGGATGATCAGAGCTCTGGAAACAAAGCCCTATGAAGAGAGACTGAAAGAACTGGGCATGTTTAGCCTGGAGAAGAGAAGATTGAGAGGAGACATGAGAGCACTCTTCAAATACTTAAAAGGTTGTCACACAGAGGAGGGCCAGGATCTCTTCTCCATCCTCCCAGAGTGCAGGACACGGAATAACGGGCTCAAGTTACAGGAAGCCAGATTCCAGCTGGACATCAGGAAAAACTTCCTGATTGTTAGAGCAGTACGACAATGGAATCAGTTACCTAGGGAGGTTGTAGGCTCTCCCACACTAGAAGCATTCAAGAGGCAGCTGGACAACCATCTGTCAGGGATGCTTTAGGGTGGATTCCTGCATTGAGCAGGGGGTTGGACTCGATGACCTTATAGGCCCCTTCCAACTCTGCAATTCTATGATATACTGAGGAGACTATGGAAAGGTGTAGAATGAGTTTAGATGATAGATAAGACAAGTACATGTATGAAGCAAGCAGCATTTATTGGGGAATAATGTGTATAATTCCACTGTCCAGTCTGACTTATTTTGATGGGGCAAGCCCTGTTTGAGACCCATCTAAAAAGGAGGTCATTAAATGCATCATAAGGTACATGGCTGAAACTGGTCCATTTGGTCCATGGTCTTAAAATATCCAATCAGACTGCTGTACATTGTAAAAACAATTAACCTGTTTCATTCATGTATCTTATGATGTAATTATTGACCCCAAAAAAGGATTTGGGGGGCTGTCACTCACTTAATGCCACAGCAGTTGCTTGTAAGACTGCAAGTTTAAGAGATACCACATAGCAAAACCTTTTGTAACTGATGATGTAAGTATTTTGACACGAGCTCTTGCACTATTAGATACACTTGGTATGATTATCTTAAAAACAACAAATGTTTTTTAAAAATCTTATCAGTTTTTAATCAGTCCTGCTTTATCTGGTGTAGCTATTTATGCTTTCCTGAACTCCTTTGTTATGTGCTGATGACAAAAAATGTTAGGGATGGGGTTAATGATAGAAGCAAAGTCCAGGGTTTTCTTCCTCTTTCCAACCTGTGCTGATTTTACCTGTCTGTGCTGTATTCTCAGTACCATTTGTTTTATTCAGTATTTATGATATATTAAGGTTCTTCAAATACTCAAGAAATCAGCGAAGACTGGTTTGATGCAACAGAGAACCTGACAGTGACTGATTCTTCACGGTCACTTACAGATCAGTCAAAGTTAATTGTTAGAACAGGTGAGTTTTGACTTTGCATTGGTTGTCTGTGAGCTCCATCTGACGAGTGTTTTATTGCACACTCATTACTGGGCACTCACAGAGTTTCCTCAGGTCCCTCACATGATGTCGTCTGCCTCCCGCGCGCCTTACTTTCTGGCCTTCGTGGCGCGACAAAAAAAAAACCCCACATTAAGTACTATTTTTTTTAAACTCGGAATTGCTGCTTTCTCCTTCTGTGTGCAGGAGAAACAGCGCCATTAGAGCAGCGGACTCAATGGGCCTCGTGCTCGTTGGGTACTTCCTCTTTTGAAAAAGGAAGTAACTGAGGAACGAAAACATGGCTGGAGAAGCGACAGTAGGGAGCATGTTTCCCCCCGATGTGATGGAGCGCTTTGTTCCAGCTATCATAGGAAAGGTCGTCTATATGGTCTTTGTGCAGCTCCTCACATGGATCTGTTTATGGAATTTTCTATAGAATTAGCTAAGAAGCTTAGTGTTCATCCCCTCATGAGGTAGAGTGAGCATTCTCCTGCTAAATTCTACCCTCAGCTTTAGCAGTTCATTACTTTTTCAGTTACAAAAGCTTTTATCTTCTATATTTTTTGTATGCGTTTACTGAAGCATTCTCATATTACATTTTCTCAAGTTCTTCTCATAAACATTTTAATTTGCATGTCACTTTGCACATAAATGTGGCCCAAACCTCTCACAACACAAGAACAGCAAAGCAGCATTACAATAGTCAAGTACCAATTCATTTCAAAACATAATACAGCACCCCAAAAGAACAATACATTTATCTTATATGAACAATATAGTTTTTAAAATTCATTACAAAATAGTATTAGTTCTTCTCCATGGTCTCTATGCATCACACATATGAGCTCTGTGCTTGTGTGGATCCTTGATTTGGGGAAACTTCTGTAACTGAGGAATTTTGGAGAGAGCCCTTCCCCCACTATCCCAGTGTGCATATCCCTAGCAGGTTATGGTCAGTTCTGGTCAGTTCTGTTTTGAGCACTATTGTGTGCCTCTTCAGAGAGACTGTTGTCATGTTCCTGAACAAACAAGGTACCAGATTGCTTTCACTACTTTCCCTTACACTGCAAATTTTTGCTTGGTGTATACTTTGTCAAATTTGACTTTGGGCTATCCACATTGCTGATGTCGACAAAGTACTGGTGGACCAGTTCATCTGGTCTATGCTGACCTCCCACAAATGGTAGATGGACAGGACTGTTCTCAACTGCCTCTTCCAATATTCGGGAATTCCAGACATAGATCTCTTTGCCACAGAGGAGAGTGTGGTCTGCCCAACTGTTTGCAGCAGAGTGGGACAAGGACGAGGTTCTGCAGGTGATGCCTTTGTTTGTCAATGGGCAAGGGCGATGTTCTATCTTCCCCTTTCCGTTGATCACCAGAGTCCTGAAGGAGATCACGTTGGATGGCACCAAGTGCATCATGATAGTGGCCATGTTAGTCTTGACTTGCCCCATTGCTTTGAATGGTGAAAGGCTGGTACCAATGGCTTCCGTTGCATCTCTTCTCACCAAGGAGAGAGACAGGATCAGGTACCTGAATCTATTAATCTCTGCATGACAGTGTGAAAGATCAGGTGACGGACACTGTGGTGGTCCCAACTGGGGTTAAAAGGATCCTTTGATGTTGCACGTAAGCCTTCTATGCAGCATTTCTATTAAAAGAAATGAATTGCATGTTCTGCTTTCGCCAAGGTGCAGCGGTTCCATCAAGTCCTTGAGTTTCTTCTGTCCCTGTTTGAGAGAAGATTCACACTGTCATCTTTGAGAGTTTACCTCTTTGCTGTTTTGGCTTTTCATCCTCCTGCTGAGGGGTTTTCTGTCTTCTTGCATCTGACTGCAAAAAGATTCCAGAAAGGAATTAGGAACTTAGCACCTCCAGTCCATTCTACAGGACCGTACTGGAGCCCTTTTGTGGTGCTTAAGGAACTTTCTTCAAAGCCCTTCAAGCTGTGGGCAGCTACAGAATTTCACAGAAGGTGTTGTTTCTGGTGGCCATTAAATCTACAGGCATGCTAGTGAGCTCTGTGCATTCAGAGTGGATCAGCCCTTTCTCACCTTTCATCAAGATGAAGTGGGGCTCAGATCCGACCCTGCCTTTCTGCATAAAGTTATGTCTTAGTTTCATTTAAATCAGGACATTGTTTTGCCTTTTTTCTTCACCTCTCTTTGTACACAGCTAGAGCCGACCCTGCATACACTCGATGTTCATTGCCCCCTGGCTTTTTATAAGTCAAGGACTAAACGGTTTAGATTGTTGCATTGCTTCTTTGTCTGCTACAGTGAAAGAAGCAACACACACAACCCGTCTTTCGACTCAGTACGTCACATCCTGTATTGTGAAGACCATCAAGCTTCATACAAACTGGTAGGGGTTGAATTGACTGCCCAAGTACAAACTCACTCTACTCGTGCAGCAGCGACATTGGTCACATTCAACAGAAGCCTTGCCATCCTTGAACTGTGTCAAACAGCAATCTGGTCTACACCATCCACCTTTACTAGACATTACAGACTGGATATCTGGGCTGTGGTTTTAGTCATGCCATCCTCTTGCCTGTGTTGTAGTAGGACACCGACCCACCTCCTTGTAAGTCAGCTTGCTACTTGCCCATATTTGTGTTGCACAGAGACCACTGCTGACCATTGACACTGCATTGACATTGAAGATCTCCCTCCCTCCGTTTTTTGTAACACCTTGCCTACTGAAGAGATTTGGAGATTGCAAAAGTTTGCGCATTTTCTGTTAGCTTTGAGTTGGCCTAATAATCGTTTTTTGTCTTATCTGAAGAGATCTGATCCATCTCAGTGTTCTACTTGGGTGAATGGGCTGGCCACTTGATTACTGGAATAAATAACACATTTATATAACCAGTTGGCTACTTGTTAACCGACTGGTCCTTTTGGCCTATCCCGTATCCATGCAGGACTCATATCAATATTTTTTAAAAAGAAAAGATTAGTTTCATGAGAGCTGGTACAATGTTCGAATATGTGTTAATTATTTTTTCTAGCAGACCTTGAGCTAACGTTTTAAGCCTTATAACTTAGACATCAACTGTAAAAGTAGGGCTAGAAAAGACATTTATTATTCCTCTAAGCTTCTATGATAAGGTTCTTAAGTTCTGTGAAACTGATATCTAGTATTTTCCCCCAAAAATCATTTCATATAAGGATTTTTTAATGGCCAGATTTTTTTTCTGTCTTTAGTATTGAGGCTTTTATTTGTGTAGATGGCATTTCTTAATTTTTTTCTTTCAGCAATAAATTCAGTTAAACATGTTTCCTTTCTTGTACCTTTCTAGAAACAAAAACTATAGAAGACAGAAAAAGGGAGTCAAAGAACATCTATTTAGTTCATGTTGGTGGTTTAAGTCCTTTAGTATCAGAAGTGAGTCTACATCTATTTAAATATGTTTCATTTGATGCTTTTTAATGTGCTACAATCAAAATCTTGTTGTATATTTTAGATTGACCTGTGGCTTCATTTCCAGAACTATAATGTTTCTGAGATTTCAATTTGTGAGTATTCTGATAATTACAGGTATGTATATGTGAGTGTTTTACTTGGAATATGTGTGATCTCATAGTAGAAATACAGTTAGAGAAACGCTTCTGCTTGCATGATTTGTAGAATCCTAGGGCACAATCCATCATGATAGGGTCACTCAAGCCTTTTTCCTACCCTCCTCTTCCGTGCTGGCTTTTTGGACTCTTGCAAGCACACAGCAACAGACACATCCATGTGCCTCTTATACGCCTGTATGACTTTTCTGTATGTTAATCCAGCCACGTGTGAACCTAGTCTAGTACCTTGACAGGGCAGTACGCACAAGCTACTCCCACTCAAAACACAAATTTATTTATTTGCTTGCGCGTGTGTGTCTGGCCTTGGAACAGAGGAGGATAGCTAGACCTATTGGGAGGTTCAGACAAGTCTCCCATTGCAAGTAGTCGCTGTGCATCATGCCAAGTTAATCCCTGTGAGTAGGAGAACATAAGAAGAGCCCTGATGCTGGATCAGACCAAGAGTCCATCTAGTCCAGCACTCTGTTCACACAGTGGCCAACCAGCCATCAGCCAGGGATGAACAAGCAGGACATGGTGCCACAGCACCCTCCCACCCCCTAACTTTCTGGCAAGGATTAGTAGCTCTACATTGAAGGAATCATATTTGACATGTACACCCCCTATATTGAAATTACTAATGAGATGTCTGTGCTGTATATTAATTTTGGCACATTTTTAACTTTTTAGATATGCATCCCTCAGTTTTAAAACCGCTTCTGATGCCAAGATGGCAGTGAAAGAAAAGAATCAGAGAAAAATAAAGGGGAAAGAAGTGAAGGTTAGACTTGTAAAGGTCGTAAGAGAAAATGGAGTCCGAGATCATCAGAGTTTGGTGAAACAGGAGCATGAAAACGAAAGGCCAAATAATAATTCTAACAAGGATATTGAATATAGAAAGAATTGTAATGTAATTTCAGAAGTGCCTCCTTCTGCCTCAGCTACTCCAAAGGTTCCTGCTGGTGGTCCTATCTCCTCTTCAAACATCTCTGGAGTCTCTAAAGGTTCCATAAAGTCATCTTTGCCTAATGGTCGCAGGCCTCCCTCAGCCACTTCAAAAGAGCTTCTGTGTGTTTCAGCCCCTTCCAAAGTACTCAATCCTGATTTCAAATCTTCATCAAGTAATACATGCTTTGAAATAGATCAGGAGGTAACTTTCTTTTTCTTTCTTTCTTTGCATGTCAAAACCTATTTTAAAAGTTTTGAGTACACATTATTCTGTTGTAATGGTCAGAATGATGAGTGTACATTATTCTGTTGACATAATACTCCTGGTTGTTTAATTGATGCTTAAGTGATCCGGTGTAGGCTGTGGGATTGTGTGCTCCTTTTGGAGCACCAGCTTCCCCTGCTGTGTCTAGCCAATGGTTAACTAAGGCCATGGCTAGACGAGGGGGTTGGAGGGCGACGATCTCAAGATTTCATAATTGCAAGATTGTCGCCCTCGTCTACACGCGGCATGCGACATCGCGGCCGCCATTTTGGCTTTTGGCTTTTAAAGGAGAAGGAGCGCACAAGTGCTTGTATGAAAACCGTAAGTTTTTTTAAAACAAAAACAAAACTTGCCCTCCCCCGACCCCACCCCCGATGGACATAGAGCTCCTAAGGAGTTCTGTGCCCCGGGTCCCGGCTCCTCGCGGTTACTTGTGAGGAACAGGGACAACCCTCGACGCCCGGCCACACGTTCCACTGTCTCGGGATCATCCCAAGACCCCGGAAAAAGCGGGAAAAAAGGGTAGGGCCATGTCCCGGGCCAAGGGAGGGATCATCCCTCCCTGCTTCCAGGATGCCCTGTGCATCATGTGGGACACACAGGGATGATCCCGGAGCGATCCCCGGAATATCGCCTGGTCTAAGTACATTTAATAATGCTAATGTAGCAGTTACTGTGGCTAGACATGATGGGAATAACTTCTTCTCTAGAAAGGACAGAATTAAGGAGGTTTAAGCAGTTCAGGCTGTTATATTTGCACAGCACACGCATGTTCTTTTTTTTTTGTAATTTTTTTATTTTAAAACACAAAATAAACATCTTACAAAAAAGAAACAACACAACATACTACATACATTTTGAGTAAATGTTGAATACATATATATGAGTAAATATTATCTATAACCTATCCTATCATACAATATAAGCATTCTTAACATATAAGTGCACCCTCCACCTCGGGATCTATTCCTGCTTCCAAAATCTCATGCTTTCTTCCGCTGGCGGTTTCCCACTTCCCTTAGAAAACACAAATATTAGGAACTGTTTCCAAATTCCTTCAAACTCATTTATTTTGGTTATACCTTTCCTCCACTTAATATTACAAGTCAATTTATCATTAATAGCTATATCCCAAACTTCTCTATACCATTCTTCAATAGAATATTCCCCCTGAATCTTCCAGTTCCTAGCTACCATCAATCGTGCTGCAGTCAGCAAACTCGATATCAATTCTTTAATTTCTTTTCCACATTTTAAATCTTCAAATATTGACAGTAATGCAATTTTTGGTGTTTGTTCTATTTTTATTCCCACTATTTCTTCAATTTCAAAAAACACCATCTTCCATAATCTTTGTACATATTTGCATTCCCACCACATATGTAAGTACGTTCCTTTTTCCCCACAACCTCTCCAACAATTTGCTGAGTGCTGATTATTTATCTTATTCAATCTAATCGGGGTTAGGTACCACCTCCACAAAATTTTAAAATAATTCTCTTTTATTCTCACTGACATACTTCTCAACACTCTTTGTTTCCACAGTCCCTCCCAGCTCTGTCGCCCTATTTGTACCTTCAAATCTGTCTCCCATACCATTTTTCCTGAGCTATCCATTAGCCCTTTTTCTAACAATATTTTATATATTTCGCTCATTAACCCTTTTAAGACTATACTTCCTCCTTTACCTTTTTCCTTATTTACTATTAACTCCTCAAACTTCGTCATTTCTCTACAAACTCTATTTTCTTTAATCCACTTTTTATTCCATTGTTCTAATTGCCTAAACTCTAACCAAGATAATTTTTTCTCCTTTAACAGCTCTTCCATATCTTCTCTTGTATTTATATCTCTTAACCAATCCTTGAATAATATTTTACTTAATCTACCCTTCAGTTCCTCTGGGAAATTCTTTAACATTATTACCGGTGACAAAGGAGAGTTGCTCGGAAGCAACTTCCCTTTAAACTTACTCCAAATTTCCCATTGAAACCTCAGGAGTGGATTACCTATACTTTCAACAGCACACACATGTTCTATTGTGCACATGTTTCTTTGTGAGCAGAGACTCCCAAATCTGTCTGCAAAATTCTGCTCATGCAATGGGAATGTGTGCACAAAGCTTTCCCTATAATTTTATTATGGCATGTGTTTTCTATTTTAGCTTTCCATAGCGAAAATAGTTGGGTGTCCATATTCTTGAATACACAGTTTGAACTTTCCTTTCTTGATTAATTAGTTCATATAATGTCTACCTAGGATATTGCAGAGGGTCTCTTGCCATTGGCCTCAGTACAGTTTACCCCAAATCCATCCACCACCTTTATACCTCCAAACACATTGAACTTGAGAAGCTTCCGCAAAATAGTGAAGAAACTTGAAGAGCTACATCCAGAGGTTAGCAGGTAAGTATGATGTTCAAAGGTGGAATTCTTAGGAATGTATTTATTGAGCTTCACTTGGAGTTTCTCATTTCTCTCTCTCTCTCTCTCTCTCTCTCTCTCTCTCTCTCTCTCTCTTTCCTTTTTTAGAGACAATATTTTGGATGCTTTGGTTGAGATAAAAGAAAATAAGGGTTTGCTTAGTGGGCTACCCCTTAGCATAATTGTGGAAATGACATCATCGCTTCTGAATAAAAAAATGGCATGCCAATCCAAGGAAAATCAAGAGAATAATCTAAGGACTAAGCAGGTGAATACCTAAAATGTGAAACCATGTATATACTTTAGTTTAACACATCTTCCTCTCAATAGTAATTAATTTTTAATTTCTAGATCTGCAAATGACTTTGATTTCAAGTTAATGTAATGCTATGAAAGTAGCTTAGCATCAGAGTGTAAGCCTATAGTCGTGAACACAATTATGTTTGTGGAAGTGACACTGATTTTTATGGATGTTTTACTCGTGATGTTATCAAGGCCATACGATACGTTAAGTTAAGCATACATTTTTAAAAGTGTGCCTAGCACTGGTAACTTTCCTGATTCAGAAATAACAGCCAGGCTGGGGGGGGGGGTGATCTATGGGGGAGGTTTGGGTCTCTTCCTTCCCTGCACTGCTCTTCTGTCAACAGGTGCCTTTCCTAGAGCAGAGAGGAGAGAATCAGCAAAAGGCTTGAGCTCATCCATGTTCTCTGTGCTCCACCTCAAAGCTCAATCTGGCTGATTATTGAGCTTTGTTGTTCTGATAGGGAAAGTGTGCATTTAGGTGTGCATTTTTAAAATGTGAACTTCCCTGTATTGATTAAAGCATGTCTTACCTTTTTTAAAATTAGTATTTTTAAAGAGTTTGTCTAACAAATGCATTTTGTGATCACAAGCTCAGGAATATGTGAATAGGGCAAGTGCTGGTGTTTAATGAAGTGAAAAGAAATTCTTATACATCTCTACTCAAAGGTGCTATTTACAGTAAACAGCCTTTGGGGGTAATAGACGCATGGTGTGTTAATTTCTGATGTGAAGAAATTAAACCCCCTCCCTATGTGCCATGGTTCTGATTTGGATTGGGTTCCCATGGAGCTGCTTTTTCTGAAAAAAAAGGAAGTGGCCCATTGAGATTTGGCTGAAGTGGGGAAGCAGGGTAGTCCGGCATGTGCTATGTAAGCAAGGCTCTGGGTGTCCTGCTCTGCCCACTGCTAATGTAGTCATGACAGAGTGAGAAAGTTTGCGTTCTGCCAGGCTGTTGAATGTCTTGCCAGGCCATGGGTTCTCCCAGCCCCCTCCTCTAACTGCTCTGAGCAGGGGTGTGTAGTTTTCTGCTCTTGGTGTATTAGTATTTCTTTTGCATTGGGCAAAATGCGTGGGATACAGATATACTAATAATAATTAATAATAATAGTAATATCTCACGAATTAAGAACAGTTTCTTCTAGTATATTTTCAATTTCCCTTGTACAGTGACTCTGTAGCCATTTGTGGCTTTCATGACATGACTTCATATTCTGCAATAATTTTGTGAGTACCAATGGCAAATGAGACTGAAAAGAGAATCCACCTTCGCAGGCCTGAAAAGAAAACACACTTTCAGTTGAAGAATTGCTGAAAGCCACAGGTCTTTGAGAGCATGTGAATTTAAAGAAGAAGCAAAAACATTAGTTTAAGGAAGTCCATAACTTTGTTGGAAGATATTCTTGTTGGCAAATATTTATAGCCATGTTTTTGTTACTGACAACAAGTTCGCAAAGTACTGATGATCTGATCTTTAACTCTGCAAACATCAGCAATCCTTGCCTTAAGCAACTACAAAGCGTAAACTTTCATTAGTTCTTCCGTTACCTGTGTTTTGTGTCTCTCCGCTACTGTAATGTGGAACTATATTAGAAATGTTATGTAATGTCTCATAGCTGAAGTTTGTAATTGCAGTTTCAATAAATTTTGGTTGGTTGTCGCACAGTTTAAGATGCTTGTATTTTAATTGACAAAATGTTCCAATCTAATTTAAAGTGGTAAAGATGGTGAATGCTTGTTAGAGCAAAGGGCTAGGTCACTATTGCTAAGAATATGCAATTTAGTCATTAATACAAAGCCACAGTTCCACTAGAGAGCAAGGCCTTATCCCCAGGCTATGGCACAAGTGGGAAACCTTCCAGCCAAAGAGTGGCACATGAAAGTATTAAATTAATACAACATCTTAATATGCCATTTTTCGGCTGGAAAAGCTCCTAGAGTAGCTTACAGATAAGCAAAAACAGAACAGTCCCTGCCCTGAGACTTACAACCTAAAAAGATACAACATAAAAAAGAGAGATGGGGAGGGAAAAGGAAAACATGAAAATTCAGGCACCGATTTTTAATGCTAACTAGATCTTATAGGAACTAGGAATAATACAGCTGTAGTGGCTGTATGGCAGCTGGAAGTTGCTGGTCTTACCATGGCTACCTCTAATGGAAACAGTTCAAAGAGAGGAGGAGCTAAACACTGCTGGTCTCAGCTGGAAGAAAGTAGGATAAAATGAGTTGTATCCAATTGCGTCCCATCTGCTGGCAGAACAAATTCCCCCTCCTTTCTGTCTCCTGCCTGCCCTCTGTCTGCTCCAGAGCAAATGTCAGCAGTGGGGAGTCCTGTTGCACGAGGGGGAAGGTCCATTCATTTAACATTGGATGGAGCCCTTTAATTATAATTAATATATATATATATATATATATATATATATATATATATATATATATATTAAAAAAAAAACACACCACACCAGTTCAGCTGGAGACTGTGAGGGTGTAAGGTGTGCACTGGGATGGTGCTGCACATACTGGCTCAGACCCCTGTCTCTGGTTGTGCCAACACCACTCTCCTCCAATCAGAACTGGACAGGTCTGAACAGAAGCTCTATTCTCATTCGCTTGAATCTGTTAATACTAGTCATAAGTAGTACACACCTAAATCTGTTAAAACGATGAAATAAGATCAGGAGAGAATTGCGGAGAATTTTGTATTGCAAATAGGTGAAAAACTTTTAAGGGCCAAAAATGGGAATTTCCCCTGACTTCTCCCTACAAGCTCCAAAGGCTTAGCCTTTGGCAGAACTTTTCAAATTTTCAAAGATTCAGTCCCCACCTCCTTGGCTCCTCCTCCAGCTTAAATTCCCCAATCTCTCTCTTCTGCCTGCTGAGGGCAGACGTTGTTTTTGGAGTTCCCAAGCTGCAAGAGGAGAAACATGGGAAGAACTGAAAGGGAGATAGGTAGCCTCCCTCCACTGGCGCCCCCAATTTGAGAGGGACCCAATGTTGGGATGAATTGTTGGGATTGGGCCTCTATTCCACCTCCCCAGCTTCCTCCACGCTGGAGCTGCCTGCGAGGCCCATGTGTCCTTATACCACCTGCACCCCCTAGTTCAGAGGGGACCTGGAGTTGGCGGCTTTTTTTTCCAGGGGGAAAGGCTCTTCAGGAGGTCTCTCTTGCCTACTTTTAAAGAACCAGCCCTGCCAGAGCCTCAAGACTACTTGGCAGCACAAGCGCCCCTGTTGGCAGCCAACACAGACCTTCCTTGCGGTTTTGTGTCCAGGGCCTATCCTGGCAGTCCAAGGTGCGCCCACTCAGCCTCTCCTGTTCCTGAGTCTTCACCAGAGTCCTGTGGCAGTTGTGGTCATCCTAAGAGTGCAGATGAGTGCATGCATGCCTATTTGGACAACTGGCTGGAGGTACTCCCTACTTCCAGCAGCCAGTTTGGGCAGTCAGCCGAACAGCCTTGATGGGCTTCCTCATAAACCAGAAAAGAGCACCTGTTTTCCACAGTTTTCCATGGCTCCCCACAGAAAACAGACAGTTACAGGCTCTCAGGAGGCCCACTCGTCACTCCACTTCCCTCTGTTCGCCCTCTTTCTCCTGTTGGCCATGCTGGTCTCCTACCTTGGGATCGTTCCATGGGTAACGCTCAGCCTTCGACTAGTACTGCTCTTCCTGGCTCCTCTACTGGAGAATATCACAAACTCAGTCCAAGTGCAGATAGTCTCACTAGGGAAGTTTGTCAATCCCTGGACTGGTGGCTCTTGAAAGTACCCCAAAGAAAAGGGGTTCCCGCTCACTATAAGAGAGAGGACAGTAGTAATGACTGATGCTTGCCTGGACAGGTGGGGTGCCACGTGCAGCTCCTTCCTACACAGGGGCTACAGAACCAGCAGAAGGGCTGACACATAAGCTTCCAATAGCTCCGGGCCATCCACCTCACTCTTCTAGTAGCAGAACACTAAGGCCTTAGCTAGACCGAAGGTTTATCCCGGGGTCATCCCTGCCTGCTCCCGGGATATCCTGTGTGTCATTTACATGAACAGGGATGATCCCGGGATGAACCTTAGGTCTAGCTAAGGCCTTCATTAACAGACATCAGGTTCTGATCCAATCAGACAGCACAGCAAGGGGGGGGATCACGGTCAGATGTCGTGTACAGGGAGGTAATTCCCCTCTTAGTAGCATGGGCAGTAGGTCATCCCCTGTCTCTCTATGGTGTGAATGTAAAAGGCATTCTAATGTGCTTAGTGCACAAAGGCGTCTGGGACTAGATCTGACTGGCTGGACCCTGCATCCCCAGATATTCAACCTGGTTAGGGATCACTTTGGGAATCTGCTTGGTTCTGTTCGCCTCCGCAGAAAACATAAAAGTCCCAGTGTTTCTCAGAAGACATTGGGGCCCAGGAGCAAGTAGCTGTTAAAACTATGAAAAAAGATTAGGAGAGAATTGTGGAGAATCATGTATTGCAAATAGGCGGAAATCTTTTAAGGGCCAAAAATGGAATTTCTGAATTTATCAAATTATCCTTATGTTCCATGTTTGACTGCTATTCTTGCAGTGTTTAATGTAATTGCCCACAGTGTACAACAGATGGCAGCAAAAGGAAACTTCTTGCTGGGTAAGTGGAAAAATAGATCAACGTAGGAGTCACTCATTAGCAAACCAGTATAATTGTGAATCTATATTCTATGTCTCTAAGATTTACTGCTGCATTTCACGTCCAAAAATGTATACCAAATAAGGTTATCTTAAATGTAATAATTTTAGTTTCAAACTGGCTTTGCATCAATTCTTCTGAAAGTGAAATTTAAGATAATATGTTTTAGCCTGAAAAGAGAAAATAACTTCTGGGATGTCTTCCAGTTAGGTGATATTTTTGTACCATTAAACAGGGCATTTGTTAATAATTTAATAGCAAGCGCCCAGTTAAAAAGCTGTGCGTGTCAATCATCTTTCTGCAGTGTATGTGAACTTCTGAGGAATAAAATAAAATCTTCTGCCAGAACAACCATTCATTAGCATGCATGTTACAAATGGCCACTAATTACAAATGCATACATTTATTTTTAGAAACATCCCATCACTCAGAACTGGAGGTAATTTTCAGTGTTTGTTTGTTTTACCAGCAAATTGGGATTTCAAGCCTGTCACTGGGGGGAAAAATTGAACACATGTGCTTTCATAGGATAGTGAATAATGGGCTGATTCGGTTTTCTTCTTCCCAATCAGTGGAAGGTCTCCTGCTTTCTGGGAGCATCAGTAGGAATAGCTTTTCACATAAAACTAAATGGAGAAGAACAAGCCACCTTCTCTATTTCCTGGTGTCTTTAAGACCAAGACTGCACCTTCCCACATGCAGCATGTCAACCTCAGCCCTGAAAACCTCCTATATGCAGTTGCTTTCTGCATTTTTAACCTCCCAAGTTTGCCTGAGCTCCTGTCTTCTGCATGTCTGCTAGAATTCAGGGATTTAGTTAATGCTTTTTAGACCATTTTTTTAGTTCAAAGTGTGGGAGGAGGATTTATGAAACTGGCCCCCCTTTTCCCCTCCCACCTTCTGTTTGTGGAGCTCCGGCAGCAATTGCGTTCCCCACTGCTACTGCATTGCCGTTCTTTTTCTTTGAGCTCACACGATTCCAGAGTAAAGCCAGAAAGCATTGCTCCCTGCCCTCATTCTGATTTGGCATCGCACGTTATGTGGCCAAATCTTACTGGCTGTGTATTGCCATGACCTGAAACCAAATTGGAGTGAGACCAATGCTTCTTGAACTCGGTGTGACACCTCATGGGTAAAAGGAGGAAAAATGGCAGGCAGTGTGACAACTTGGCAAAGTGCAAATAGAGGCAATGCATTCAGCCCCCTGCCCTGCCAGCTCTCAAAGTGCCCCCTAACATCTCAACCTCTGCACAGGATGACAAAGGTGGAGGAGGGGTGGGGGTCCATTTCTGCCCTAGATTTCTCTTTCGCCTCTTTAGGAGAAGGAGTAAAACCTCAGTGGAGGGACTGTAACCCAGGGGCCAGGGGAAGTATTCTGGTGGATTTGGAGCTTTCACTATTAGCTCCGCTTTGTTGTCCATCAGGCTTCATCCTTGAGCCATGGAAAACCCGGCTCTGACCACTCACCCAGCATGTGTTGTACCCTGGGCTTCACACTAGGGGCACAGACTTCTCATTTGGGGAAGGGGGTCATGAGGCTAAACTTGGAAAGGGGGGCAGCTAGGCTTATTTGTTTACATTTATGTATATTTTTCTGTTTCTAGAAACCATCCTTCATCAATAATGGATCCTAGAGTGTTTAAAGCCACATATTAAAATCACAAGTACTTGACAAAAATATTACATTTTATTTATAATATTATGATAGTTTACACACTACCCCTCCATCCATAGTCTCATATAATATACCAGTGTTCTTCAAACGTTTTTTTCCCATGACCCAGCGCAATCATACCACATACCCTCAAGACCCTACTCTTGTGCTTAGTCTGAAAATGTCGGACTTGTAATATGCTTTTGACTCATTAGTCAAGATGTACTGTATTAATTTAAGGAGATTTTTTATAATTAAGTAAGTCCCAGGGAGCTCTCTGGAAATTCCTTCTAAGTAAACATGCACAAGTTTAAGGTAGCTAAAAGTTTAAATAGTAGCTGGATTGTGCTATTATGTGTTATTTATTCATCTAGCGCCATCAGTGCACATGGTGCTGTACATAGTAAAGCATATATATATATTGTTCAGACATATTTAAAAGCCCCCTCCCTACTGCAATTCCTAAATAGGCAACCTTTTGTCTTACGAGGCCTGAGGGGGTAGGAGGAAATTAATCTGAGGAAGGCTAAACCTGACACACCAAAGGAGAACGGCTTTTGTCTTACAAAGAGATCTGCTGGGCAGCTTTGGAGGAAGCAGGGTTTGCTCGGAGGTCATTTAGACTGACCCCCAACACATAATACAGACAACTGGATACTGTCTGAGGAACCTGCCAGACAGGCTGTTGAGCTTACTGATGTTACCTGGTTGGGCACTGCTCCCCTGGTGGGGGCTTGAGGCCCCCCCCCAATAGTTTACACCCCTGCTTCATACTCTTACCTGTTAGTTCCCAGACTCTTCTGATTCTCTGTCTGGATTTCAGACCCTGTTGCTTTGAGGACATCCTCCTGGACTTTGAGGACATCCTCCTGGACTTTGAGGACATCCTCCTGGACTTTGAGGACATCCTTCTGGACTTTGAGGACATCCTCCTGGACTTTGAGGACATCCTTCTGGACTTTGAGGACATCCTCCTGGACTTTGAGGACATCCTTCTGGACTTTGAGGACATCCTCCTGGACTTTGAGGACATCCTTCTGGACTTTGAGGACATCCTCCTGGACTTTGAGGACATCCTTCTGGACTTTGAGGACATCCTCCTGGACTTTGAGGACATCCTTCTGGACTAGCATAACTTGCTGGTCTGTTGGAAAGAAATCCAAACAGCAACAGAAGCATAATGGCTTGATTTGGACCAAGTAAAAAAATCTCAAAAGAAATGAGGAAGCTTGAATTTGCAGGAACTTTTCTTTGGTGCTGCTATTAAGTGAAATGGGGTGAGAGGAGGGAGGAGATGGGGGGGAGGAATAGAATCCCCCCCGCAAACGTCTACTGTTCTAACACGTTTAAAATGGAGTACAGGTGGTGTAAAGTAGACTTGCAGCCCTACACTATGCATGTTTACTCAAATAGTGTTCAATGGGGCTTACTTTAAAGTAAGTATGCATCGGATTTCCACCTTGATTAGACTGCTATGTCAGCCTTTCTCAACCTGGGGCGCTCCAGATGTGTTGGACTACAACTCCCAGAATGCCCCAGCCAGCGGCTGGCTGGGGCATTCTGGGAGGTGCAGTCCAACACATCTGGAGCGCCCCAGGTTGAGGAAGGCTGTGCTATGTGCAAGAGAGTTTACACACTCAGGCTCCCCACCCCTGAGCTAGGAAGACATGTAAGTTACACATACACACACGTCCTAAGTCTCATATTTAGATGCTTCCAGATGAGGCTTTTATGGCGCCAACTCCTCATCTTATTCACAGAATTTTATGGGGGTTCCAAATGATGTCTGCTTCTACCGGTGACATTCCTGTAATTTCTTACTGCTTCATCTGTCTTTCTCCCTAAGGTAGAAAAAACATTAAGAAAGGAGCTGCACAATGCCTTCTAGCGGTAGGAGCCCACAGTTATAACAACATAAGAAGAGGCCTGCTGGATCAGACCAAGGGTCATCTACAGCACTCTGTTCACACAGGGGCCAACCAGCCATCGGCCAGGGAGGAACAAGCAGGACATAGTGCAAAAGCACCCTCCCGCCCATGTTCCCCAGCAACTGGTGCTCACAGGCTTACTGCCTCAGATACTAGAAGTAGCACATCACCATCAGGACTGTTTATTTATTTAAAAACATTTATAGCCCACTCTATATCATTAAGATCTCAGAGCGGCATACAGTAGCCATGGATAGCCTTCTCCTCCAGGAATGTATCCAACCCCCTTTAAAAGCCATCCAAATTGGTGGCCATCACCACGTCTTGTGGTAGCAAATTCCATAGTTTAACCATGAGCTATGTGAAGAAGTACTTCTGTTTATCTGTCCTGAATCTCTCACCACTCAGGTTCATGGGATGACCTCGGGTTCTAGTATTTTGAGAGGGAGTAAAATGTCTCCCTCTCCACATTCTCCATGCCAGGCATAATTTTGTACACCTCTATCATGTCTCTCCTCAGCCTCCTCTTCTCCAAGCTAAACAATCCCAGCTGATGTAACCTTCCCTCATAGGGGAGACGCTCCTGTCCCTTGATCCGTTTAGTTGCCTATTTCTGCACATTTTCCAGCTCTACAATACCTCTTTTTTTTTTAGGTATGGTGACCAGAACTGTACTCAGTATTCTAAGTGTGGTTGCACCATTGATTTGTATAAGGGCAGTATGATACTGGCCGTTTTATTCTCAATTCCTTTTTTATAATGTCTAACGTGGAGTTTGCCTTCTTTACACTGCGTGGACATTTTCATCCATCTGTCCATCACAATCCCAAGATCTCTTTCTTGTTCGGTCACCGCCAGCTCAGATCCCATCAGGTTATACTTGAAGTTGTTGGGTTTTTTGCCCCAATGTGCATCACCTTACACTTGTTTACACGGAACGCCACTTCACTGCTCACTCCTAATTCCAGATCATTTATGAACAAGTTGAAAAGAATTGGTCCCAATACCGATCCCTGTGGGACCCCACTGTTTACTTCCCTCCAGAGAAGAATTGACTATTTATTCCTACTCTCTCTTTTCTAACCAGTTTCTGTTCCATAAGAGGCCCTCTCCTCTTATTCCAGGACTGCTAAGTTTGTTCAAGAGTCTTTCGTGGGGGACTTTATTAAAAGTCTTTTGGAAGCCCAAGTACGTGATGTCCATCGCATTTCCCCTGTCTACACGTGTACTGACATTCTCAAAGAAGTGTGGAAGCGCCCGGGCTAAATTTGTTGCAAACTTCAGGGTCTTTCCCATCACCTCGATCCTTTCCCTCCCTTTTGTTTGCTATCCCGTCTGAAGCGGAGTTGCCTGGGAAGCTGGCGCCGGTTCCTGGGACAGTGCAGAGCGTGGTTCTTCCCCTGGCTTTGGGGTTTCTCACGAGCTCGAGCCGGGAGGCTGTTCCTTAAATAGGGCTCGGGAGCCCGCCCGCGCGAGCCCTGCCGGTACCGCCGGGGGGTCTTTTCGAAACGCCCGCGCCGCGCTCCTCTGCAGCCGCTTCGCGCACGCTGCTCGCGCCTGGCCGCAGGGCTGCGGAGGGGGTCGCGCCGCCCTGGGCGACCAGGACCGGGGCGGGGGAGGCGGGGCCCTCGTTCAGCCGCGCCATCCAATGGGAGGCCGCCGCCGCCGCCCCCCTCACGCGCCCCCTGAAGCAGCCGGTCGTGCGCCCGAGCGCGCTGCCTCTGGGGAGCGCCGAGGGGCCGTCCCTCGACACTGGGGCCGGAGAAGCCCCGCACGCCGCCGCCGGTCTGGCCGCCCCGCCCCGCCCCGCCCCGCCCGCTCCCTTCCGCGCCCGTCCTCTCGGGCAGCGTCCTCGGCATGGCTCGCTCGCCCACGGTTGCCGCCGCCGCCGGGGCTTGAAAGACGGAGCGGCGCCGGTGCCATGGCTGCGGGGAAGCTCGTCCTGCTGCGGCGCTTCTTGTGGCTGAGCCTGGGTGAGTGGGGCGGGGGTCCGGGGGCGAAGGCGCGGGGCGGCCCCCACAGTGGGGCGACTGTCGGAGCGCTGCGGACGGTCCTCTGCCTCGCCCGTCCCGCGGACGGCGCTGCAGCGGGGTCGGACACGAAATGCTGCTGCTGCTGCCGCTGCTGCGCGGGGTGTGTGTGTGGGGGTCAGTAGCCTGCGGAGCCCCCGCGAGGGAAAGTGGCGACGCCGGGGGGAGCCCCCCCTATTCAGCCTCCGCTTTGGACGGCCGCGTTTCCCTGGGCCCCTTTCGCCCCCCTGAAAGCGCGGGACCTGGCTGGGGCCGTGACGGGAGCGCCGGCTCCTCGCGTCTGCCCCAAGCGTGCTGTGCGCGCCCCAAGCCGGCTCCTTCCTGGCGAAGGTGTGCGGGGCGAGAGGCATCGTGGCGTCCCGCTCGCGGCGCCCTGCCAGCCAGGCGCTCACCCCCTGCGCTGCCTCTCCGGTGTGGGGCGGCGATGGTGGGGGCTGAGCGCCGCCCTCCACTCTCCTGGGGTCGCGCAGCCACGGAGTGCCGGCGTAGGCGCCCCCCCCCCCCTTCGCTCCCTCGGAGTGGCTGAGCCCGACGCCTCTGGCGGCACCGAGCAGGGAGGAGAGAGGGTGTGCGAGGCCCGGGGAGCGTCTCAGAGGGGGAGGCCAGGTGAGCACCGGGGGGGACGGGGACGTGGTAGCCGTCATTGGCTTCCCTTGCCTGCAGAGAGAAAGAAAAACGGAGCAGTTGTGTGGAAGCAGCGTCCTCTTGGTTACCCTCTCACCCGCTGCTTTGTCTAGACGCCCCCCCTCTCTCCCCTTGGGGTAGCATGCAAGCAAGAGAAGGCAGGAGCTGCTCCCAGTTCCTCTTTCTCGCTCACCCTTTATTGCATCCCCCTGAGAGAGAGACACGGAGAGAGAGAGACAGAGAGAGAGACAGAGAATGTGCAGTCTCTCTCTGTCTCTCTCTCTGCAGTATTGTTGGCCCAATGCTCACTGCTGTAGAGCCCAGAGAGCATGAGCATGAGAAAGGAGAAAGGAGCTAAGAGCAGCTGCTGCCTTCATTTCTCTGCACCCCCCCCCAAGGGGAGGGGACACCGCACATGAGGGACTAGGGCCTTGCTGACTGGGGAGTCCCTCCTCCTGTTCTTGTCCAGCCAGGAGAAGAGGGAAAGAAGGAGAGCTCACTTTTCACTCCTCGCTCACAAAGGCCTGCTTTCCCTTCCAAGTGTCAGGGTTAAACAGGTGCCCTTTTGTCCAAATATGCGTTTAACTTCATAAGTCGTTCAGTCCTTAGTGGTAGCACCTGCTTTGCATGCCTAATGTCCAGTTGTAGAGCTTTATCACACCAGCGTTATACTGTGCAATCACTGCAAATTGCGTGCAAAGGACTCCGAAGTTTTCCAGCTTATAATCTGCTTTGATTGTGAAGTACTCCCAGGCATCCTGCTTTAATTGTGCTTCAAAGGCAAAAGCCTCGCTGTATTTTGCTACTAGTTTTCGAGTGTATCATTTGTTGTTTTCTGAGCGGCCGCTGGTGAGCAGGAGCAGGATTTGAAGAAAAATTAAACAAATGCTTACATCTGTGTAAGCTTTAAAGATAAAGACATCAAAATTGGCACAGTAGTAGCTATTAAGGAGAGCTTTAAGCATACCAAATTTGAATTGGATTGGGTCATCCATTGATTTTTTAATGATTTTTTTACATTTCCCCCCTTAAACCCCTTTCCTGGTATGCAAAGTCACGAAGAGTCGGACTTCGCATACCAGGAATTTTCAGAACATTTTCAACTTTACATTCCTACTCCACCATTCTAACCATTACACCCACTCTCTGGTAATGGAAAGGTGGGATTTTACTTTCGATTCTTTTCCATTGGTTCAGTTTTTTAAAACATATACTTTCCATCATCACATGGGTCTTCCAATGTTCTTGTCACATCTAACCAATACTTAAGTTTACAAGTTCCTTTACTTCTTCCCATTATTCCTACCTTTAAAGTTTGAGATCAAATATTTTCATTATTCTTAAAATAATATTAGATATACTTTCAAGCTTTTTGATGTAATGCTTCAGTTACTATGTTGAAAAATGAACATTCTGATATAGATGGTGGGTTTGTTTAAAGAAGGGTCCATTTCCTTCCCTCCCTGTTTCTTTCCTGCACTTTCCTCTACAGAAGGACTCTAGTGAATAATGCATTGGGTTGTGCTATATATAATGGTCTTATCGGTACAACATAATTAACTATTTACTACAGTTTAGCTTGTAACTCTTCACTAGGAAACAGAAGTCAGTAGAAGTCTCTTTGCTTTACCAAATATATTTATTGTCCAAGAAATGACAGATTGATCATACATTGGTTGAATAAAGCTGTTTCAAAATGCACAAGATCCATCTTTATTACAAAATTGTGACATATTTCTTTTCTCTCATAAAGATGCTGATCTTAGGTTTCTTCAACTGCAAACTCAAAATGTTTATTAGCAAGATAGTCCTACTGAGTAAATAGGCATAGGATTGCACTGCACTTTTTAAGATGCCCTTCTTTATGAGCAAAAAGCCTATTCTAGAATAAGATCAGTGTTAACCACAAACCTGTTTAATCCTTTTCCCCCCCCCCCACCACCACCACAAGTGAATATTTATGGAAGTCCCAGTGAAACTAAATACATAGATTGAATCCATTAAAATAAATTTCATATGTGCTGGAATGATTCTACCAATTTTAGGCTTTACCCTAAAAAAAATCCTTATATTCGGAATGAATTTGTTAACAGTACGTTATAGACCCAATAGGTGTAGAAATCGTCTCCCATGTGTTGTGTTTATGGTAAGTTGAGGAATGTCAGAGAAATCTGCAATGGATTCAGATGAATCTCTGAATCCAATCTGCAGGTTCTGCAGCTTTTTCCAAGTCACTCAGAGTCTGCTGATTACAGCTAGTTCACATTAGCGCCATTCACATTAGCGTAGTGTGCATCTGGCTCAAATGTGCTAATCAGCATTAGTTAATGCACATAAACAAATGCAGATTTGCACAAGTGTGAGGTAGTGCTATTGTGACTTAGCAAAAAAATTGTTTTAAAAAAATCAATTCTGTCATTGAATGGATGAGACAATGAAAGAGGCCTGATGTTCTGCAAAACGCAGATGGAATTGGGTTTAGGTCCATTCCTTGAGCCAGGCAGGATTTCTATTTCCCTGGACTAAGCACAGATAACCCACCCCAGGATTTATACTAGACCAGCAAGGCAAGGGCCAGTCTGTCCAGGGCAGTATGCAAGAGATGAACACGGAAGTGAGCTATTCATCTCCTAAATTTTGTGTGAAACCAGTTTCTTACTTCCAGGGGCCCAAGGACCCTGGAAACAACACCAAGTAATCACTGCACTGTCTTTCCCTTTTGCCATTACATGTAGTTTTAGCCCTCACTTTAGACAGCTTGTTTTCATGAGAGTTACCTTGAGTATGGACGAAGTTGCAGTGCAATGCAAAGCAAACTGTACAAAGTGATTGGCATAGAACTCCAGACCCTCAAAGGTACATGTAATGAGTGTACAGTAGCTATTAAATTCAAAGTGTTCATGTGTGGTTTACTCTACTAACCCTACTCGGCCTATCAGAAAAATGATGTATATCGAATGTAAGGGTGACCTGACATAATCTCTGTAACAAAGTATTGTGGTAATAAACTTTGAAATATGGACAGTGCTTATTATTATTATTATTATTATTATTATTATTATTGTGTATTCTTTTTTGTTCTATCATTATTTGTTGTATGATAAATATCCCATGTTCTTGATTTTAATTGATCAGCTACAATGTGGATGTTAGATCATTACATTAATTTTTAAAAGAATACACCTTTTCACCTAATGCATTCCTAGGTATAAATGCTTTGTACTAAATTTGGTTTGCTTTTGTGTCACAGTATCCCCCTTAAACTGAGCACAAATCCAAAATCATAAAAGGACTCCACAAATCTGAGCACATCCTCCAAGTTTCCGACAAATTGCAAAGAACTCAGAGAAATAAAAATAGAAAGAACTTTCAGGTGCCAGGCTTAAGAGTTTGTATTATTTTGTGGCAAATTAAATTTCATTATTTGAGAATTCTATTCAAAAATAAATTTAAACACAAGCTTTAAAGCTAAAGGAATTATTTTAGAAGGCGGAGTGACCATTACAAAACTTAATAAAGTTTGTAATCTAACATAATCTGTCCCTTTTTGCAAATTGAAGCTCTTCTAGCTAGAATAATCTAATTCAATGGTTCCTATATGGTAGCTCAGTTCAGATGTAAACCATGATTCAAAAAACATGGTTTCTTGCTTTGGTAACAAGCAACGGCAAGCTTTGGTCTTGTGCAATTCCTTCCTCTCTAGCTCTTTCATGCACTTGAAGATATTTTTTTCCAGTTTTAAACTAACCATGACGTCAGAACATAGAAAACGCTTCCATAACATCCGTACTTGTGGTTTGTTTAAACTATGGTTTGAGAGCACACCAGGATCTGAAACTATTGTTTGATTTTGGCTAGTTCCCACTAAGCACAGTTTGAACAAATCACAGTTCCCTGAATTCAGACATCATAGGAAACTGGTTGTTTAAAACTGAACATGGAAGTTTTTGACCTACTTTTCATGCACATGAAAGAGGAGAGTGGGAAATGTGTGAGTCTGAGGCCTTAGCTAGACCTACAGTTTACCACGTCATGGAGGAGTGAAGATCTCGCATTGTGATTAACACAAGATCCCTCCTCCGTTTACATGTAAGGCCTCAGGAAGAGAGGTGTCACGCCCATTTTTTAAAAAATTCTTAAAGCGATGGCAGCACACAAATGCTTGTGTGCTGAAGGCAAGTGGGGTTTTAAAAAATTTAATTTGGTTTACCCACTCCCCCCACCCTACCCCCGATGGATGCAGCGCTTGGCTCCGCGCGAGTCGAGTCAAACCGCGGAAATGGGCCACACGTTCTGCAGTCTCGGGCTCAGCCCGGGACCAAGGAAAAAGCGGGCCCAAAGGGGAGGGCCCTATCCCTGGGCAAGCGAGGGATGATCCCTCCCTGATCCCGGGATCCTCTGTGCGTCATGTGGACACACACGGACGATCCTGGGGTTCGCCCCGGGATATAGCCTGGTCTAGCTAAGGCCTGAGACTCAAAACAGTTCCTCTTTGTGGCAGGAAAGCACGGATTCTCAGTACATCTGAACCATGTTGGTCGGTTGCCAGCTGTTGTGGACCTTGCATGCATGTTGGAAAGAACAAGGTTTTGTTGATTCCCCTACCACCCCCCTTGGTGAAAAAAGATGACTTAAAGCGCCAGCCGACAAGCGTTTTATTGCAAGCTCGTTCCTGGGCATTCACTGAGTTTGCTCAGGTCCCTCACATGATGTCGTCTGCCTCTTGCCCCTTCTGGCGTTTCTTGCGTGACAAAAAAACCCCTCGTTAAGTCCAATTTTTTTAAAACTCAGAATTGCTGCTCTCTCCTGCTGTGTGCAGGAGAAGCGGCGCCATTAGAACAGCGGACTCAATGGGCCTCATGGTCGTTCTGTACTTCCTCTTTTGAAAAGAGGAAGTAACTTTAGGGAGGAAAACATGGGCGGAGAAGCGATGGTAGGGAGCATGTTAACCCCTGGTGTGATGGAGCTTTTAGAGTGGCTAAAGAAGGTGAAAACATAGTTCATATCACATCCAGGTTTATTTAAAGTTCATGTGATGAATTCTTTTCTGACATATAATACTTAATTACTGTGTGAGAAGATTCTACTATTATATGGCTGAATGTTATCTAACTTGGTTTTATTAGAAACCAATATCAGACCTTCAGATAACTTTGGAAATGAATACGGGCTTTATTTTCAATTGAAGCAGCATAAACAGGACCTATTTTTCTTTCATCTGGCCAATTATTAGCCTGATGTAATTTTCCATACAGAAGTTATGTGCTATCGGTCAAAATGTGCAGCACCCAAAGAAATTAATAATTTTACCACCATTGTGATTGTGACCAGATCTCAAAAGACAAATGGTGCTTGCTGTAAATTGAACATGCAATAAGCATTTGCTTTTGACTTGGACATTTTTTTTTTATTATTAAGGCGCATATTTACCTCAATTACTGTTTACTCAAGTAACCTATCCTGTAACAAAATAAACACACAGCACAAGCCACAAATGTAAAATATACCATAAATCTGGGGGTATACTTTAATAGAACTGAATTAACCTTTTGGAGTGGATAAAACCAACTGTTAAGGACAATATCAGTAACTGCGCCTTCTATTATTTACAAATATATATCTACTAAGAGCACAATCCTACACATGTTTGGACAGAAAAATGTCCTATAACTCCCAGCATTTCCCAGTCACCCAATCCTATTCAGTTAGTTGGCAGGCTCCAAACTCCGAGGCAGCTGAGCATCCAATGCAGGGCAGGAGGAGAGTGGAGGTGATGGTCAACTCCATGCTCCATCTATCCTGCATTTCTGCTAGATGGGCATTTTTGCCCATCTAGTGGCAGAGCCTCAGAGGTGGAGGAAAGGAGGCTGGGGCAGCCATAGGATATGGCATGGCATACAGCCACCGCCCCAGTCTCTCCCCTCCCTGCCCTCAGGACTGCCCACCTTTCCCATCTCCATATTCTGTTTTCCAAGTGCAGAGGTAGCTGGTGCATTTCTCTCCATGTTGGCTATGGGGAGAGGGGGAGCGAGGAGAGCACCAAGTTTTCCTGGCTCCAAGGTCAGAGCCAGCAAACCAAACTATTCTGTCTGGAGGGTGTAGGATCACTCTTCCCATGGTTTTTAGGGTTACAGGACGAGTAAGGGTGCAATTTTATACATGCTTACATTGGAGGGTATGCTTTGAGGTGGATCCCTGCATTGAGCAGTGGGGCGGAGTTGATGGCCTTATAGGCCCCTTCCAAACTCTGCTATTCTATAATTCTATGAGTAAGCCCCACTAAACTCAATGAGACTTACTTTGTTGTGAGGGCGTAGGATTGCACTGTAAATTAATTTTTTTATTTACTTATATATTAGCATTAGTTTTAAAACCACCCTTCTTCCAAAGATATCAGGGTGTTGTACAAACTATTAAAAAAATGATGAAACTATACCATGATAAAATACAAGAAAGCAGCTAAAGGGAATACAGAGACTAAAACCATAAAATAACTTTAAAATGCCTAGGCGAGTCTTGAGCGGGCACAAAAATGCAAGTATCGTTGGCACGCGTTCACCGTAAATGCATAAATTACACCTGGTGGAATCATTACAATGATTATTGCTGAAACTAATTTGGGTGAATTTCAGTTCATGAAAAATTTAAACCTCCAAATGTCACGTTTTAGGCTTCAACCGAACAGAACTGCACACACAGAGACCTTTCCAAAAAGTTATCATCCCACAGTCTTGCCCTCAGAAGGGGTGATGAAGGAACTGATTCTGGTTCGTCAATTGAATTTTAGCTTTTTGTCAATGGTTTCCTTCATGGGAGAGGAACCTCCAATGCACAGGGTTCCCTGTCCAGCCAGGGGTATGTACATGAACGCCCTGCTTCCGCATGAATGCTGTTGCTTGCTGGATCAGGGCACTGGATCTTTAAACTTATGCTCTTCTTCAGAATTTGGTAGCAAAGCTAAGCTCTGGCATGTGGAATATGGGGCCTGCTCATGTTGGTTGAAAGATTCATGTTTAAGCATTGGATTGTAACATGGTACAAATTCTGAATTTCAGGTGTTGAATTTCATCTATAGAATTTCAAATTGGGGATCCCCCCCACAACTTATTCAAAATTCAATTTCTGAACAAAAAAGAGCTCTAATCTTATAATGAGCCCCTGTCAATACTGGCTCAGCACTTTAAAACCTCAGTCTTCTTAGAGACCTTTGATCTAGAAGAATCCAACAGTCAAAACACTCAGCACCCCTTTTTGATGGAGGGGATAGTTCTAATTGCTCACTCTCCTTGCATACAAAGTAATAAAGTTCTCCTGAACTCAATCAGGAGATTCAGACAAGCCTATTATCACATGTTCATTTTCATCACATGGTACCATCACATGGTACATAAGAATATAAGCAGAACCATGCTGGATCAGACCAAGGGTTTACCTAGTTCACACAGTTAGCAGTTAGCCATCAGGACTAGTAGCCATTGATAGGCTTCTCTTCCAGGAATTTGTCCAGCCCCCTTTTAAAGCCATCCAAATTGGTGGCCATCACTACAACTTGTGGTGGTGAACTTCATAATTTAACGATGTGCTGCGTGAAGAAGTACTTCCTTTTACCTGTCCTGAATCTCCCACCAACTTTATTACAAAGTTCTAATTTCATATTGCAGTTATATTTCATGGAAGAGAACCTGCCCACACAGTACTTGTGAACTGATGAAGAAGAGGATTATCTCCCTGCCTAATTTGAATCAAAACCATAAGATCACAATTATAACCAAGTAGGGGAGACAACTCTTATGGTCAGCTCAATTTAGTTTAAGTGATCCTTACTGGAAACGTTTCTACTACTTTCCAAGTGTGTGTGTGTGTGTATGTGTATAAAAACATTTATAATCCAATGTTTTGCTCAATTTAAAGGGTAACAGAGGGTGGGAAGCAGGCACAAAAAGTGCAAAGTTAGCCTTTCAGATTGGCTCTGTGCCTGTAAACCAATCTGGATTTTCACAGAAGCTCAGTTTCACATTTGGACATAAAGGAAATGTGTAGATCAGCGTTTCCCATCCTGGTATCCTTCAAATGTCTTGGATTTGAACTCCCATCTGTCCCAGCCAGCATAGACAATTGGCAGAAATGCTGGGAGTTATAGTCCAATGTCGGGGGAGTCTGGTGTAGAGGCTCTTAACATGCATACTTTTTTTTGTACTCTAGATTATATTTGCATGCTTTAGCAAACCTTTAATTGCTGTATTTTGATATCTAATCACTGAAAACTGGTGTATATCGCTATTGTTTGCCAACAGGTGTCAGACACATCTGAGACAGACTCCAGTGAGTTTGGATTTTGATGAACCCGACCTGCGGGTTCCACAGTGGACTGGCTTTTTGCAAGTCACGTGGATTCTGTGGATTTGTGGACCACTTTTGCACTGGGGGGGGAGAGGATTTGCACTAATCTGCATTAACAGCAGTGTGCATATACTAATCTGCATTAGCACTAATTCTCATGAACTATTGCGGATTAATGCATTTTGAATGAGAATGAAATTCTGGTTAAATATTCCAATTCTGTCAATGACTAGGTAGTGGGACGAAAGACACCTGCCAATTCGCAAAACACAGACAGGACTTGGTTGTTTCCTAAATATGCAATTCACTTGATGGGGAGTCCAAGATGAGTCCATATGAGAAGTTGAGGTAGGACTGTACTAAATTCAGTGAAACTGACAGAGAAGAACAGAAGGGACTGTGTTGGGCTGAAACTGAAGCACGCTTGGGTGCAAGAACTCTGAGGAGCTGAGGCAGAGTGGCAGAACTGCTGTCCTCTGGCTGTTCCTGTTTCCCTCTTTTGATGCTTCTATTTTTGTAAATAACACAAAGGTTACAAAGATTCCATAAATCTCCAGTGTACTGGAGTCAAAACTGACCCAGAAGTCTAGTTTGATTACTCAGTTGGGGGTGGCTGAGAAGACCCATGAGCATGGATGAGCTGGGGCTTTGATGGATCAGATGAAGGTCTCAACCACATGCCTCCAGAAAGCCCACAAGCAGGTCTTGAAGGTCACTGAGGTACTTCACTTATTGAGAAGCCTCCCAGAAATTAGGAGAGTAAAAGGCTTGAGGAACAGCCCCAACAGCTGGTAAAATGCTAGAGAAACAATTTCTAGGAGTTGAAGCAGGAGAAAATGCAATCCACATTGGAAGTCTCCATAAGTCTCTAGTGTTAACTTATCCAAAGGATATTAAATCCAAAAAGCTTGAGAAAAGACTAGCCAAAGCCTATAGCCATTAATGAGAAACAACTTCTTATAGACTTCCTTCCTTCCTTCCTTTCATTTCCTTTATTATATTTCTATACCACCCCATAGCCAAAGCTTTTTGGGCGGTTAATAAAAATTGAAAACAATTTAAATCCATTATATAAAGTATTAAAAAAACATTCACATAAGGACATAAATCAATTAAAATAAGCATCCATTGGAAAAAAGAAGCCAGCAGGAAATGCTGGGAGCACACGGGCTAGAAAGTGATCAGCTACAACATGGTGAGGAAATTATCTGTTATAGAATTCTTTACCCAAAGTGTATTTCATGTGTGCATTAATGGGTAGGATCAAATTTGTCACTGAGGTGCATTTTTATTGACACTTTCCTTTTAGCTCAACTTGAAATAGGCCTTGAGATCCCTTGCCAAGAAGCAGGGATCCTTGCATACATAGAATTCTGCTCAACCCCTGAACAAAGAGGACCATGGAAAATGTGGGGGAGAGGTCTTTCTGGAACTGAGTGTTTTGAAAACTTCTGTTTAGTAGGAGGTTTGGAATATATTTGGAATGAATAGGAATAAGTCACTTTAAAAAGGAATAAGCTGCCAAAGCTTTGTGCGTTGGGGATGGTGGTATAGCAAGTGGCTCGGCAGGGGGAACAGAAAGCCATTTTGGTTAACTTCACAGAAATAAGTGTAGAACTTTGGGTGGGACATTGGGTTCTGGTAAAGCAGTAAACATTGCCTTATTAGGTTGTTATTTTTATTTTGGACTCTGTGTAATGTTTGAGCCACATGTGGCAAATAATCGGTATATGAGTTGATGCTGGCTGATTTTAATTGGGCCCATGGTATCCTGATAACTGCATGCAGATACAATACCCTTTAATGTGAATAGAAACCAGTTCAAAGGGTTATCAAATGTACTGTTTTCATAGTTCTTGAATATGTTCACATCATGAATACTTCTAGACAGCCCAGTGCAATCATCCGTCTTCCTACCCAATCCATCTGGAAGCTTTGAGCTCACCCCTCCCACCGGCCAGGTGTTGACAGCTGGACAACCATTTGCTAGGAGCTGATCAAACCCCTCCATCAAGGCTTTTGGACACCATTAAGCAGACCTAGGATCCATAAGTAGAAAAACAGGTGGGCTTCTCTTGGTTTTAGATTCCATCACAAACATTTTGCGCGATCCTGCCATTGCTGTCCAAAGCTGTGAATATTTTTAACCCTAGCAATGCATTACTTTTCTGCAGTGGAAGAGAGCATTGCAGCCCTGAAGGTTATAAGGAGTTGAAGTATATAAAGTGAGCCTGTAAGTTGCCGAAGTCTGATGACCCATGTTTGTTCATAAAATGTGTATTAAAACCCTCTTTTTGCTGGCTAGTTCTTTAGACGCCTTGCGTTGCTCTTGGGTTAGACTTCTCCCAGATTTCAAGGAATGCCATAGCCTTATTTAGAAGTAATGTTTACAAACCAACATAATCATAAAAGTTTTGGCCTTTTATGATCTGAACATGAGCAGAAAAATTCAGTAAACATTACTGGGCCTGTTCAGACAGTACATAAGCCATAGTTAGACCACTAACCCTTTTGCAGCAAATGGTTAGTGAGCATGTTTAAACTGTGGTTATATGGTTCAGATGACATGCTAAGCCATGGTTGACATGACATGCTAAGCCATAATGAAGCTCAAAATGCTTAACCATTGTGTTGTCTGAACAGGGTCACTGTTCTTTATGGAGGCAAGGTAATTTTGGACATTCCCATATAATGGCTTGGATCATATCACCAGAACAGAGATAACGTTCACAGAATGATACTTGCCCATCTTCACCTTCCTGCTGTATCCCTCTGTGCCCCTAGTTATGCCATTCTGAACTGTGCCTGGATTGTGGCTTTTAGAAGGCTGCATTGCTAGTCTCTTGTTGATGGCAAGACCACTATGGTAACTCTCTAAGGACTTGGCTACAGTACTACTAGTGAACTACTAGTACAGGGGTCTCCAACCTTTTTGAACTCATGGGCACATTTGGAAATTTGAGAAACTGCTGTGGTGCCACAAAATGGCTCCCATGGTGGATGTGGTTAGTTGCATAATGGCTGCCGTAGGGGCATGGCTAGACAAAAGTAAGCTGAAGAGGTGGTTGTGGGGGAGAGAAATAGCAAGGCTAGAGGATGGGAGGTAGGTAGAGGCATAGAAAGGCAAAGGCATAGAGGAGAGAGGAGAAGCAAGGCTACGGGCTAGAGAGGGAGGGAATGGAGGCTGCCCTCACACTTTGCAAGGTTTTTCTTAAAATAGTTCTTTTAAGGAGGCAAGGAGTAGAGAGCCTCATAGGTGCCATTGGAGGTCTTGTGGGTGCTACTTTGGGGGGGGGGCTGTACTGACAGAATCATAGAATGGCAGAGTTGGAATGGGCCTACAAGGCCATCGAGTCCAACCCCCTGCTCAGTGCAGGAATCCACCCTAAAGCATTCCTGACAGATGGTTGTCCAGCTGCCTCTTGAAGGCCTCTAGTGTGGGAGAGCCCACAACCTCCCTAGGTAACTGATTCCATTGTCGTACTGCTCTAACGGTCAGGAAGTTTTTCCTGATGTCCAGCTGGAATCTGGCTTCCCTTGAGCCCATTATTCCGTGTCCTGCACTCTGGGAGGATCGAGAAGAGATCCTGGCCCTCCTCTGTGTAACAACCTTTTAAGTATTTGAAGAGTGCTATCATGTCTCCCCTCAATCTTCTCTTCTCCAGGCTAAACATGCCCAGTTCTTTCAGTCTCTCTTCATAGGGCTTTGTTTCCAGACCCCTGATCATCCTGGTTACCCTTCTCTGAACACGCTCCAGCTTGTCTGCGTCCTTCTTGAATTGTGGAGCCCAGAACTGGACGCAATACTCTAGATGAGGCCTAACCAGGGCCGAATAGAGAGGAACCAGTACCTCACGTGATTTGGAAGCTATAGTTCTATTAATGCAGCCCAAAATAGCATTTGCCTTTCTTGCAGCCATATCGCACTGTTGGCTCATATTCAGCTTGAGATCTACAACAATTCCAAGATCCTTCTCGTTTGTAGTATTGCTGAGCCAAGTAACCCCCATCTTGTAACTGTGCATTTGGTTTCTATTTCCTAAATGTAGAACTTGGCATTTATCCCTATTAAATTTCATTCTGTTGTTTTCAGCCCAGCACTCCAGCCTATCAAGATCACTTTGAAGTTTGTTTCTCTCTTCCAGGGTATTAGCTATCCCACCCAATTTTGTGTCATCTGCAGATTTGATAATCGTTCCCTGCACCTCCTCGTCCAAATCATTAATAAAGATGTTGAAGAGCCCTGGGCCCAGGACTGAGCCCTGCGGCACCCCACTCGTTGCCTCTCCCCAGTTTGAGAAGGTTCCATTGATAAGTACTCTTTGAGTCCGATTCTGTAGCCAACTGTTGGCTACTGTTGGTTGGCTATAAAGATCTGTTTCTGAAGTGTGGCAGTTTCACATGAGCTCACTCATAAGTATGTTCCAATTCCATCCCATTTCCACATTAATCTGATTTTTTTTTAAAAAAAAAAAAACTCCACACAAAACTCCCCATTTAAAATATTTTCTCAAAATACACATATCTAAACATGTTTTCTGCCAAAATATCTGTTTTAAACAAATTTTGATCATTTTTTTTTAGTGGAGAGCAGTGTTCCAACCATTGCAGAAGTGCAAAATCTGATGGTTAGTGACATTCCAAAGCAGACATTAGTCCAGTGTGGGCAAGGTCGGTTTGTATTGGAATTCGCAAAGATCAGATTTCCTGAGCATCCCTACATGTAAGGGGCTTGAAATATTTATTAACGCGTTCAAGTATATCGGACATCAGACATGATGGTGTCAAATCTCAGAGCTCTTGATAACGTTAGCCTTATGAAGAAGGTTGGGATGCTTATTTCGATCTCAATGGCATTTGCTTTCTTACACTTGCATTTTTATTTTTTATTTTATTGTTTCATTTTGTTAAAACATACAATAAAAAATTGATTTAAAAAATCAAGTAAGCATATTCTTGGAGGATATGCCTGAAGCATATTCATGTAAGCACATCGGCTTCTGTTGTTTTATCATCGTTATAATTAGTTATCTTAGTTATAATCAATATTCTGGTTTTAGCACTCTGGCTGGATGTAGAAATAAATTATATTACTGCTGCACACTGGATATATGGGGGACACTAATGTATTTATATCATATTTAATAGCAATAAGTTGATGACCTGACTGTTGACCAGCCTAGATAGGCTGTTGATCTATTTTGGTTGAAGCACTATCATATGTCTTCATGGACTTCACAGGCTGTTTTTGTATCCAGGATGTCCCTGGAGGAAGCAAACACTTGCCAGCATTCTGTGCCCAGGTCAAGAGTGCTGTTAATATCTACTAAAGGGTTTGTATGTATATGTGGAACTTTGTCACTGCATAGCAGGCTCACATTTGAGCAGGATAGCCCAAGGACTATAGCTGTGTCCCTTTGCTATCTGTGGGCCAAATTAAACTAGATGTTATCCGTGCATTTTGCCTTTCTATGAAGTTTCTGTGTTCTTGACTATCTATTGTTGCTTTGCATTATCTTCCCTTATCTATTGCTTCTGCATAGGCTCCAACGGTTTCTATTTACCAGGGACAAACCTCATTTTATGCCATCAGTCCCTTGGTGAAGCACTGTGCCTATTGTGCCTTTGGGGAGAACATTTTTAGTGAGGACTTCTAAAAGAATTTTGAGTGTGTGAAGTGTGCTGTAAACGACACGACCTCACCTTTCCTTTCCTTTCCTTTCCTACTTTCCTTCCCCACCCCACCCCAATAAATGTCTACGCTGACAGTCGATGTTCCTGAGTGTGTTGCTGAGGATCCACTATGAGAAGAAATGTCCTATTCAACATTCTTGAGGGCTGTAAAGCAGTGCATGAATGTTTAAACAACACAAAAAATTAAAAAAGGAAACCATGTTGGTCACTTTACTAACTCACCTGCTTCAGAAGCTGGTGCACGACAGCTTCTGAAGCACAGCAAATGCCTGATGAAGAACAGTAGTGTACATGTGTGTGCACCTGCTTGGTCAGGCAGGGATTGGGGCACGAGAATAGCAGCCCTATAAATTCACCTGAGTCGCTTTATTTTCATCCTTGAAATCTTGGATGGGCCCTTCCACTCTTCACTTCACCATATATGTCCATCTATCATCACCATACTAGTCTTTCTTCTCCAAATTTGGGATGCTCAAAATAAGCTCTATGTTATAATGCTGTGCTACTTTGTTTTATACCCAACCAACATGCAAAATTTGAATTGTCTTAAAGTGCAGTATATTTAGTGTAGTAGTATATTTACTGCAGGGGCTGAATTTTCTAGGTACAGAATTTCATTTGTCTTGGGATTCTTTTTGGGACCAATTTCAACAAAACACTTTCTTTCCAGTGAGTAATGACTTTTTTTTAATGGTGAGGATTGCAAAATCTGTATACATTTTCTATGAAAAATCTGGGAACTGGAGATTAGCATTCCATTTTTGATGTAATACTTTTAAGGTTATCCTACTGCAGAAGGAATAACCTTAATTCAAAACTGACCCTTCATACAAAATTTGGAATAGCAAGACAGAGTGATGAATATGAGCAGTCCTGCATATATCAGTTGAATTGGTGCTAACAAAAGAAGTCAAGGGAGTGAGGAGTCAGCAAAGATATCTCAGTTTGTAATGTTAACTTAATTCTCCTGGTTTTTAAAACCACTGTAGTTTTTTAGCAACAGGTTGGTCCAAAACAAAATCTGTTTCAACCAAGATTTGATTGTGGATGAGGGGCCCGACCTGGTATATATCATTGAGACCTGAGTGACCTGGGAGGGGTTTCTCTCTCCCAGCTTTGCCCTCCTGGTTACTTGGTGCAGCACCAGCACCAACTCAAGGGTTGGGGAGGAGAGTTGCTGTGGTCTATAGAAATACGTTCTCCCTCACTAGGCTTCCTGTTCATTCAAGTGCAGGTCTTGAGTGTCTCTCCTTTGTGTTGGGTATCCGGGACAGATTAGGGATTCTGCTGATATACCGCCCACCCTGCTGCCCATCAGACTCCCTGCCTGAGCTGATGGAGGTTGTCTTGGATTTGGTATTGAGGGCCCCCCAAGATGGTGGTCCTGGAGGATCTCAACTTGTATGCTGAGGCTGCTGTATCCGAAGTGCTGTGCAATAGCACATATTAAATGCTTCATTTTCTAGTGGTTGCTTAACTCCAGAGCAGGGAAAGATTCTGTGAGATGTTGCCCTCATCTATACGACATCTATAATGATTGCTCCTCATTAAAGAAAAACCCGATTTTTCATTGATTCGAATGTAGGTAAAAAGCATCACACTGCAGCAGTGACAGCGATGTATTTCCTGATTTTTTTTTATTTAGTGAGTTATTAATGCGCACATGCGTATTATCACATTATCCCATATACGATGATAAAGAGTAGATGCCTACGAAGCTATAAATCTATCTGTGGAGCTCCGAGGACTAATGTAACGCATAAACCAAGCGGGGGGGGGGGAGGAGGCTACAGAGGGAAAGGAACGAGGCTGGCTGCCTGTTCCCCGCTTTGTTCCCATTGCTGTTCCTGTCACATCATTGCTCCCCATAAGGAAATTAAAAGAAACAGCCTCCATGAACCAGGAGCGGAGGGTGGGGGACAAGGCTACAGAGAGAAAGGAAGGAGGCAGCAGACCACGTCTCCTCGTCTGGCTGCCCGTTTCCCCCTCTTTCTTTTTGTGAACCGCCCAGAGAGCTTCGCATATTGGGTGGTACAGAAATGCGAGAGAGAGAGAGAGAAATACATTTGTTTTAAGAAGCTTTCTCTGCAGAGCTCCGCAGGGAGACTTCAAACTAAAATCAGCGCGAACAAAGGAGGCAGCGGATTGGTGCAAAATCGGGAAATGAGCCAATCACATTATCCTACCCTCAAAGCTCCGCCCACATCTCAAAATCTGACATAACTCCCCCAAACACACACAGCCATAATGCGGTGCAATCTCAGACCCGATCTAAAAGTCACTGTAAATCGTGAATGTGAATATGCACATTATTGCAATTAAAACCTGGCACTGAGGCGAATGGACGACTGTGTCATGTAACCTAAAATGCGAATATGTGCATTTAGGTTGGGGGTAAAAGAAGCTGTATAGACAAGCCTGTTGATGAGGGAAAGGGATCTAGCATCCATCTCATGTTGGTAACTTTTGAGGTCTGTTAAAATGAACCAAGCCTTCAACCACATCCTTTATCCTTTTGTTTTGTTTTTACCTCCCCTCCACCAATTTCAGCCCATCACTTTATTGTGGTCACTGCATGCCATGAAGCCACCTATGGACAACTCATCCAGGAGTTTTGCTTCAGCAAGTTTAAATCTGACATGGAAACTCTCAGGCGGACACTGTGGTGTGATTGGGATAAGACTTTCGGGTAAGTGTCAAATAATCAATATTATCTTATCCAGTGGGAATAGAGGGGGCATGTATATGTCTAAGAAATAGTATACTGGATTTCAGGGATTGTGTTCAACCCATAGTCTGTCTGCACCAGTGTCAGGAGCCCGAGTGGAGCAAGTAGTAGAAAAAGGCTCCTGACATTGGTGCAGGCAGACTATGGGTTGCACACCAGAATCCCTGAAATCTGTATCTACACTTGCTTCTGCTGGTGATATGAAATCTTCATAGTTGACCCAAAATACTGCTGTGGTCATGACAGATAATTTGAGCAGCCCTATGGATCCCTTTAGCAAGCAAAACCTTCGCTCGAACTTCCAACATTTGCAGAGTAAAATAGACTCATTTTTAATTTGTGTACACGGAATTGTAATGATTTCATCTGATCCAGTGGTATGTATGCTAAGTAACTTTTAACAGACTTTTTCAATGTATAAATTTCCCTGAAAACATGTGCACATGCGTTTGTTCCTAGATGTCATGAATAGTCAGTTTGAACATTTAATTGAGAAATTGTGACTTCTAGAGGCATTTCTAATATTAGGAAGACACTTCCTATATATTTTTTGGATGTGATGAGTCTGAATTGACTATATGCCAGGCTGCATTTCAACTCCTTGTCCCATGTTCTAGGTTTTCCATAAAATAAGCGTTCCTTTGTAGTTATAACTATGATACTTCTTTGCGGTAAATTCCATGCCTGTGCTTTCTGGCTATTTTTAGATTTATAATTGTGCCCTTGCAAACATTCTTTGAGCAGTTGGGCATAGTTTAAAAACAAACACACATACCACGCTGTCTCCAAGGAAAAAACATGCCCTCCTACACCTGCCTTCCAGAAGGCAGACAGCTGTCTTAGTACCACTAAGGGCCTTGCTAGACGAGGCCTTAGCGCGCTTTGTGGGCCGGTTTCCCTGCTGTGCGTCCAGATGACGCACAGGGGAATCCAGCGCCAGGCCGCACTGAGGCCTCCTCTAACGCGCCATAAGCGAAGTCGCTTATGGCGCGCCTTTTTCACAGCCCCGGCCTCAGGCCAGGGCTGAAAAACGTCTAGGAAGGTACGTGGCTTTTTGCGGCTACTCGCTTACTCACGAGTAGCCGCGAAAAGCCACGGACCTGGCACAGCGCTCATACGAGCGCTGTGCCCATCGTGCCAGGGTGTGTGTGATCGGGGGGGGAGATGGGGGAGGGAAGGCCGGACCGGCAGGAGAGGGGATGGCGGGGGGCGACGAACAGGAGATGGCGAGGGAGGGCGTGGGGCGACGAACAGGAGATGGCGAGGGAGGGCGGGGGGGGCGACGAACAGGAGATGGCGAGGGAGGGCGGGGGGCGACGAACAGGAGATGGCGAGGGAGGGCAGGGGGCGACGAACAGGAGATGGCGAGGGAGGGCGGGGGGCGACGAACAGGAGATGGCGAGGGGCGACGAACAGGAGATGGCAAGGGGGGACGGAGGGCGACGAACAGGAGATGGCGAGGGAGGGCGGGGGGCAACGAACAGGAGACGGCGAGGGAGGGCGGGGGGTGACGAACAGGAGACGGCGAGGGAGGGCGGGAGGCGACGAACAGGAGACGGCGAGGGAGGGCGGGGGGCGACGAACAGGAGACGGCGAGGGAGGGCGGGGGGCGACGAACAGGAGACGGCGAGGGAGGGCGGGGGCGACGAACAGGAGATGGCGAGGGAGGGCGGGGGGCGACGAACAGGAGATGGCGAGGGAGGGAGGGGGGCGACGAACAGGAGATGGCGAGGGAGGGCGGGGGGGCGACGAACAGGAGATGGCGAGGGAGGGAGGGGGCGTCGAACAGGAGATGGCGAGGGAGGGCGGGGGGCGTCGAACAGGAGATGGCGAGGGAGGGCGGGGGGCGTCGAACAGGAGATGGCGAGGGAGGACGGATGGGGGGGTTTAACTAAAAAAAAACCTTACCTTCTGCGGAGTCTTCGGGCCGCACATGGCCCCTTTAAACTAAAAAAAAAAAATGGCGGACGCTGCAGGGCTTGCGTCGTCCCTGCAAGTCCGGCGTCTGGAAGCTGAGGTGGCGCGCGCTAACGTTAGCGCGCCTTGGCCCCGCCTCCCTGCCGGTTTATCCCGGCAGGTCTAGCAAAGCCCTAAGAGTCCTATGATCAACCTTTTAGAATCCCATTGCATGGCATCATGAGTACTGTAGCATTTGCTTGGATAAATACCTCAAGAGTGAAAGGAAGGGCCGTTGCTCTACATGTGCAGTGAGCATGAACAATAGGCTAGCTCAACAGGTCAGAGCGGCACATGGTTTCAAATCTTGTGCCGGCCATCCTGAGTTGAGCAAGGGTTGCCTTCTCATTGGGGTACAGCTCAGTAATAGGTCCTGGCTTCAATCTCTGGTATGAGGCCTGGGGAAGCCTCCCAACTAAGCCTCTGGAGAGCCTGTCAGTCAGGGTGGACAATCCAGGGCTAGGTGGATGTCTCTGTGTAAGGCAGCTTCTTGGATCCCCCAGCACATGTTCACTATGTACCCGAGGTGTTTGGGGAAGGACGTCTCCATTTGACACCTTTAACAAGTTATCCGATTAAATATGAGAAAGTGCTTAGTCGTCAGATGAAACCAGGATTGCTAGACTTGTTGCCTTTGAGATAAGAGCAGCCAGCTTCTTGGTGTCTGCTCCCAGCCTGTAGTTGCCAAGGGAAGACAGACTAACTCCGTCTTTGATGTTTTTCTGTTGGCAAACATAGGCATTTTTATTCAGACAGGCTTTTCACTTGTTTACTGAAGTAGGTTTTAATTGGTGGGTGCTGTTTAGTTCTTTTTTATTGATATGGTTTCATGCATGCAGCCCACTTTCAACCCCTGAGGCCTTCTTCAGTTGGGCCAGACACAATACCAGGCAATTTGATGGCAATCACAGGACCCAACTTGAAGAATCTGGAGAAACCTGGCAAAGATTTGGAATTTCCCATCTGATTGTGAAATGCTTATGTAACTGGGCCACTTAAGCTTCCTTCAATGATGTAATGGGAGAGAACTCGTCTGATTCTGCAGAAACACTGATGCCTGTGATTTGCTTTCAAATATGTGTTGTCCAATGAAGAGCCTTTCCTATAATAATTGAATAAGTGAAGTTCTAAGTCAGTGCTTGTGTAGGATTTTGCTGGGTCTTGTGAGCAGGTTTGCAGGATCATGTCCAGAATGTTTGATCTTGCGTTGCTGTGTAAATGTAAAGTTCTGTTCCTTGTCTAATTGTGGGGCTTTGCTTCTGTGGTGAGAGTGAGGTTTGGGAATCTCTTAAAGGTTTGAGGAAAGAATTTGGCTTTATTCAGCCTCTGCCGACAGCAGGAGACTAGAACAGGAAGAGGCGCTTGCGGTTCTTCACAGCTGTGCAATGAGCTGATCGTTGCTTTAAAATGCAAGCGAAGGAGGGATGACATCTTGCACGGTGACACCTAGGATTAGTGCTTGCATCTCAGGTGTCTGATCTCAGATATACAGCACTGGAGTGTGAAATACATGGTGATCCCGTTTTCTTTGTACCGTGGCTGATTACAGCCTCCTAGACCAGAGGGAAGGCACAAATGGTTTTGTATTTTCTCTTGCTTGTTTTAATTACGGTGCTTTAACATTTGCTCCTGCACTGAGCTAATAATTCAAACAAGCAGAACACGCTCAGAATCTAACAGTGCTATTTCTCCCCCTGTTAATTGTCATCACATATATATCCCACTTTTCTCCCAAGGAGTCAATGCAGCATACATGGGATTGCATGGCAGTGACAGAGTTTCTTTAGTGTTGAATGATTATTCCTAAACCACGGTCCCTGGACTATTGTGGTTCCTGTTTCTGTTCGCAAAATGGAACGTCAATAGCTATGACTCAAGCACGGTCTACTCAGGCCTCTGGCAATCGCTGTGGCATATTACTGCAGCAATTCCTCACCCATTGTTTAGCAGCACCAAATTGCTCCTATGGCCCAAAATGGTGGACTTATTTTTTCATTTTTTTGGGGGGGGGGACAGAATGTGTGAGTTCTTTGAGCAATAACTGGCTAACTGCAGACCTATCTAAGTCCCACAATGACTACTCCAAAATGGCAGTGCTTGCATGCTATAACATATACCATTGAGGCACTCTGATCATAAAAATGGAAAGCTAGGACAACAAGAACTTACCTAGTATCATCTCTTGCCAGGAGTGAATATTTATGCTGGAGGCAGGGATCATGAATATCTTGGTTGATGGTGAGCATCATCCAATCATCTCCTCCTCTGGAGATATTCTTTCTCTCCCCACCCCCCACCCGACCCCCATGACTAAAAACCCTTGTGATTTGGTTCTCCATGAGAAGCTGAACTCTTTTTTTGTCTGGGCTGATCTCTTCAGATGTGCAATAGATGTCGATGATTACATTAGCTATTTTTATTGGGATCTAGCAAAAGCAAGTGAAGCTTCAGTTAATCTGGCCCATGCTGGGTTAGCCTTGTGTGATTGCATCATGCTGCTGCATCTCACACCATTCTATGCTGGTGTACAGCTGTTCCAGCTGGACAAGGCTAAAAATACCCTCAGTGTGTCGAGGACGACTGTGCATCACCACATATCTTTTCACCATTGTAATTCAGCAGAGAACTGTGGGTCTCTTGTTGCTGTTCCTTTCTTTTCAGTACTGATGAGGAAATAAGTAAGCAGACCATCTATGACACATTGTGCAAGCAATGAAGAGCAACATATCTTTCTGTGAGAAAGCATAAACTGAAGATTTCCCTCTTCTCCTTGCAGCCTAAAATAAAACAATTTGATTAAACACAAAAACGAACCCCTCACAATATCTGGCACGATTGTCAACTCTAAGGAAAAATATAAGCATTGGTGGTGGAGAGGTGTTTGATTCCCGTCTTTCTGTTTTTAAAAACATTTCTCTTAAGAGGATATTTGCTCACAGAACCCCTTGCTTCAAGTTATTGCTTTCCCTAATTTAGAGTTTGGGAATCTCTCTCAGTAAATGAATAATCCCGTTTTTTCTAGCAGGAAAGGACAAATGGAATTTATCTAATGGGGAAATCCATACTAATGTACTGGCTCTGAAGCACTACCGAAGGAAAACTTAAGTTAACTTTTAGGCAGCTATGCTGACATTGAAGGACTGATTTGCCTGTAACAGGTGGCTTTTGCACGCTGCATATCTCCATGACATGTATTCGCAGAAATTTTATGTTGGGATTATATGTCCAAATAATTATTTTCATGAATAAATCTATGAGCAGAACCAGACAAGAATCTAGAATCTTGTTCCTGTATCTGTCCCTGCAAAATGTTCATATGGAGAATCAATTCTGACATACATTGAATGGGTTTACATGACACGCTCTCATCAGAGTGAATTGCTTGGGGAAAAACAACCCACCCTGATAACTAATGGTCTGAAGGAGGGGTTGCTTTACCCACAATGGGTTGCCATGTCATGCAAACCCCTCAGCAACAGCAGGAGGAACCCTCTCTTGATAACTGGGGCCATAATCATGGCCAGGCTGCTGTTCATGCCCCCTGTATCGTGCCACTGCTACTTCTTTTCCAGGGTGCTGGGTATACCATTCCCCTTCCCCAATAAAGATCCCTCAGGGTTTTGACAGGGTTAAACAGGGACACACTTTCCCCCCTCCTATTATACGCCATGCAGCGTATAATAGGAGGCTTATATGGAACTGCAAGGACTGTAGATGGACAAGAAATAACAGCAAAGGATTTGCAAATTTTCACTAGAATACAATGAGAGTCTGGGGAAAAGATGATCAAAATCTAATATCCAATTTGCTGATCTGCTGTCTGTTCTGTATTATCAACCTGTAAGAGTCGCCTTTCTGAGAAATGACCAACAGATAACAGGTGTTATCCCCTTCCCACACCCAATAGTGTGGACCTGGAGAGCAGCAGAAGCTACAGACATCAATCTGTAAACCCATAACTAAATAATGATGGTTTTAAGCATAATTAGAACTATACTTGGTACGTTAGCGTTGTTCAGAAACTAATTATCACCCCACAGTGATTTCCAATTTAGAATGCATACTTAGAATGTATACTTCAGGCAAAAAGTTGTATCAAAATAATGAAGGCAATCTATCCTCCTGCTGTTCTTTATCCAACTTGATGAATGGGAAGCTGCATTTTGCTGAAGAGTAACTAACTTTAAATTAATCCAATTTATGCAAAGAACTTGGAAATTATATTTTCTCTCTCCCTTTCTCCAGTGCTGTACCCAGATTTTTGGGGGGTGGGGAGCTCTGGGCAAGATGCTATCAGTGGACTCCCCCATCTTCTTTGCCATTGCTACCGCTGCCCATTTGGCTGCCATATTCTTCGGGGCTAATCTACACAACCCCTAATAGCAGAGGTGGGCAACTTGTGGCCCTCTGTATGTTTTTGCCTACAACTCCCATCAGCCCTCACCATTGACTATGCTGGCTATGACTAATGGGAGTTGTAGGCCAAAAAGTCTGGAGCACCACAAGTTGCCCAGGCCTAACCTATAAAGAAAGCCCAGAGCAAATGGAGAACCCTGTTCCATCTCCTCAGTCTTGTTGCTGGCTTAGGAGGCCACAGAAGGCAGCAATGCCCCTGCAGCAGGTGCCCAACGGTATGCACCCTTGACATGCCCCCCCCCCACACAGTCTGAGCGATCTGGCATGGGATGGGAACGGAGAAATTTAATTCTGTGCACATATCATCACTGGGTCAGAGCTATTTACAGTTTTTGCCTCTAAAAATGTAGCATTGCCTTGGCACAATCCATTTTGAACTATTACCTATCTCTGGTTTTCAGGTTGCAGATGTTTTCATTTATTCATGAGGTAGCATTCGCAAATGTACTTTTTTGTACATAGGAGCAGAACCCATTTAAACGAGCTGATTCATTATGCTGTTTGTTTTTGTGGTAGCATGACAGCTGTTTAAAAAGGGAGCTCAGATGAAGAATTATTCCAGTATGGCTATTTAGATTCCATTTAAAATGGATCAATATGATTAATATGGAAAGGTAAGTGCAGTGGTTTCTGGGAGGCTATTTCAGGAGGAACCAAACACTTAAATGGTTGCATTTAGTAGAAGGTGGCCAGTCGGTAGAGATGTTAGTCATCACATAGCTTGTCATGTCTTGTGAACCGAGGCAGCAGAGGTTATTTGAGGGTTGTCGAACCCTGAAACACTCCTTTGTCTCTGGGTTTCCATGACTTGCCAAGTCATAGCAAACCGGGCTCCTGTGGGCTCCATGCAAAAATGGCACCCGTGGGTGCCTGGCATGATCTGACAGCCCCTATGGATAATTGAAACCATGATGGGGTGTCGTGACGTGTGAACAGGCCCATTCTCTCCTGTTATGCAAACCTTCTCTACCCTTTAGATTTACTTTGACCACTGATGAGGCACCTATAGACAACTAGGCTGCCCTTGGTCCAAAGCTCCCTTGCACTATATCTGTGGACACACTCATCTGAAAGGTTGGAAAGGTCTGGGTTGGCCAGATTGACTGTGTTTGTATGGGGGTGGGTGGGGGTTGTACATATATGGTATTTTGAAGCTGACTAACAAAGAGACAAAGCATGGACTGAAGAACTATCTAGGTAACATGAAAATACGGTTGGTGGGCGCAGTTCATCTCCCCATGGAGGTGATATTCAATCGTCTCTCAGTGGTTGCACTCCCACTAATCTGTCAGGTTCATAGTTTGGAAGTACTCAGGGCTCATCTACACCAAGCAGGATATTCCACTATGAAAGTGGTATGAAAGTGGTATATAAAAGGCAGGAGCCACACCAAGCAGGATATAACAGTATGAAAGCAGTATATGGTAGGTGTCAATGGGCCCCAACAGTTGTCAGTGCACTTTAGTCCCACTATAAAGTGTGGCTCCTACATTTTATATACCGCTTTCATACCACTGTCATAGTGGAATATCTGCTTGGTGTAGATGAGCCCTTATTCACCCAGATTGGTCTCGAAAGACCCAAGAAGCCTCAGTAGCATAGAGCATTATAGTTGAAGCTGGTGCACCACCAATGACCGCTCCAGAAGAGGCATATCCTGGTCACAGTTGCCCATAGTGTAATATCCAAATTAGATGATCACAATGTATTGTATATGGAGCTGCCTTTAAAGGTGTGTCAAAATGATGTCGCTCTGTACATCAAAGTGTGCATAGCACCAAACTAAAACCTCACTGTCAGTGAAAATACCAGGCCTCCAGAGCTTACTGGGATCATGTATCCCCTGACCAAAATGCTCAGAGTGATCTTGAGATGGAAAATGAAATCAGGAAAGTATCCAAAGGAGAAAGTGTTATACTCAGGGTTGATAAAAAAAATCAATGATTTTAAAAACAACAACTCGTTTTTTTAAAAAAATTAAATCAGATGTTGAAATTTTCTTAAAACAATTAGTAAAAAAAGAGCTATCATCATGAATACTAATTATACAACTTCTATGAATATGTTCACAGCAATTTATGGAGATGGGAGATAACCCAATTAGTCCTATCTTGTACTGCAGTGGTGTAAAGAAGTTCATGTTCTCTCTCTCTCTCTCTCTCATTTTCTCAAGACCTTGCCTCTCTCTAAATGCAAAGATAGAGAAGGTCAATGAATAGAGAATTTGGGGAGATGGAGTAGATCTGAACAAGACAGAGCAGTCTGGATATAAATGCAAGGGATAGGGGAGGGGAACAGGAAAATTAAACCAAAGGGAACAGGAGGTATTCATGAAGTCCTGACTCCTGAGGAAACTTTTGCTGTATATATCCTCCACGGTAGCAGCAGGCCATAAAAGAGACCCAATTTGGAAATATTTTGCTTTTGTACCTGCTGTGATTGAAATTGCCTAAATTTTATTTTTCTAAGAACTTTACATTTATCTAATACCTGAAATAGCTAAGCATTCAAAAATCCATGTGCAACTTTTGTTAATGTTGATGGTTATTGAAGAAGAAAATAAACCAGAAAAATAAACAATTGTATTAGTACAATGTAAAAGCCTGTTCCTTAGTGGTGATTCTGGCACACCATGCCAAAATATCACGCTTAATTGATCAGTTAGAGCTGGTTCACTTCCTGAATGACTTCACTAGTTCATTCTGCTTTAATACTAAAATGATAAAATTATCATCACATTTTTGGTAAAAATTAATCCGAAAAAAATCAGAATTGCTTATTGTGTACCTTCCTTCTAATGAAACTTACATCTCTGTATATGTATTATTAAACAATAATGTACTTCTATTAAAAATTAAATAAAATCTTTCTCACTAGTGAGTTAAACTGCAATTTAAATCATTAAAATAGAATCCTTCAGAGAAGCAATTTAAATCATGATTCATAGCAATTTGATTTAAATCAAATCAACCCTGATTGTATTGACCAGAGTTACATCAACGTGATTTCCCTCCCTTAAACTGTATACATGTGTGTTCTTACCACAATAAAGAGATAGAATTTCTAGATACCCTAAATGACTGTGCCCTCAAACAGCTACCCATGACACTGGCCAGAGGAGAGGCAGCCCTGAGTTAAATCTAAGTGTCTCTGCCCAGGACCTAGTGCAAAATGTGAAGTGGGAAATTGCCAGCATAGTCGCATTTCTCTTCAGGAGAGGGAACGTCACTAAAATGAGGAAATTCACACAAATGAAATAGAAAGGAGTTACTTGTCTTGGCAAGGACTGATCTCTTACCTTGGGTAAAGCTCGCATGTAAAGTATACAGTCTAGAATATAGCAGACTAGTCACCGGGAGTTTGTTTTATGTCAGTGTCACTATGTCACAGTGGTATTTCTAAAGCAAAGCCACATTTTGATTCATCCTGCCAACTATTTGTTTCTCTGAGCTGGTTACTGGATATATAGTTATATTTTGTTGCGTAGTTGTGTTTATAAATAGAGGTTCATACTAAACACATTTTACTTTGGGCACAGGCCCATCTGAAAGCATGAAAGCTGCCCGTAAAATATGTGTGTGAATGCATTCCTGTAGAGACCGAAATGTTACTGGTTCCAGCATTTCGGGGGCTTGAATCATCTGGACTTATGCCCTTAACTGGCTCCAAGGCACTGCTGTTAAACTATGCTTGATGCTCTTTTAAGTAGTGTAACTCTTAGCTCTGAATCCCCTGCCAAGGAGTTTTCTTAGGATAATATAGACTTGAGTTCATCATGCTGTTTACTAGGAAAAGCAAGCTTAGAAACATGGGCTACAACCTTTATTCAACAAATGCCCTTCCTAAGCCTGTTCCTACTTAGCCTCTGAATAGGAGACAAGTAGCTAATCCAAAGGATAAGGGCAGGCCAAGCCCAGAGAGTCATGGTGTCCATCAGCTATCAGGGCAATCCAGAAATGCAGATGCTTGAGGAGAAGCTGGGATCAAACAGGGTGAAGTAGTCCAAAGATAGGTACAGTCCAGTAACAGAGTTGTTATACAAAACTGAGGTCAAACAGACTAGAGCAGTCCAAAGACAGGTAGAGTTCCATGAGTGAGGTAGTTGCTGAGATCCAGAGGTCGGTAGCACAGGAGAGCCATGGGTGTAATAACGGATATCGGACCTATGTTGATCCACCAACTAAGAGACCTCAACAAACAATGTGTGCAACGTATTCCAGATCCTGCCCAGGCCCAGCTGTAGCCAGTTAGCCAGCCTTCAATGCTCCCTGCTCCTAAGGAAACTTTTACCCCTGAGGAACCCCTTACTTCTGAGGAGGCCCTTTCCTCACAAGGAGCATGTTTTTTCGGGCCTTGAGGCACGCACTCTGTCAACATGAGGTGCCTGTGCCTGCAGTTTTGACGTCTGCACTCCCTGGGGCTGGGAGTCAGTTTGACCTCCCACTCTGACTCTGCAGGTGAATTGGGGACATCTCCAGGTCCTCTGCTGCCAAAGGGCTTGGTCAAGCCTCTTTAGAGAGGCTAGGTAGTATCTGGGGTAGTGCTGGGCTTACAGTGCCCATAGGTTCTTCAGAGGTTGTCACATCAGAGTCTTCATCTGAGGATGAATCAACTGAAATGGTGCCCCCTGATTAGCTAAATGATTTATGGTTTTGTTTTTAAATGGCTACAATGTTTGGATACAAGAACTTATAAAAATTTGTGGGTACCATTCAACAGGGACAGTCTGTGTTTAGGTTCAAGGAATCTCATCCCACTCACCTACCTCTGGTCCTGGAAGAATCTCATTGACAAGTAGAACTAGATAATGGGGGCTGTTTAAAATCCTGGCTGAAATTCAGTAGTTAAATATACTACTCGAAATATTTTTGAAAAATTTAATTCCAAAGCACTCTTAATAAAAGTCTTTCAGATTTGTTGTCTTCTCTGGCTCCCCTGCTCAGCTATCAGACCTTCTAATTTCAATTAATAATAATAGTTATATAATAGGTTACATAACTATGGAACACAATAATAATCAAATATGTGACAGTGCACTCATTGTCTAGACTGAGAAGGCACCTTTAGTCATCAAAGAAGTTTAATGAAAAAGAATAATAAATACCATACTGCGATGAAAGTAATTTGTTATAAAGCTTTGGAATTTCAATGTATTCCTAACTTTGACTTCATGCTAGAACTAAAGAAGGTTTAAGCATTTGTTCTTTCTGAAATACATTCCTTTGAACTTTGATTATGCAAAGAAATAAGATTTAGTTTAAAAAATGATAAGGGAATACTTTGGCCTGCATGAAATTGTTTTGTCCTATTTAAATCCTCCAATAAAATCTTGCAAACCTTGTGCTAGGTATGAGTCATTTTTACAGTAGTCAAAATGATCCATTATCAAATAACTTAGAAAGGGCTGGACAGAAGTGAGTGGATGGATTTTTTTTTAGACCAAATCAAGGACAAGGTAATAATATGATATGAACTAAAATAAGGAGCAATGGATAATACAAGAGTAGAATTAAGCACTTTCCCTCATCAGTAGTAGCTGCCTTCCTTCAGTTTTAGTGTCGAAATGCCTTTCAAATTTATTTATCATTATTGCATTTATATCCCGCCTTTTTTCGTGCAAGGAACCCGAGGCAGCGTACATTATCCTTCTCCTCTCCACTTTATCCTCACAACAACAATCCTGTGAGGTGGATTGAGCTGAGAGTCTGTGACTGGCCCAAAGTCACCCAGTGGGTTTCCATGGCCGAGTGGGGACTAGAACCCAGATCTCCCGAATCCGTCTGACACTCTAGCCATTACACCACGCTGGCTATTATAACCATTGCCCAGCTTCTATTTTTGTTCTTCACTCTCCTTCTTCTGCATAGTGTTATAACTCACTCTTACTAACAGGCTCCAGGGGAGTGATGCGTACATACAATTTATTTCTCAAACCCCGTCTTTAAGTCATGTTTTGTGATTTGACTATGTTCAGACCTATGTTGATCCACCAACTAAGAGACCTCAACTAACAATGTCCCTGTTGAATGGTACCCACAAATTTTTATAAGTTCTTGTATCTGGTTCAGTTATATCATTTCTTTGTTTGTTGCTCACCTTCCTGTAAAACTGTGGGAACTTTGCATCTTGTCCCCATAGCTAGGAAAGCAATTTTGAGGAAATAAATAATATAGCTGAAAGGGAAAAGACTTTCCCCCGCTGCTACGCTGATCAATTTTTTAAACACACACACCTGCCATGGCTGCATTTCAATAAAAAATAATAATAACATTGGTAGTCTGTTAAGGAGATTTCCTTGCCACTCATGTCTACATATATATATATATATATATATATATATATATATATCCCTTTATCCCACCTTATATATATATATATATATATATATATATATATATCCCTTTATCCCACCTCATTACTAAAAAAGGAACTTAAGGTAGCTAACAGAAACAAGAACACTGCATAATATTTAAAAACAATATATCACCACTCATTCCTAACAATCAAATCATTTAAAACTTCCATATTTAACATAAGCCAAAAATAGCAATATTTTAGAGTACACCCCCCCCACAATATTAAAAAAAAAACCATAAAAGATCTATAAGCTTTTTAAAAGCCTTTTTCTAACCAGCTCCTGAAAATAATAGAGTGCTGGGGCCTGACAGATCTCAAAAAACCAAAGCATTCCACGGCATAGGTGCCACTACAGAAAAGGCCCTACACTTAGGCCATAGCTAGACCTAAGGTTTATTATTATTATTATTATTATTATTATTATTATTATTATTATATTTATTTGTATCCCGCCTTTTGCCCAACGCTGGGCCTCAAGGCGGCCTTACAAAGTCCAAAATATACATGGGGGGGAGGGAAACAAAACCATAAACAATTAAAAAATACACAACAAAATTATAAGACATTAACATAGATGGAGGGCTGGATTATTCTCCAAAGGCCTGCTTGAACAAAAAAGTTTTAGCCTGCTTCCGAAAGCCCATCAAGGAGGGAGCCAGCCTAGCTTCCCCAGGAAGAGAGTTCCAGAGCACTGGAGCAGCCTCCGAGAAGGCCCTCTCCCATGTTCCCACCAAGCACGCCTGTGAAGATGGTGGGACTGAAAGAAAGGCTTCTCTAGAAGATCTCAAAGCACGGGCAGGCTCATAAGGGAGAATACGTTCTTTCAAATAACCTTGGATCGTCCAGGGGTCAAACCTGTTCATCTAGGTGACACACAGGGGATCCAGTGCTCAAGCAGGGGCGAACCCTGGATGATCCCAGGATAAACCTTAGGTCTAGCTGTGGCCTTAGTCACACTTGCAAGGCAGGGATCTGAACAAGTGCTTCGGATGACAGCCAGAGCGTGTGAGGAGGAACATATGGAGGAATGTGATCCTTTGGTTAACTGGGCTCCAAGCTGTTTAGGCCTTTAAAGGTTGAACCCAGGACCTGGAAACAAACTGGCAACCAGTGGAAATCAAACAACATTTTTTAAGTGTTAAAAGTACTTCGCCCCAGTGAGCATTGTGGTCACTGCATTTTGCACCATGACATGACAGGCCTATCAAATGCCCACAGCCATTTCTTTTCCTCCTTAAATGCCACCATGATCCACTGGACATACCCTGCAGCCAAAGAGTTTGCGCATCCTAAGTAGCTGACACCTGAACTTCTAAGGAAATAGACATAAAAAGAGGAGTTGTGCACAAGTATTCAGAATAACTTCAACCATCTCAGATGGAAATAACGAATTAGATAGAGCCCACTTAAATAAAATCCTCCCTCCCTCACAACAAGTATATAGTACGGTAATGCTGTGAAGAGTGGGAAAGGAAAGATGGGTGAAAAAAATGGATTACTTACACTTGAGGGACAAACTATGTGGAAAGTAGTTGCTGAGGGTGTCAGAATGGGAATAGAATCTAGGGTGATTTCTCTATGTGAAAGGGTGAAAGTAAAACACCACCCTTGAAGCTCAAGCCAAAATTTAAACATTTCCTTCTCAGTTCCATGGGATTTTACATCTCAGTAAATAAACTTAGTAAAGGATTTCAGCCTGACAGACCGATCTTATACATCTTTGCCAAGTCTCGCTGAGCTCACTGAGACTCCGCCCCCCCTAATAAATCCTAATAAGAGATGCAGGCTCACCCTGAGAGCTGGCAACAATGTCTTTTTTCCCCCTTGGGCATGCTGCTAACAGCAAAATGTGTTTCGGTGTCATTGTTTTAAAAATTCTGTCCAAAAGTAAATTCATCAGAATGTTGGAAATGTTTTTTCAAATTGGCGTGAGTTGCGAATATGATAATAACAACAACACTTTTGGTGGGAAAGAATAGACTTTATACTGTGGGAATACTTATTTCTGTGTCCATCTAAGGTGTCTATCTGGGAGAGTTCCATGTGAAACTTGGTAAAGGAAAGGGAGCACCCTGGGAAATTTTCCTGGAAACTATTTAATAATGTCAAGGGAGCTGAAATAAGCCAGTACTGAGTTTTGTGGAAAGAGGTTTCAAATTATTCCCTAAAAGCCTTGTTCCATAGTGGCATGAAGGTGCTTACCTTTCTTTTTCTGTTAAAGAAACATTTACTATTTTTAATAAAATTTTCAGCTGTGGCTAATGTAGACAGAATGGTGGTTGAGAATGGCTTACAGGAGAAGATGGCACAGTTTAGGAAATCACATTTCACACATCATGGATCTGTGGGATTGCATGCCCCCACCCCCTGCCCCATGGGCACATGGACTTCCCAACTCCCTTTCATGGTATGAGTTAACCACAATTTTCTGTGGTGTTTTAACCAGATGTACTGTGGCTAATGTTAACTGCTTCCAAACTAGGAATTAAAATCCACTTCAGTCTGTGATTTCGGTTTCAGATTTGGAGGGAAACTATTTATTTATTTATTTATTACATGTATATGCCGCCCCATAGCCAAAGCTCTCTGGGCAGTTTACAACAGTATTTTCAGTAGTAAGCACAGTTTGTCTGATTCAGATATCATGGCAAACTATGGTTATCTTGCTTATGGGGTCAGGCAATGTGGAATTATTATGGGGAATATAGCGTTATATGTGGTGGCACCATTTTAATTCCACTTCCAACTTTTCATGCAAATGCTGTGGTCTGGAATGGATCATTATTGCTGAGAAATATTGTCCTGTGACTTCTATTGCCCTGTTGATTGGTGGTGAAACTACTGGGTGAGCAACTGAGAAATGTCCTGAGAAATAGCTAATCTTAAAATTTGCTGCCAATAACATTACTTAGGAGTGCTAGGAAAACTGATCCCTCAACTTTCGAATGATTTGGTCAACACGGGATGTGTACGTTTCCCCACTGAGAGTAAGCAAGCCATATTCACATTAGAAATGGTTTAGCACGTGGTAATGCCATTTCAAATGAATAGTTTAAAAATTAGCTTTCCCAGTTTGAAGCCCAACTGTGCCTGAAATAACAGAAGTGATAACCCATGTCTTGGATATGTAATAGTATTGCAATACAACACAATAACATTTCATTGCAATACACTACAGTATGAAGCCATTACAATTACATTTGCTGATTTTTTAAAAAAAATATGTTGTGAATAGAAAAGAAGTAGCGATCAGAGCAGGGTGGTTTGCCTCTATAGGGATGGGGATACAAGATGCTGCAAAGGACACTGGGATACCTGCAGGGATCAGGCTGGAGGGCTAAGGGGGCAAAGGAGCTGATGGGTTAGCCAGTGAGCAGCCAGCCCACCATGGCCGGATCTACACTAGTCTTATACCGTTGCTAGTGTCCCTTTCTAACGTGGTTTCTCTGTATCACGGGGCACACTAGCGTTACTTACGTTTAGCTGCAACGGTACTTCAGGGCACACTGTTCAATCCTTTCCGTTCTTCCTCTTCTCTGAGAGTAAGCAGAGCTGCTCGGTTTGCTCCACCCACTTCCTGCCTCGTTCCTAGCCAGCAGCAGTCATAAGCACACACAAACTCCCTCCCTACCAAAACGTCTTAATACAAGTCCCAGGGAATAGCCTGAATGCATAGGAGCCAGCCACTTTCCTGAAGCTAAGATGGGCTGGGTCTGGTCAGGGTTTGGATGGGTGACCGAATTGAAAAGTTTTAGCAGCAACCCCAGCTGTTGAGATTATTTCAAACACACCATTTAAGCCCCGCTGGTCATGAGTTTTGGACTGGGAGCAGAGATCCTTGTTAATTTTCCTGCACGGAGCTACAGCGCTCCTTTGAGCGCTCCTCAGCTCCTTTGCAAAGAGGGGGGAAATGTTAAAAAAAATCATAAAAAATCAACTGATGACCCAATTCGATTCAAATTTGGTATTTGAATTACTGTGCCAATTTTGGTGTCTTTATCTTTAAAGCTTACACAGATGTAAGCATTTGTTTAAGATCCTGCTCCTGTGCCCACAGCAGCGGCTCGGGCGAATCTTTTGCAAAAGGAGCACAATTAAGGCAGGATGCATGGGAGTACTTCACAATAAAAGCAGATTCTAAGGCGGAAAACTTCTGAGTCCTTTGCATGCAATTTGCAGTGATTGCACAGTATAACGCTGGTGTGACTTATCTGCTGTAGCAGATAAGATAGCAAATGGGGCAAAGTAAGGAGAACAGGAAGTGGGCGGAGCAAACCCAGCAGCTCTGCTACTCTCAGAGAAGAGGAAGAGGAAAATTACCGGTAGAACGAGGCACATGAATCAGTAGCCACGGTGCAATATAAGAAATAGAACCAGTAAGTACAACTCATTTACAACGTTGGAGACCCAGGGTCACGTGATGCTGTGCGTCACAGTAACCCCTTCAAAACGTTAGAATAACATCAGTGTAGATTCCCACCATGGCTTATTTTCAGGGTGGCTTGTAGTGATGTACAAAACCAGCCCTATGAGTCCTTGTTAACAGAGTTTTACTTTAATTTCCTGCACCAGTTGAACCATTCCGGAACTAACACGACAATTTTAGATTTTGGCACCCATGTTGTTCTTTTCTCTCTCACCTACTAATGACCTTGGCAGCCTCCAAATAGAATAAATTGACACCACAAACATAAATATTACATGGTTAGTTTCATTTTCCTTAATAAGGAGGCCCCAAAAAGAATTTGGATGGTTTGGGACTGCTGGGGGCCCATGAAACTTTGAAAGTATGCAAGAAGATATCTTTCACGGCAAGAAAACATGAGCTACGCTATTATCCAAGCAGCATCAATAAACTCACAGCATGGACCTGTCCATCTGATGTTGAGTCAGCAACGCCCACTCGGAAATAAGTCTCACTTGTTTTAGTAGGAATTACTTCCAGGTAAATGCATAGAGCATGTCACCTTAGGAGTGCAATCTTATGCACGGCTACTCAAAAATAAGCCTCATTGAGTTTAATGGGATTTACTCCCAAGTAAGTATAAAATATGCATAGGACTGCACCCTTAGGCTGCAATCCAAGTAAGATTGCAGCCTAAGGGTGCAATCCTTTGCGTATTCTCAGCATTCCTCAGCCAGTGATGCTGGGAATTGTCAGACCTTTTTCTGTCTATACATGCATAGGATTGTGCCTTAACTGTGTTTAACAGGCATGACTCAGATTGCACTTTCATCAAAGCAGGAAATAGCATTTGAATAAAATAATCAGATTTAAAAACCTTGGAACAATGATGTTTCCCATAAATAGAAATAATTGGTTGTACTTTAATTAATAGAAATTATTTCTGAAAGTATTTTGGGTGAAAACAGGTGGGTGAGTATGTGCAGAAGATGACATTCAATCTGAAATGCAGCTGTTCATAAATCTTCTTTTCATCAAAGTATCATGTCTCAGTAGAACAAGTGTGACACGCATTTTGCTAGAGTGAGATAAACAGAAAAGGGTTGACTCTAGGTAAAGAGTATTTTGGAAACGAGTGCTTACGCTTTGGCATCATGTAACCCTGCCATAACCGACATGGTTGCTGAGAAACAGCCTTTTGAAAACATGGGCAGTGGATGATAAAAGGGTTAGAAATGGATCTGCCTGGAGCTTCTAGTGATCAGGTGATGAAACATCTACACTTAAACACTTCCTTCCTTCCTTTGCCAGTGATTCAGTTTTGCTTTAGTGCCAGTGACAGACTAGTGCCATGTTTAATAGAACTGTGTTTCATTCCTTCACAAGACACTTTGTGAAGATAATGCTACCAGATGTTCTCTTTTTATATTTATTAGAATTTTTAACACATACTGGATGGGGTAAACTTTGCTAGTCAGAACAAAAGAAACAGTGATACACAAATGCAAGGAGAAAGATAGTAGATAACATGGTTAACTGGACCAATAGTTACTAGGACCCATCAATATCTACTAAAAATTCCCTAACTGGGGCTTAGGGAAATTATACTGGGGCTGGTCGAAATTATACACAGATGTTCTGCACCCTATTATTTCAGTTTAGATTTGAATGTTCTGTCCCTGTGTTTCCTGCTTTGGCCAAAAATGTTGTGGAGCATCAACAACAGCAGTTACCATTTGCTTACATTACAAGGCCATGAATACTTCTTCTAGGCTGACCATATGAAAAGGAGGACAGGGCTCCTGTATCTTTAACAGTTGTTTGAAAAGGGAATTTCAGCAGGTGTCATTTGTATATATGGAGAACCTGGTGAAATTTCCTCTTCATCACAACAGTTAAAGCTGCAGGTGCCCTGCCCTCTTCTAAATCTGGTCACAGTATAGCTGCAGTATAGTTCCTGCAGCTTTAACTGTTGTGATGAAGAAGAAATTTTACCAGGTGCTGCATGCATACAAATGACACCTGCTGAAATTTCCTTTTCTATGCAACTGTTAAAGATACAGGAGCCCTGTCCTCCTTTTCATATGGTCACCCTACTTCTTCCGCCTTTCAGAAGTGATACCATTGGGATAATTAACACAAGGCCCAAGTAACAGATTTCAGGAGTATTATTTCTTTAGGTGGGTCTTTCAAAAGTGCAGTAAAGCTCAATTCCAAGCACTGCAACAATATAGATCAGGGTGGACAAATTGTGGCTTGTTGGAAGCTTACAAAGCATTGTAACTGAGCCTATTTTAAGACAAATGGATGAACCTGCTAGAACGTTTTTGCTTACATATCTAAGATTAGCATAGATAGTATAAGGTAGGTATAGGACACAATAGCTAATATTGGTTCAGTAGTTTTTGTCAGTTATTTGTACTTTGGAAAAGAGAGAAGTTTAAGAGAACAGGTTATGGATAATGTACTTTTTAAAGATCATTTAGCCACTTCTGACTAATTCCAGAGAAATTTAGAAAATCTGTAAATTCTCCTAAGCATCCTGTCTCTGTAACTTGTGGATGGAAACATATCTTTAAAAAGTATATTAACAGTACAGTAGTTTTTGTCAGAGTTACTTGTACTTTGGAAAAGGAGAAGTTTAAGAGAGCAGATTGTGGTTAATGTACTTTTTAAAGATATGTTTCCATCCACAAGTTACAGAGACAGGAAGCTTAGGAGAAGTTACAGGTCTTCTGAATGTCTCTTGAATTAGTCAAAAGTCAGTAATGATGTTTTCAGAAGGGAGGCACTTAGATTTAGAGTAGGGGGCTTAAATGAGGCCAGACCACTTTATAATATCCAATCTGTAAGATTATTATATTATGGATACCAAATATCCATATCTTCTGTAAATCATCCAGAGAGCTTTGGCTATGGGGTGGTATAGAAATGTAATAAATAAATAAATAAAAATTAAAAAATATGGTATTAAATAATATGGCATTTGAATTAGGGGTATAAAAGAAAGTTTTGCCTGATGGGTGAGGTTCCTGCCTTCCATCTCAACTCTAAAAGAACATCTTCTTTTTGGTGGAAGAGGGGACAGGGGCTCTGCCAGTAGATTTGTTCTAAGTCCTATAGTTTTCTTTCTGCTTCTGTATTATGAAAGGTGTGTGTTAAGAAATCATTATAATAAAAAGTACTTTATTTCACTCTAACTGGTTGTATGTGTAAATAATATATTTGTATTTGAACTCAGCATTTTATTGTGTCAGGACAGTGATATATCCTGTCTTCACAACAGAATGAAATTTAATAGGGATAAATGCCAAGTTCTACATTTAGGAAATAGAAACCAAATGCACAGTTACAAGATGGGGGATACTTGGCTCAGCAATACTACAAACGAGAAGGATCTTGGAATTGTTGTAGATCACAAGCTGAATATGAGCCAACAGTGCAATATGGCTGCAAGAAAGGCAAATGCTATTTTAGGCTGCATTAATAGAACTATAGCTTCATCTATAGGCCTCATCTAGAGTATTGCGTCCAGTTCTGGGCTCCACAATTCAAGAAGGACGCAGACAAGCTGGAGCGTGTTCAGAGGAGGGCAACTAGGATGATCAGGGGTCTTGGAAACAAAGCCCTATGAAGACAAACTGAAAGAACTGGGCATGTTTAGCCTGGAGAAGAGAAGATTGAGGGGAGACATGATAGCACTCTTCAAATACTTAAAAGGTTGTCACACAGAGGAGGGCCAGGATCTCTTCTCGATCCTCCCAGAGTGCAGGACACGGAATAACGGGCTCAAGTTAAAGGAAGCCAGATTCCAGCTGGACATCAGGAAAAACTTCCTGACTGTTAGAGCAGTACGACAATGGAATCAGTTACCTAGGGAGGTTGTGGGCTCTCCCACACTAGAGGCCTTCAAGAGGAAGCTGGACAACCATCTGTCAGGGATGCTTTAGGGTGGATTCCTGCATTGAGCAGAGGGTTGGACTCGATGGCCTTGTAGGCCCCTTCCAACTCTGCTATTCTATGATTCTATGATTCCTAGCCCATGTCAAATTCTAGTAGACAGTTTGGCGGGGGCGGGGCGGGGATGCTGTCATAATTCTAATACCTTTCACTACAAGTCCCATCAGCCCTACTCAGCATAGTCAGTGGAATCAAACATCTGAAGGGCCACAAGTTGTCCATCCCTGATATGGATAAATAACATCAGTAATAATCTGTGTTAGTGTTTGACTTCAGAACATGTCTTTTCACATGTGGGGGGTGGGGACAGCAGGGACCATGTGTTGCCCACACCTGGTCAAGAAGCTGCAGCAATACACATTATGTTGTTGATGTTGATATACATATTTAGGTGAAAGCCTAGTAGAGGTGCTTGTGGTCATTAAACCCATTCATCTGGATTATAATATGTAACTCATTTTAAAATTATATGTATTTAGTTAGCACTTTAAAAGTGCAAAATATTGTCTGGAAAGCAGCTCTGACTGCTGCACACTGGCTTCTACAATGTGTTGTATGTGGAATTGCCCTTGAAGACCTCTCGGAAAGGTCACTTGGTCCAAAATACAGAACTTAGAGCATCTCTACATTTTGAAAAAAAAACTTGCTGCCTTCGATTTGTTTTCTTTGTGGAATTATGATTGGCGACATTACAGGGCCGGCCACTGGTGGCCATGTGATTTGAATTGAATACTTCTCTCTATGTGCTCCATTCACTTTAATGGGACATCACCACCTAGTGGAGGAATTATAGCACAACAAGTTTACACACTGGGAGGATCCTGCTGTTTCCCAGATATTACCACATAGCAAAAAAGCCTGTCATAAGACAGGTGTAGAGGAGCAGTCTGGTGAGGAGGTTGGTGGGTTTTGGCCCCTCTGCTAGGCCGGAAGCTCCTGGCAGTTCTCTTTCTTCAGAACTTGGAACTTCCATAGAAGGCCGCAGTTCTGAGAAACGTTGCTAGATGGCGCCAGAGGGCAAAACCTAGAAGTGGCTTGGAGGTGCCCTCTGGCCTTCTATCTTGGAACTTCCATAGATGGCAGTTATTTTTCTTGGAACTTCCATAGAAGGCCCCGTGAGCTCAGAATTTTTAAACATGCAAATAGGAGAGAAGGCAGAGGCAGTGGATTGGCCTATAAGTGCAAATAGGAGAGAACATGCAAATAGGAGAGAAGGCAGAGGCAGTGGATTGGCCTACTGGTTGGCGATGTCATTGTGACATCACCAACCAGTAGGCCAATCCACTGCCTCTGCCTTCTCTCCTATTTGCATAAGTGGCTTGGAGGAGGCCTCTAGGCATGTGTGTGTGTGTGTGTGTGTGTGTGTGTGTGTATATATATATATGGGGGGTCTTAAAGCAAAATTTCCAGTGGATAGCAGAGGAGCATCCTGGACACTGATGACATTGTGTGATGTACAAACTTTCACGAGTGGCCCATCACAAGTGTGCAATAAATTGCTCATTTAGAGAAGCTCTTAAGTTGTTGACTGGCATGGGCTATAAGGAGCATAACCTGTCACTGTGGAAACACCTTCACTTCTGAGTCCAATTCGAGGTGCTGGTGCTAACATTTAAAGCTATATTGGTTGGGATGAGTGCATCTGCCTCAAGGACCCCTTGCTTCTGTGCAAACCTGACTGTGCTTTAAGATTATCTCATGAGGGCTGTTTGGAAGGATGCTGGAAGTTGTAGGACATTTTTCTCTCTAAACATGCATAGGGTTGCACTTTTAATAGATTTTCAACCAGTAATTTTCCCCACCAACGAGCAGGTTTTAACGTATTCCAACAGTTTTGAACTTGTATTTTCGTTTAAATGGGATTTTATCCACACTTTTAAATTTGCTGCTGTGTTGCTCTTGCTTTTGTATGTGTTTTTCATTGTTGCACTTATTTTTTATATTTTTCTCTTGTAAGCCACCTTGAACAATTTTGAAAAGGCAGAATATAAATCCTTGAAATAGATGTATCCATTGGAGTCTACTGGTGGACCACTGGGTAATTTTGGGTGCGACATCTAGTCATGACTAGGTGTCCCTTGATCTGATACAATAAGGGACTTCTTATGTTCTTAAGCAAGAGTACATATTCAGGATCACTTAATGCAGATTAATTATGCTTTAACTGTCAACAGAGCCTGATAATCACTTTCACTTTGTTAAGTTAGCACACATTCAATTGTATCCAATGGTTTCCTGCTACCAGCAGAAAGGGCAACACTGCTGCAGCCCCCCCCCCCCCAATGCACCTCTAAATCTGTTCCGGTGTTTGAGGGACCCCTACTAAAGCAGGTTGGGGGGGAATGGAGGGATGTAGGAAGAGGAGGGAAACAGGAATGCCCATCATGTGAGCAGATATCCACTCATATAACACTGGATTTAATCCATGGCCCGACCACAGGAAACCCCCTTTTTTTTAATAGTAAAATTGCATAAGACAGGTTATTTATTTATTTATTCATTCCATTTTTATACCGCCCAACAGCCGAAGCTCTCTGGGTGGTTCACAAAATTTAAAACCATTCAAAGTATAAAACAAACAGTATAAAAACATAATATAAAATACAATATAAAAGCACAACCAGGTTAAAATTAGCAGCAGTGCAGAAATACAAATTTAAAACAGCAAAGTTAAAATTAAATTTATGGACTGTTAAAATGATGAGAAAACAAAAAGGTTTCAGACCTGGCATCTGAAAGAATATAGTGTAGGTGGTTAGGCTACCTCTTCTGTTCCAGTTTTCTGGAAATGTGTCAAAGCATATCTGGTAAACATTTTAACATTCATACTTTTTCGAAACTACTTATAAGAATGGCAAACACAGTGGGTTAGATACAGATTTAGTCATGCCTAGAATAAACCCATTTAAACCAATGTGACTGAGTTAAGTTGTATTGATTTCAGTGGGTGCACTACAAGTATGACTAAATACTTACAGTACATTCAGTGTTCTGTTTTTACCCATTAAGCAACATGGATCTTCAGAGCTCTTCAGCAACCCTCTGTGTTCACTTGTGAAGTGCTGAAGGCATGAATTCAAAAATTAAACCTCCTTGAAGGTGCTTCTTTACCTACACAAGTTCAATCAGATGCTCTTCGTTATTTGTAGCATTTATTAGAAGAGTCACACACAGTAATAGCATAACAGGTTTTAAAGACCCTCTATTAATGTGAAGAGAATTAGACTGACTTGAGTCATGAAACGTTCGGATTTCTTGGGACAGATTCTGAAGCAATTTCTTATCTGCCCTTAAATATCCTCCCCTTGTAAATTATTTTGTGTGTGGTATTTCATTCTCTAGATCTTTGGGGGATTCAGGAGCCTGAAGCTGCCTCTGCTTTCTTTTTAATATCACTGTAGCACAATGCAGTTGCATGTGTGAACATCCTTGTTCTGCAGGATATATTAATCTCTCTGCCAAGTTTTATTGTAAAGCGATTTCCCTGAGGAGAACTATTCAGCCACCTTTCCAACTGCCCAATTTAACGGCTTCAAAAAGCTTTTGCCTGCTATTCATTCAGTATCTTTTTACATTGTATTCATACAACTTTCATATATTATAAACAATCACTAGAAAATGTATCTTTTAAGGCAAGTCACTTCATAAACAGTTGCTAGTAAATGTATCGTTTAGGGCAATTCCCTTAATAGAATAAATGTGCTGCTTAATTTCTGACAGGCACTTCTTATAGCAAAACTGAATTTTATGAACTCCATGATAGTAGCAAACAGGGAATAGGAATGACTTAAATACTAACATTTTCTCTGCAATTTTGAAAAAAAAAGGGTTCTGTTGTTGTCATATTGTTAAGGTAAGTACTTTATATCTTGTGTTAACCTGTCTTCCAATAACTTCGGAAGAAGTTACTACCAAATTTAGGAAGGCTCTTAAAAACCATCTAGGGGTGATTCATTTTTAGTTCTAGTTTTAATTTTTTAACAATCCCCACCACCATATCCTTGTTTCTCTATGGACCTTAGAATTGAGAATCAAAATGTTCTCCATTTTCTGTAAGCTGTCTAGCCCCAAGGCTTGCAAGGTTTTCTGTGACATTACGGCAGCAGAGCCACCTTGGCCTTTTTAGGGTCACCTTGGCCTTTTTAGGGCATAGTCCTCTTTGTTCTTCTCTGTTCAGTATACAGTCGTAATACACTGTTCCAAAAGACAAGTTAATTGTCATGAAGCAAAGCAATCTTACATTAATTAAATTGAGGCAGGCTAGCCTTGCCTTTTTTCCACACCGTGTCAGGTTAATCTGATGACAAGCAAAGATGGTTCAAATAGTAATACCGAAAGCTCCTGTCTGTAATGCACTGAAGTGCCAGCCAACTTTTTAAATGGCTTTTACGTCCTGACAAGTTAATGACATTTCTATTGTTTGTGTGTGCTGTGAAAGCTTCAGAAACCAACTTTACTTTCCCCTGGGCAACAACTGAAGAACCTACTGAAAAATCTAAACAGTGTCTGCATTTTGAAATACCATTTACTCCAAAGATCAGTAAGACACATGCAGCTGTAAAATGTGATTGTTGTGCAAGTGTAACATGAATTCTTGTCATCTATCATAACATGCATGAAATAATGTTATCAATATGTACTATGGTACTGTAGACACATGGGCCAGGATCTACTGCATTTCTAACCATATATGCTTGAGGTTGAACTTGAGTAATTAGGTTTTATCTTATTCGTCACAGCAAGAAAGACAAATCAGTCTTAAACTATCCTACAGTTGTGTGTACACAGCCTCTGATTTGCCCATTACAGGTTTTCTGGATTTGCACTTGTTCCCTATTGAAAAGTCTCTAACTTCATTTCCCCGCACAGCCAATAGGAATCTATTAAGGCTGGTCTATCAAACATGAGGGCGGGGAATCTAATCAGGATATTTGGGGCTACCGCTGCCACTCCCTGCACAAATTATCACTCTTCAGAGCTAGGAAGTGATGTCCAATGGCTACCATTCCATGCCCCCTGATTCCACTTCAGTGTCAAGGAGTATGGGAAGAGTGGAATTTGGCAGCTAATACTGGCAAATTCCAAAGGTAGAAGAATATGGATTGGATGGTCAGGGTAGTGGGTGGCCAGACTTGGATAACAGGGATGGTTAGTTGGCCATAGGGCTCAGATGGTACAGAGACCCAGTGGAAAGGATATTGATAGGTTAGATAAGGATAGACAGTAATGGATAATGAGGTAATTTTTAGTAAGTATCAGTCCTACTACTGGCTCACCCGTACACCAAACCCATAATATTTTTTCTAGGGTGAGGCACATATGTCGTATATATCTTGCAATATATCAGTAAGCTCAGAGAATGGTTCCTTTTTTGTTTTCCCACCAACTGCCTTCCCATCTTGTCCACAGAGGCAGGCAGGACTTTGAGAAAAGAACATTCCAATTGTCATAAGTTCAATGAGAAACAGCTACAGAAAATGGTGCCAATATTTTATGCAGAGAAAAACATTTCCTCGAGTTAAGAACTGGAGACATTTTGATCCTTCGTTTGATGCCTTATGACTTACAACTTGCTCAAACATAGCTGTGAGCTGAATTCTGGTGCTTTCCCTTTTTTTTTTTTTGATACTGAGAATATTCTCTTGGAGATCCCCTCCCCCCACTCCTTTACATAAGACCATAAGAAGAGCCCTGATGCTGGATCAGACCAAGGGTCCATCTAGTCCAGCACTTTGTTCACAGAGTGGCCAACCAGCTGATGACCAGGGACCCATAAGCAGGACACGGGTGCAACAGCACCTTCTCACCCATGTTCCCCAGCAACTGGTATATATAGACTTACTGCCTCTGATACTGGAAGGAGCACACAACCATCAGGGCTAGTAGTCATTGATAGCCTACTTCTCCAGGAATTTATCCAACCCCCTTTTAAAGCCATCCAAATTGGTGGCCATCACTACATTTTGGGGGAAAGAATTCCATAGTTTAATTATGCGCTGTGTAAAGAAGTACTTCCTTTTATCTATCACGAATCTCCCACCAATCAGATTCATGGGATGACCCTGGATTCTACTATTATGAGAGCGGGAGGAATTTCACCCCACCCCCAATCCACCTTCTCCACAACATGCATCATTCTGAACACCTTTATCATGTCCCCACTTACTCACCTCTTTTCTAATCTATACAGTCCCAGATGCCATAATCTTTCCTCATAGAGGAGTTGCTCCAACCCTTGATTAGTTTAGTTGCCCTTTACTGCACTTTTCCAAACTCTACAATATCGTTTTTGAGGTGCGGTGACCTGAATTTTATACAGTACTCCATAGATTTGTATATGGGAAGTATGCTCTTCGCAGATTTATTTTCAATTCCTTTTCTAATTATACCTAAAATGGAATTTAGCTTTTTTTTACAGCAGCTGGACACCAGGGGGTGGGGCGTGGGGCTTTCTTCACAGCGCCAGGTTGGCACTGCTCCACTGCCAAACCCCGCGCTATCCCTGGTGAGTGGTGGTGGTGGAGGCAAGTTGTTCTAATGAGGGTCACCGGGCCCTGCCCCTCCCCCATTGGCAGCTTCTGGTGCTCAATAGCGGCTCCGCGTGAGGACAGACCAGTGAAAGAGCCAGGCTGACCTTGCTCTGGCAGAAAACGTCAGGCTAATTCCCTGACTTTTCAGCCGCTCATCTTTTCCCTCTTTGCCCTGGAGTGGTTTTGAATCTGCGGCTGCGTCATCAAGAACCTTCTATGTTACCCTGTTTTTAATCAGATCTTGCCACTAGCTTTTATCATCAGACTTCCTTTTTACAGAAAAATTAAAGGACAAATTCATTTAGTACATGGATTTTATTAGTTATCAATTAGAATTCCAACACAAAGTACAAAGCATATCCAGATCTATTCTCTCTCATATATATATATATGGATGCTTTGTATTTTTATTCTTAATACTTTAATCATAAAAAATGTATTGGCTTCAAGATAATGCTGCACCAACATTTATATCACTTACATTTGCAGTTTTGAAGATGATAGGTGTATGATGTTGGGGTGAGGGGGGTTACAAAATTTTTGATGCAGGTTTGGCTCTACTGGTACTGAATAATATCATCAGTGGTTGCAGCCACTCATTCAAAACTTTCTCTGCACCAACAAATGCTCTTAATGGGGACTTGACTGACTGTAAATTATACTGAGGAGTTTCTATTTTTAATCATTGTAGTGTCAGTTACTCAAAAGTTGAGATTAAATGCTCCTACAAACACAGGATGATTTATCCCTGTCACATGAGAGCAACCTGTCATAAATAGTTTGTTTTATTCTTCAATCTGTGGATTACTTAAAAACTAGACTAAATACCCCAAAGCATATATACAGCACAATCCCATGCATGTTTATTTGGAAGTAAGTCCCACTGAGTTCAGCAAAGCTTACTTCCAAGGTTGCAATCCTGTATGTACCTTCTTGGAAGTAAGTCCCATTATTCAATGAGGCTTACTTCTGAGTAGATGTGTATAGGATAATCTGAGTGACACTTTCAAACCGTGGCCCCCACCTTTCCACCATACCCAGGTTTCCAGGGAAACCTTTTACAGCTGCAAAGCCATGACAGGGAGTGTGAGAGCTACTCCCGTGAGAAACTCTGGCAGAGATAAGCTTGCAGAGACATTGACATTCTAAAACTATTCAGAATAAATCTACCTATGGACTTATACCTATACCTGACACATATGATGGCTTGCTCCTTTCCCATGAATTCTGCATGAGCTGTGGTTCTTCTTACTATTGGCATTTCAGTGAATGCTTCTGTTCTTGACAAGATTTCTTGCTCCTATTTTTATTTCCTTAGTTACTATGTAAATCAGTTTTCTGGACTCTGTTCAGCTCTTTCATATATTCCTGGCACAGTACCAGTGCATTTCCCCCACACTTCTGTTGTTACTATGAGCTCATTTACATGATCAGAGACACCAGCACTGGTTGATGCGAGGCCTCTAAGTCTTACCCAATTATTTACCTATGCAAGGAGGCGAGGATGTATTAACCACATCCTCTTGCTCTTAGGTCACTGTGCATTGCAAATATCCACCACTTCAGGGTCCAAAAAATAACTCTTCGATGTGGCATCGGTCAGTTATTCTCAGATGAAACAGAAATACTCTAATTACATCTATGAAGCATCAGTTTTATATCGCTTTTACTCCCCCTGAGCACATGCTTAATGGAGAGGAGAACAGTATCATAATGGTTAGCCCTGCCTTAACCTACTCTACTTCCACACTTGGATCACAAGCTCTACATCGGGATCTATGTGCGTAGATTCCAGCATGCACAAACACTATGCCATGATTGGTGTGTAAATCACAAAGCTGGAGCTGATGCACTTAGGTCCCTATGCAGCTATTATGATCAACACATGGACATTGGGCATCTGGAAGGATGGGGAGTGTGTGGGCAATGGGTGACCATGATCCTACCCATGCCCCATACATCCATTGAATGTCTGTACCAGACTTTTGCCTTTAAGACAAAAATTTGGGGAAATGATGCTTGTCTCAGGATCACAAATCCAGGGTAATTTGAGAGCATAAATCATCACTCTGTGCAAGAAGTGTATTTGCCCAATTTTACCTAGACATTAGGGCCATAGCTAGACCTAAGGTTTATCCCAGGATTGTCCTGGGGTCAAACCTGTTCATCTAAGTGCCACACAGGACATCCAGCGCTCAGGCAGGGACGAACCGGGGATGATCCTGGGATAAACCTTCGGTCTAGCTATGGCCTAGGACTTTTTAGAGATACTAAAAGCAATTATTAACAGGGATTCTGAATGCTCAGCACCTTAAAGAAGCTTTAATCCTACTTAATTTTTGCGTGAATTATTCTCAGGTCCACTTCACACATTTTTAGATGTACACATAAAGATTTGTACATCTATATGAAAAGTACAGTGACCCAGTTCACATGTTGCAACAACCCATGGTTAACAAACTGTAGGTTAACTGTTTCCTGGCTGTTTGCCAACTCCAGCTGTAGCCAGAATGAACTAAACAACCCAGGGAAACTTTGTCACTTGGTCATATGTTATGATGTTTAAAACTGGAACTCTTGAGTTGTTGGGGGAGGGACAAACCAGAATTGGAACACCTGGTTTAACATTATTATTATTATTATTATTATTATTATTATTATTATTATTATTATTATTTTTATTTCCCGCCTCTTCCTCTGGATCAAGGCAGGGAACATCATAAAGTACAAAAATGTTATAAAAGACATAAAACTGATTAAAACATATAAAACTAATACATTATTAAAATAACAGCCAGACTTCTTAAAATTCGACTGTGTAGGCTTGCCAGAAGAGACCAGCCTTTATAGCTTTTTTATATTCAGAAAGACTGTTGAGTTGGCAAATCTCCTCCGGCAGGCCATTCCACAATCTGGGAGCGGCAGAAGAAAAGGTCCTCTGGGTAATAGTTGTCAATCTAGTTCTGGATGGCTGGAGTAAATTCTTCCCAGAGTGTATGGGGCAGATTGTACAGGAGAAGGGCATCCCGCAGGTAACCTGGACCCAAACCATGTAGGGCTTTAAAGGTAATGACCAACACTTTACATTTTGCCCGGAAACTAATTGGCAGCTGGTGAAGTGATTTTAAAGTTGATGTAATATGGTCACCGCTAGGTGTACAGGTGACCAACCTGGCTGCCATCTTTTGCACTAGTCGAATGTATTATACTCAATGGCAATTCAAGCATTGCCTCTGTGTAATCTGTGAAGTTGCCATCAATGACTACATCAACAGACATTTGTTTAACACGTTTCTTCTTCTTCTCTTTTTCAGCTGGTACGAAGAGCTTACCAACTGTACCGTACTGATAGCTAAAAAACTGGATTGTTATTGGCCAAACCGGCTAGTGGATGAGTTCTTCACAGTGATCCACAAGCACTACTTCAAAAACTGCGCTGTCTCAGGAAGGTCTTTGAGAGACCCTCCTAACACCGTTTTGTGCCCATTCATTGTGGTGCCCATTTTTGTCACTCTGCTTGTGACGGCACTGGTCGTGTGGCGAAGCAAACGCAGTGAAGGCATTGTCTAAGCTTCGTCTGTACCTGGAGGCACAAGGCAAGTCAGTGAAGAGGTACCCACATGCGAAGGACCTGGGACACTGAAATTGGATGCCTAGCAAGCTGTAATGAGAACAGTTTTGTTGCTCCTTCTACAAGCGAAACACCAAAAAAGAAAGGAGTACAGCTAGACAATATTCAGTGGTAGAAAACATCCTGCTACCTAGAGAAAACATTATAGCTATCCACATTTTCTAGAGGACAAACGCTTTCCTAAAGCCAAGACAATGCGCCAGGGACTAAACTACTTTTCTCAATATCTGAAGCCCTTTCATGTATCCACGTTTGAGTCTTGTTGGAGACATTTCTGCACTTTTGCCTCCCCTCTTTGAGTTCTTCAGATTTACCTTCTCTTTGGGTTATCCTTAGTTTTGTCTTAGTAATCTTCCTGCTGTTCTTTGGTCATTACCTACCCATATATATTTCCTTTAGGACTGTAAGCTGGTCTTTAGGTCAAGTAATTTGAAAAGAACAGAACATTTTGTTGGAGACACACACAGGCAGCTGTGCATCTTTAGGAGCGTGGCCATTCACATGCTGTACATGCCCATATAGCCTTTCTGGAGTGGACATAAGAGGAGCACACCTCCATCTTTATGAGACTGAGGCCCTTTCTACACCTAAGGGTTATCCCAGGAAAATGGAGGGCTCGTCCCTGCCTGCTCCCAGGATGCCCTGTGTGGCATTTAGATGCGCAGGAACTATCCTGGGACGATCCCGGGATATAGGGCTGGTGTAGACATGCCCTGAGAAGTGACCAGAGCTCACAAAAATCAGAACACAACATTTATTTTATACAGGTGGAAATTTGTATTTTCAGCATTTTTTTAAGGAAGTGGGGGAGGTTCAGTACAGGAGAATAGCATAGCAAGATATTTGCTACACTTGCAGGATATTTGCCTAAACAAGCATAAGGGATTGGATCCGGACATGGGCCTTTGCTAGACCTACCTGAAAATCCAGGGGAGAGGAGGGGAGACCTCGTGTTGTGAATAATGTGAGATTTCGCCCTCGTTTACATGCAAGGCACGACGAGCTCAAGAGGAGAGCTGTCGCGCCCGCCATTTTTTTTTATTCTTAAAGAGGCAGGAGTGGTCCATTGATCCTGTGAAAGGTAAGTGGGTTTTTTTAAATTTTACCAACTTTCCCTGCTCCCCACCCCCCAGCCCCGATGGGCGCAGCACGGCTCCCGGCTCTGCGCAAGTAATCGCAGTGAACCGGGAAAAGCCACGGAAATGGGTCACATGCTCGTGGTCTCAGGCTCAGCCCGAGACCCCGGGAAAAAGTGGGCCCAAAGTGTAGGGCTTTATTCCAGGGCCAGGGAGGGATGATCCCTCCCTGAGCCCGGGATAACCCCTGGTCTAGCAAAGGCCTAAGTTATACTAAGAATAAACCCATTGAAATTGAAGGAAGTTAGTCATGACTACATCCCATTGATTTCAATGGATCTACTCTAAGTATGGCTAAGTATAGAGCCAACCCAAAGTACACAATAGGAAGGCTAGTGTTGAGTGGGGTACTAATTAGGACAGAGTCAGGATAAGTTCTAGACTGCACAAGTTATTTGCAGTGCATTCAGGTGCAAAACCCACAAAAAACCATCTGGTGCAGGCATTGACGGATTTACAGTGGGCGAGGTCTAGGAGCTCCAGCAAATTACTATTTATATATTTGCCAGTAGTCAGCCATTCTACAGAAATATTCTTAATTAAAGCATAACTTAGAGCTTGGAGAAGTTGGGCTTGAATGTTTCTTAACTCTAGTAATTAGTAAAGAAATGCTTGGCTACTTTGGATGCAACAATTAATGGCCGGTTAACTTTGGTGGAATTCCCTATGAATGGATGTCAAACAACCATTTTTTGTTGTAGGAGGAATCCAGCCTGGTATCTGAGAAATTTATCTAAATCGAGAGCAGCACAGAATGCAGCACCAAAGGGTCCAGGGCAGAAAATTGGTGCCTCCTTTTCACAAACTCAACTTGCCTGCTGCTCCACTGTCCTTCAGGCACTGGGAAGGCTGTGCCACTCCCCGCTGCCGGGTGAACGTAACTCTCACTGGCCAGCCCTCTGGTGGCTCCAGTGCTTTCTTCACCCCACCTCCCATGTATGTTTTCCTAGCAAGCGTCAGTTTCTGCTAGATTAGCATTGGCTTCTGCTAGGGCAACATCCCCTAACTCTAGCAGAATTGCATCATTGGAGACGACGGCATCTGTGCCTGAGAGCTGGACTCACTTTTGAGCCTGCGCTGGAATGAATGCGCCCCATGGCTTGACTCAAGTTCTCTTTCAAATATTTTCACTAGAGCATTGCCTTAAAGACAGTGCGACTCTTTGAGGAATCCATGCAAAAAGTTCTGTGTTAACAACTTTTGTAGTGCTTATTTGCATATCTTGTTCAAAGCGCAACACTAAAATAACACAAACCTCAGAAGTAGAATACAGATCAAGGCAGAACAAGGAAGGGATGGACTTTACCAACCTAGTAGCATAAAATAGAAGAAATACTAGGAAGATTGGTTGCTGTGAACATACTCTTAAAAATGAAAATGAAAATAAATAGATGAGCTAGGCAGTCGTGATACAAAATACAAATACCGGTTAGACAACTGTAAGTTGATTCTACTTGGCTAGACAGATCAGCAGAGAGTACGCAAAGCATAAAAGGGTTAAGTGCCCTTGCCTTGGGGGTGGGGGTGGGTGGGAGGGATTCAGCTCAAATGTTCGGGCCTTTGGTGGCCGTAGCTCAGACCCTAAGAAGGCACACGGGACACGACATGGGAACTAGGGCGGCAATGCCTGGCAGATCAGTGGATAAGAACATAAGATCAGACGCCCTTGTCTACTTCCGCATGGGGGAAGCCCACAACGTGTGGATCCCAATGTGATGCTTTCCCCTTTCTCTGATTCCGTCCTGCAAATAAATGTAAGGATCACAACACAAGGCCGTTTGTGTGATAGCAGTGTGAAAAGAGAGGATGCTAAAGCAGAGATAATTTTTTTTGGCTCCAACATCCCAAGTTTAAGAATGTGGGAAAAAAGGCAGTTCTTCAAAATGATCATAGGTATATGATTTCTCAACAAACACTGAAAAGAAAAAGAAAAAACTGTCCTGTCTTGCTACTCAAGAAATATATAATATTACATAGATTCAACTTGGACCCAGAATTAGCACTTCGGAAATGGCCCACTTTGGCTTAGACTGCTTTAGAGTCCCCATCTGATTTGACATGGGTACAGAACCCAAATTGAGATTTGGAAATCTGAGGTTTCATGCCTCCTACTGACAATCATGGGGGAAGTGGCTAAAAGCTTCCCCCCTGCCCCCTTGGTTAGAATTGGATAGCTGTAGGCATAGTAGCCTCTTAGGAGGGTATTATGCCTGCCAAATTTCAGAAAAATAGGTGCTCTACGCCTTCATATTTTGATGTTTTAAAGGATTCCCCCCCACCCAAATTTCCTGGCAGACCACATGAAAAATTCAGGGATAGATTAGTTTCCCCTTCAGAGGGATCAAGCCTGCCCACTGACTAAATTATATCTGAAGGGGGTGGGGGGGCAGTTCTCAAGAGCAGCCCTGACATTGAGGGTCTCCAAAAGAGACATGCGTGTCTCCCTATGTTCTTAGTGGACCATATGGAGCCGTTTCTGTGTAAGATGAATCCTCAAATTTAGGGGCAGTATGTGATTTGCTTCCATTTCCTCTCCCCATGGTTTTTGGGGCAATTTGTATGAAAATGACACACATCATAGAAGTGTCACCAGGCAAGAAACCTGCAGACTTTTATAAGGAAGTTTATTTATTACATTTCTATACTTCCCAATAGTGGAAGCTCTTTGATGCTTAAATACCACTTTTAAGGCTTGTTTGGGAATGCTGGGAGTTGTAGGACTTTTTCCTGTCTAAACATGCGTGGGATCACACCCTATGGCTTTTTCATAGTAAAGGGTGGTCTCGTTGGAAGAATGGCCATCTCAGGATCCTAACTTTGCCCTACCATGTTGGACTGAAATCACACAAAACAGGGAATTTCAGGAGAAAATTTAATGCATAAAAATAATATAATATTATCAATTATAATTAATAAACACTGATGTAATGCAAAATGAAATGAAGGAAACTAAGAACAAAAGGAAAATGCAACCAAAATGATGGGTGGGTGGGGTTGTGATGAAACAAAAATCTTTTTTTCAAACTTCAATAGGAACAAAGAAGGATGAAGGCAGAGTAAACTGCCCAGTGAGAAAGCAAAGCAAGAGACACAGACACAAATGGGGGGTTAATAAAACACACACAATCCCTGCAGAACAAAAGGAACAGGATTTTTTGTTATTTCTTTTTCCTATTTAGGGGAAGAGGAAATGGATCCCATACCTAATTCTACACGAAGACTCACACAGAAAACTATACAGAACTACTGAGAAATCAAAGTGTATCTCAAAGACAAAGATTTTTAAAATAAATAAGAGAAGAATGAAATCATGAACAAACAAAATTTGATGCCAAGGGAATCCTGCCCCATCCCAATACACAAGACCTTTATCACTTCATGTCCTGCTCCCAACTGAAAGAAAATATATCAGAGCTTCTTCACGCAAGCAAAATAAGGCACGCTCATGACTAGCCACTCATGGAAGGTCTCGGGTCCTTTTGACAACGCTGGCAACTTCCTGCACTTTCCACCAGTACTTCCATTTTAAAAAACCCAAAACTGCGATATCCTGACTGCTGATATACCAGGTGCAGGGAAGTTGCGCTAGAAGGTGCTGTCCCATTCAGGACTATGAGCAGTGGGAGGAGGGGAAGCTTTCCTTTATAGACTACATGGTCGCCCCTCTCTGGCCATGTAATGCAGCCCCATTATGATTGCTCAAGAGAAGCAATCATAATAGATTGCTTCTCTATTATGCAAAGCCTGCGTAAGGAAACGGAATTTCCCTTTAATCTAAAAGTCACCAAGAATGTTATTTATTTATTTCACTTCTATACCACCCAATAGCTGAAGCTGTCTGGGCAGTTTACAAAAATTAAAACCATAAGTGCAAAATGCAAAGTTGTTTTGCTGCTACCTGGAATTGATCAAATTCCCTTGGTAAATGTGATGCATTGACTCAGGGGAGCTCACAACATGGCATCTGGTCTCGGTTTAGCTTAGGTGGTGGCTGTGCTGGCAGTCAGCACTGGAAGTATCAAGGGAGGTGCCCTATCTGCGCATCCTTCTTGAAATTTGGCATTAAAACAGCTGTGATTAATGTGGGAAAATGCACTAGTTGTACTGCCATAGTGAATGAGAGTGGGGAAGGAGAAGAAATATGACCTGTGCCTTCACAAAAACTTGATGAGCAGATGTTAGGATGTGATCATGCTTCTTCCATGCTATTTGCAACACAAAAAGCGGGCTAGAAGGCCCTTTTTTTCTCAGTTGGCAAACTTATGAAACATTTATTTAGTACCCTTGATTTCTTCTCATACAGCAGTAGGATTAAAATCTACAGTGACCTATAACAGTTCCTCATGAGAAGCAAATCTCTATACATCACTCGGGGGAGTTGTATTCTGCAAGCAAAGGTCAAATATATTCTTAACGTGCCTGAGAATCTGCAATTCACAGATTGGAATCTACACACTCGATATCTTTGGCAGGCACAGGAGAGGCTCCAGGCCATGAGCCAGATGTGGGTCCAGGGCTTCCCCCTCTGGCCTGCCAGCTTCTCCACAGACCCTCTATCCCCCTCCCCCCCGCTTTCCTAGCTATGGAGAAGTAGCTAGGGTGACCCTATGAAAAGGAGGACAGAGCTCCTGTATCTTTAACAGTTGTATTGAAAAGGGAATTTCAGCAGGTGTCATTTGTCTATATGGGGAACCTGGGGAAATTTCCTCTTCATCACAACAGTTAAAGCTGCAGGAGCCCTGCCCTCTTTTAAATCTGGTCACTCTAGTATAGCTCCTGCATGTTTAACTGTGGTGATGAAGAGGGAATTTCACCAGGTTTTCTATATATACAAAGGACACCTGCTGAAATTCTCTTTTCTAGGCAACTGTTAAAGCTACATGAGCCCTGTCCTCCTTTCCATAGGGTCACCCTAGAAGTAGCTAACAAATGAAATCACACTAAGGATTAAGGAACAGATAGACTCACATGCCAATTCACACTGAAAGTAAGTAAATCAAGATGAAACTCTGCTTGCCAATGAGAAAATGCTAAGCAGGTGCATTAGAATGACCACAAAGAACTTTTTATATATTGACGACTTATTCTTCTGGAGTCATCCTGAATGAATACTTCTCCCTATCTCTCTTCCCCTCCTGTTTTCTGAAGGGCAGATATAGGTGTCTCCAATATTTTTATGAATTTTCTGTGGAGGAAGACAGAAAATAAATAAAAGGAAGAGCAGTCCTTGTAAGTACCTCTGATGCAAGTGACACAACGCATCTTTCAACCTACTGCTCCACCACGTGTTTCTGTGCCTTCTGTTTCATCTGCATTCGATACTTGCTCCCTGGGTACATAATCTTTCTGAGACTTTACAAAATGCGGGGCCTATCTTGCATGTCACCAGTCCAGTCATGAGTAGGGGTGTGGCCAAGGTTTATGCCATGGGGCTATCTTCACGGTGCCAAGTTGGTGCAACGTTCCCGCAAACCCCACACTTTCGGTCCTGTGGGGTTGCGCCAGATAATCCCCACCCCAAGGAGCAAGCGTGGGGTTTATGGCTGTCATCCGCCCCCCTCCCCTGTCCCTCCCTGGAACTGAGGCGAGGAAGTGGAGGAGGAAGAGGAGGCAGCAGCAGTTCGGGGTGTGTGTGAAAATAAACTCTTCTCCCCACAGCAAGGTAGCCAGGGCATTCTGTCATCCATTCCGCTCTCCACACACCACCACCCTTTGGGGTCACCATCCATCAGGAATGCTCCCGGAGTAGCTCCTGAGTGAGGACAGACCAGCAGAAGAGCTGGGCTGCCCTCTCTCTGGCCGGAAAAGTTAGGGTAAGCCCCCGACTTTTCAGCCTCACATTTTTGGCTCTTTGCCCCAGAGTGGCTTTGAATCTGTGGCTGCGGCATCAAACCATGCAGGTTCAGAGCACCCCAGGGCAAAGAAGACATCGAGACAACCCCCATGTGTGTTAAGGGGCAACTAGATGAGACGGTGTACGATCTGTGATGGGATCTTCTGTGGTCTTTTTAAAAAGCCTCTCCTTTGGGGATGGGGTAGCGAAACTAACAATTGCCTGTTTGTATAATCCTAAGTTGTAGGTTTTCCCTCCATGGGAAAATAGCTGCTGGGGGAAGATTAGATCAGGAAAACATTAAAGCTGTGGTTCTCATCCGAAACTGAGCCTCCAGTAGTTGTATTTAGCCTTTTAAACAGCCATGGGAGACGTATTCATGGATCTCTCGATGTCACATTTTATTTGACTTTTAACCAAAGGGGAAAGGGAGGGAAGGAGGGAGAGGGAGGGGGTACGCATAAGAAGAGCCATGCTAGATCAGACCAAAGGCCAATTTGGTCCAGTATTTTGTCCTCACAGTGGCCAAGTGAGTACTCAGGAGTACTCAGTGAGTACCTGAGAGCAATAGGACCTGCCTGCTTGCATTTCCCAGCAACTGGCATATAGTGGCATAGTCAGAGTGGTAGGAGCCGTGGTGATTTAGCACCTCACCACGAGGCTACGCTTGGGAGTCATACAAACAGCCAAAGCAGCCTCACAGGGGGCCACTGCCAAATTCATGTTCAAGGGACTCTGGGGAGCTGGGAGCTGGGGCTTGCTTACTTGCCTGACATTGTAGGTAGCTCAATATCCCTTTTTGCTGCCCAGCTACCAGCCCTATCTTCTATGAAAACAACCACAACAATGTAGCCACTGGATCACAGACAACAAGTAATTATAAAAATTAACATACTTCCCAACTCAGTGCAAGCCCATCAAATTGGTACATAAGGCCAAAACATATTTTCCCTTGCAAAAATCAAAGGAGGGCCAAAGGAAAACAATTCCATCTAGATACAAGTTCCATGTATGCGCAAATACCACATCAAACGTATTAGTAGACAATCAAGGAGGCACATTCAGGGAACAGGTGAAAAAGAAATCTGGCTACTCTCCCCTGTCTAGTTGGTCCTTGCTCTTCTCCTCACACGATTAATATTAAGTTAAAGAAACAAAACTGTATACTGTTTGTATGTTGATCTTCAGACCACTATTAATTAACAAGGGAAATAAATCATTGACATACTGCATGCTATATGGTTTTGGCAATTTTTTTAGGTTATTTTAATTATATCATGTCTAGTTCTTTCCTAAAAGGACAACCACAGTCTGTGGCAAAGAAGCTGCAGATAATCCTACTGATCTTTTGAGAAGCACCACCTACCTGATCAGCCAGAAGATAATTGTCATAGAATCATAGAATAGTAGAGTTGGAAGGGGCCTATAAGACCATCCAGTCCAACCCCCTGCTCAACGCAGGAATCCACCTCAAAGCATACCTGACAGATGGCCTTTCAGCTGCATTTTGAAGGCTTCTAGTGTGGGAGAGCCCACAACCTCCTTAGGCAATTGCTTCCATTATCGCCCTGCTCTAACAGTCAGGAAGTTTTTTCTGAGAGGAGGAAGGAACAAGGATGGGATAAGAAGGAACCGGCCCAGGCCCCAGGTTGCTGCCTCTGCTTTCCCTGCGGCTGCCAACTGTGCCCTGTTTAAATTAAGTATGTTTTAAAAGATTCTCCTTTTCTTTTAAGTTACTGATATCATTCCCTTCCCTTAAGACAGTCTGCTAACAATCTAGTATTCCAATTATATTATTGGTCTCCCTTATAAAAACTCTTCCTAATATTTTTTGTCAGGAAAATGTTCAATACACTATTCAAATCTGCACTGAGGAACATTTTATTTACCCCACCTTTGCCTATTTATTACATTTATTACATTTATATACCGCCCCACAGCTGAAGCTCTCTGGGCGGTTTACAACAGTTAAAAATAGTAAACTTTAAAAAGTATACAAGATTTAAAAAACCATCAGAAACATAAAAACAGTATAAAACAACAGCATCCATTTAAAAACAATTCTGGGGTCCATTAAAAACAAACTTAACGTTGTTAAAGGCTGTTAAAATGCCTGGGAGAAGAGAAAAGTCTTGACCTGGCACTGAAAAGATAACAATGTTGACGCCAGGCGAGCCTCATCGGGGAGATCATTCCATAGTCGGGGGGCCACCACTGAAAAGGCCCTCTCCCTTGTTGCCATCCTCTGAGCTTCCCTCGGAGTACGCACTCAGAGGAGGACCTTAGATGTTGAGCGCAGTGTACAGGTATGTTCATGTCAGGAGAGGCGTTCCATCAGGTATTGCAGTCCTAAGCCATGTAGGGCTTTATAGGTTAAAACAAGCACCTTGAATTGGGTCAGAAACGTATAGGCAGCCAATGCAAGCGGGCCAGAATAGGTGTTATATGCTCAAACCTCCCTGTTCCAGCTATCAATCTGACCACCGCATTCTGCACAAGCTGCAGCTTCAATTTTGTGAATTCAGTCTGGTTGGTAGAATATTTCTATGCTGGTTGCAGAAAGCTTTTTTGGGTTTTTAATATTCAACACATTGTCTTTATATATATTGGGTTTTGTTCTTTTTTTGCATGTTGTTTTTTGGTATCAGCCTGTTTTGCCCAGTTCTGCTAAAGTTTTATTGTTTGCTATTTAACCTTTGCCTATCTGGCCAGCTAAGTCTGAGCAGGTGTGGGGGCAGGCAGCTTCAAGAATATCACTACCATCATCTTCTTCCTGGCATGATCTTATTGCTATTTTTTGTAATGTTTCTTGCTGCGGTTGGTTGCTGATTTCCTTTGTTCATTTCTGGGTGGGTAGGGGATCATTTCCCTCAGCACAAATACTTTTGTTTTAACAAAACCCATTCCCATCAGAGCTCAATAAATTCATGTAAAAATATTTTCTTGGGATTATGACTGAATAGGGAATGCATTTAAGTCTATGCTGCCATGTTGTGTAAAAATCTATTTGGGCTTGGTGTGTGTGTGTGTGTGTGTGATTTTCAGATTGAGAAATTCTTGTGTGTGTGTGTGTGTGTTTGGGCCTAGAATCCATTTTGTTTTCCTGCATAATTAATCTCAATTATATTGTGAACATGTGGTTTAAAAAAATAATTTTGTTGCTTTTCATGGTGCAAGTTAATACATATTTGTGGCTAAATTCTTCCTGTTTAACGAGGTGCATTTTCCCCTTTAAACATGTGATTATGTAACCGAAACTCTCTCACTTGCAGCCATTGACACCTATTTACCTGCTGCCTCAGTTTATCTGTGTGTGAAATGAGTTTCCTGGTCTCCCATCTGCATTTAATTTAAATGTGGGAGAAGTAGGCTTGTCTATAAATACCTTTCTCTATGCTATGACATATCCTGGATAAATTGGTGTGTGTGTGTGTTTAAGACACTTTTTTAAAAAGCCTGCTCTCTTTTGGCTCTGGGAACTTAAGTGTGCTGCAATTATGCAACCCAAACTCACTCTCTTGCAGTAATTGACTCTTATTTGCCTCCTGCCTCAGTTTGCCTGTGTGTGAAATGGGCTTCTTCCTTGCCCACCTCCCCTTGCTTCAATAAGTGGGCTCTGCCACAAACTTCTTTCTCTGTGTTATTCTGGAGAGGTTTCTGGGAGGGAGGTGACCCCTTGGCTCTGCCTGCAGTGAACCCACTTTCTGTCCCTCCAATTAGGGTTAGGTAACTGAGGTTTGGGATGGGGGCACTCATAACTGCATCACATTTAAAACCCCTGATGTCTAAACTTATTCTTGCCACAAGCAGCCAGCCAGCTAGAAGAACACAGCTTATTCCATGGATCTCTTCCTTTTTTCTCATTACAGTAGGCCAGGAAAAATGAGAGGGGGAGGAAAGAATTAATCTGTACCTTCTCCACGTCTTCCTTTTTTCTCCTCAGAGAATTAGGACAGGAATGGGGGGTGGGGAGAATTCACTCACAGTGGAAGAGTAAATTGTGGTCATTTATTTATTTATTTATTTATTGCATTTCTATACTGCCCAATAGCCGAAGCTCTAAAAAACACCCAGCTTCATCAGGAGCATCAACTTCAAAAACATTGTCTTTTGGATCTTTAGACTACTACTTCACAAGCCAAACGAAACTCAGGAAAAGGTCTCATTTCACAGAAACACAGGGTTCCTTGGAAAGACTTGACTAAACCAGAACTTGACTGAGAGGAGGAATTATCCGGCAGTAGGAGTGAGTCTGATATTTCTGAAATAGATAATTCTGAAGACGAAAGTGTTTCAGAGTTGCCAGATGCTTGTTTAGGGGTTGAGTTAATGCCTCCCTTTGTAAAAAATAAGTTACCTGGACCAAGTGACATTGCACAGTCTCAAGAAGAAAGTCCAGTTCAGCCAGCGCTAAAAAGTTATCCATCAACAAAATATGGCCAATCGTCGTGGAGACATTTCAACCCAGCATGGTACAAATGCTATTCTCGGTTAGAATACAGTGTAATACAAAATGCTGTGTTTTGCTTTGCTTGTGGCCAGTTCTCTGGAAAAGAACCCTGTACTGCTGAAAATCCATTTGCTCATAAAGGGTACAACAACTGGAAAAAAGCTACTGCTAATGATTCAGGATTGAAGCTGCATAACAGAAGTGCCATCCACAAAGCCTGTATGGTGGCATGGGAGAATTACAAACAAACACAGGCCTTAGCTAGACCTAAGATTTATCCCATGGTTGTCCCTGCCTGCTCCTGGGATCCCCTGTGTGTCATTTACATGAACAGGGATGACCCCGGGACGATCCCGGGATAAACCTTAGGTCTAGCTAAGGCCACAGAAATCCAAAGGAGGCTCTGTTTTAGTGCAATTAAGTGATGCTCATAAAGAACATATAAAAGAAAATAGGCAGTACAACACACAACAACATACATTGAGTTTCCTAGGTGTACAGGGCCCACAGTTTGCTCTTACTTTCCTTACACCAAAGGTCTACCTTCCTGGTTCTACCTGCACTGGTTGAAAAAGTTACTGTTTTCTAAAGAAAGTGTTCTGTCTGTTTAATTGTATGTCAAGGAAATGCTTATATACTGACTACCTTGTCTGAAAGCCTTTTTCCTTACTGCAATTTGAATTTAGCTAATACATGCCATATTAAAAAAAAAAAACCTAAATCAATATATGTTTTATTTCAGAATGTATGGTTAGGATGGCAGTTATAGTGTGAGATATACCATTATTTTTCTACAAAGACCTTAATATGTGGGGCACAGCCCACCCACCTAGAAATATACTTTGCCCCTGCTGTGCCCCCCCGATGATTTTTTTCTAGTGCCACCACTGTTCATAAGTGTATACCTAACTGAAGATAATTTAGAACAGGGGACAGCTTTACCAGGCCAAACATCCAAAGGGGATGGGGTTATGTTGTGAACAACCACTAGCAACACTGAACAATTACACATATAAGGGTGGGTTGTTGTTTTTTTGCAGTGGAGGCTGGTGGCTCTAATTCCAATCCAGGTTTCACTCAGAACCACTCAGAACTCTAAAGAAGCTATCCAAGGTGATGGACCTGTTATTGGGGATAGGGTTCTGCATATTGGATAGCATCTTTAGAGTTCTTGCTGTTTCTGACTGAAACTCAAAATGGATGTACAGCCCCACCAAAATCGGAGCCACCAGCCTTTGTATTCTGTGCAGTAGACAAACCACTAACCTATGGCCACACAACCAGTACTACACCCATTTTCCATTTCCTGGCTGCTGAAATGATAAAAGACTCTTCATACTCACCAGGTTTGTTTCTAAATGGTTTCCATATAGGTGGGAAAGTCAATACCAGCAACCAATGAAATATTTTATTGCCTCATGGGTAAACAATCAGAGCAACTTGTTCCAGTGTGTGGGTACCAGTGTTAAGCCTTGAACCTTTAATTATTCCTATAAAGGCAATTGCTTAACTATCTTATTGGCTTGGAATAGCTCAATAAAGCCGATACTGAAGCTAAAGACTTACTAAAGTCAACACCTTTTTAGCTTGCTGCAGGCAAGAGGCCATGAGTGTTAGCAGTTGTGTCACTGTTGCCTAAAAACAGGTTCAGAACTAAGGATCTGTTTTCTGTTGTCTTGGTTTGTTACTATAGCACACTTATCTTCCTCTTCGGGCTGTTGCTAGCATAGCCTGCAGCAGGGATTGCAGCAACCATGAAGAGGTGGACAATAATATTGGATTTAACTATGGCTACAACCTTTATAACAAACAACTGGGATTTGCTAAAAGTTGGATGGGAGGCTCATTCTTTACTCTTTATACCTGATGAACTTGCCTGGTGGTCTGTACCGTGTATCCTTCGGGTGCTTGAGCCTGTTGTTGTGAAGCCTAAAGCCTCTTATGACAGATGGTAAGTCAGTGTCATGATCACCCAGCTGGCCCTTGCTCCACCCACAAGCCTCTCCCTACCTGCGGAAAGGTGTATATCTCCAGTTTCTGGACCGAATGTTCCCCCTTTTGCTGTCCCACCTGCCACAGGAAGGGCAATGCTTTGATTGGTTCCCTTCACACCCTCACATTCCAAGTAACGAAGGCTGCCAAATTCATTAAGTAAAGGTCATTCACAAAGAGTACGCACCGTCTTGAAGTCAAAGCTTTTATGGTTTCAGCCTACGTTTCCGTGGCTGAGTTCGGGCAACACGCTAATCAATGGTTGTTTCCCATTCTGTTCCAATTACTCCCCCAGTTGATTAACGTGTCTTCCAAACTCAGCCAAAGGAAAACCTCGCCATAAAGCCAAAAGTTCAGGCCTCATAAGATATCCTTTCCACATGATTGCTGGGAGGTCCTGGCAATTGTGGCCTTAGCTAGATTGGGCGAAATCCCGGGGCGAACCCCGGGATCGACCCTGTGCCCTCCTCTTTGGGCCCACTTTTTCCATGGTCCCGGGCTGAGCCGGAGACCGCAGAAAGTGTGGCCTGTTGCCGCGGTTTGACCTGGCTCCGCGTGATTCCTCACCGGGAGCTGCACTCCTCAGGAGCGCTGCACCCATTGGGTGGGGGGAGCGGGAAAAGTAATTAATATTTTTAAAAAACCTTACCTTTAGCACACAAGCGTTCATGCGCTCCTTCCTCTTTTTTTTAAAAAAAGCTGGCGCAACACCTCTCCTCCTGAGGTTGTTGCGCCTCATGTGTAAACGGAGGAGGGAACTCGCATTAATTAGGGTGACCCTATGGAAAGGAGGACAGGGCTCCTGTAGCTTTAACAGTTGCATAGAAAAGGGAATTTCAGCAGGTGTTGTTTGTATATATGGAAAACCTGGTGAAATTTCTTCTTCATCACAATAGTTAAAGCTGCAGGTGCCCTGCCCCCTTTTAAATCTGGTCACTCCTGCACTTTAACTGTTGTGATGAAGAGGGCATTTCACCAGGTTCTCCATATGTACAAATGACACCTGCTGAAATTCCCCTTTCTATGCAACTGTTAAAGATACAGGAGCCCTGTCCTGCTTTTCATAGGGTCACCCTACATTAATCACAATGCGAGATCTTCCCTCCTCTATTGCGGACTATGAGGTAGGTCTAGCTAAGGCCTGTGACACCTGTCATAGGGAGGTCCAAGGAGCATGGCAATGCCTCTTTCAGTCACTGCAACCTTCCCTGCTTCTTGATGAAAAGCGCCTAGCTCCATGCTAGAGGTATGCTTGTTGCTAATGTTTGCACCTGTGTGTAACTGGGTTTCCAGAGAATTCTAACAAAATCTCTTTAAAAATCATGTGATTTGGGACAGAGGCAAAAGAATTGGGTCTCTCGCCTTAGCTACGTACCCCAGAGGTCCCCTTCTGCCAGTCTGTTCCAAGGAGTTTGTGCTTCTCCTTGGAAGAGTGCTGTAGGCTTGGCTCCACAGAATGCTTGTGTAAAGCAAACCTAAGGGAACTAGAAGCCTTTTTTCTCATTTTCCAGAGCTGAGTGATCCGTTAATTATGAGGTAACAACAAGTAGTGGTCATTTAAGGGTTTCAACAATGTTTCACACTAACAGAATATTGGGGTGTGTGTTTGTTGCAATTTAGAGAGATTAGGAGCCAGACTCATGTTAGTTCTGGGGATAGCAATCTTTCTGACAGGAGCTTGATTGTTGGGCAACCAAATTTTGAACAGCATTACTTGCATGGAGTTATTTATGATAGCATTACTCAGGATTCAAGATTTGGCTGTGCCTGATTAATTACTTTTATACCCCACCCTTCTTCAAAGGACGTGGTTTTTCTTTAAATTGGGTTGGAGTAAGATGTGTGTGTTCACCATCACACATATCCAAAAGAGAAAAAATAATTCAAGGAAAAATGCTGCTTATATCTTATTAAGTGCTTCAGCAGTTAATAACATCCTGCTTCATGATGTCATCTTTGTATTGGAGGAGAAGAGGTTATATTTTTAATATCTGCATTTTAAAGACTGACTTTTTCCAAGCCCAAACATGTAATGAACTAGTTTGGTTACTGCTTTTCAGAATCTAATATTGAAATCATAGCTTCATAGGTCTAGAAAGGATTTAAAATTTTGCAGCCTACTGTTGAACTCCAGGGTCAGAAAACCAGAGTGACCAAGAAGCCCGGCACCAGCAGCTTCTGTGCAGCTCTCACTGCCTGCCTGTTTCCTCGTGACCACTGCAAACGGCTCCCTGAAATATCAGGTTAAAAACTTGGGATGGAGCTCATTTCTGTGGAGTGTTGAATTTATTTATTTTTACTGGAGGTATTGGTAATGACTTATTAATTGTGTTGGCACCAATCTAATGAAGAGTTCTGATTTCCTAGCTACCATCTAATAGTGTAATCCTTTGTGTGTCTACTTGGAAGTAAAACCAATTGAGTTCAATTGGAATTGCTCCCAGGTACGTGTGTATAGGATTGCACACTTCCATAAACAGATAGAACAATTGCTTATTTTCTCCTTACCCTAAACCTTGAGGACCCTCCCTTTGCTTCGTAAGTCAAAGACGTTCCCTTCCCATGCAATGAGCTGCTCTCTCTAGATAACTGGAGGCTCAAGTTCACTCATTTAATGTCAGCTCTTGATTAATACCACGTGGGTGCCAGATTGTGGGTACAAAGTAGATCCTGATGCTCAAGAAATTAACCCTTTCCAGTTAAAATATTTCTAAATTGATGGGAAAATACTTCATAAAGATGAATCAATGAGTGTTAACTGCGATGAATTTTTTACAAGTAGGGCAAAGGAATCCTTTCCTTTAAGGTTTATTTGTTTTTACAAGTAAAATTATTTTATTCATTTCTTGCAGAGAATCCTGTGCATAGAAGGTGTTTCTATTGGAAGAATGCCATTTTTCCCCACAAGTCTCAAATTACAACATTTTAGCAATGGGAAAATTAGGTTCCCCCTCCCCACCCCCACAACACACACATGTAATTTGTAATTTGCTACTGCTTGCACTGATGCAACCTGATGGGATCCCTGTGCACAAGTGTTTTCAGCAGCTATTGGTTAATGCCTGTGATGCCATTAATGACACTGTTCCCTCCTCAGGGTCTACTCCATTTTGTGACTTTTTCAAAATGTTTTTAATTTTTGCTGTTATTTTCAGTAACACTCAAGCAAGAAGCCACTAATGAGTGGGATCACTCATAATTTCATGCAATAACTGCCCTCGCTAATGAAAACTATTTGGTTTTCCACTTTTCTGACATCACTTTCTGTGTCCTTCGCTTAGGGTGACCATATGAAAAGGAAGACAGGGCTCCTGTATCTTTAACAGTTGCATAGAAAAGGGGATTTCAGCATTTGTATACATGGAGAACCTGGTGAAATTCCCTCTTCATCACAACAGTTAAAGCTGCAGGAGCTATACTAGAGTGGCCATATTTAAAAGAGGGCAGGGCACCTGCAGCTTTAACTGGTGTGATGAAGAGGGAATTTCCCTAGGTTCCCCATATATACAAATGACACCTGCTGAAATTTCCTTTTCAATACAACTGTTAAAGATACAGGAGCCCTGTCCTCCTTTTCATATGGTCACCCTACTTTATCTTCATTTCTTTCCCTTTTGCCCCCCACCCCCAGCCACACACATATAGTCAAAGGGGCATACAATATAAAATACAACTAAAACTAACTTTGACTCTGGAACACTCTGATGTTGTATGATAACACAAAAGATAGGCAAATCAATAAAAGAACACTGCAGTTACAGGGCTCACAATGCGGAGCAGATGTGATGTTGGGTTCCCAGCTGCAGGACCCTTGTATGTATGCACAAAATGGGAAGAACAGATACCAGAATACTTTGCTCATAAAGACTACAGGTGAGGATTTTAGCGCCTGACTCCTCCTCGCCTTGAGAACAAGCAGGCTCATCCCTGCTGCAAGGACAATGAGGCAGAGAGAGTTTACTTCAAACAAAATGCCACCAATTCTAGTGGCAGGACTGGGCAAAGACCAGCACTGGTGCTGAAGTGGGGCGGGGGTGACTTTGTGGGGGCCTGGAGCAAATTGACCCCAAATCCTGCCAATCTAGATTTCGGACTGAAAGGCCCAGGAAATGTGTGGGTGCACACACATAAGTTGCAAGCAAGCACAATTTGTGACATGGCACATCATGACTGATCACAGGGCACATCAGATAAGACATCAGCCTTAGCTTCCAATTTCCTGGCTTTGTGAAGTTTGGACCAAGATGAGAAGGCCTTAATGTTCCAGTCTTTTAAACTGGCAGGTGTTTTGATGATTTAATTTCCTTGGTTTTTGAAAAGCAATGTACTTGCTTTTAGATTTGCCACTCTCAATGCTCTTTGTTTGTTATGTATGCCTGCTCCATCTGTCCCCGTAGTTCTCTGCAAGGCCCATCCAGGGGAAGTCAGTAAATTAAAGCCAGGGGTGGAGGGTGGGATTCCATCAAGTTCAGCTAATAGTGGTTGTTGTAGAACATGGACCTGCAAGGAGTGGTGAGGCTGGGTTTCTGGCAGACCCACTCAGGCAACTCTTTGGCCTGTTAGACTCTCTGTTTGGTAGCCTGCAGGAGCGTCTGTCTCGTAAAGCAAACGGGCCCATGAAAACTGTTATAATAGTTGGCCAGTTTGTCTGTCTTCAGAAAAGTGAATTAAAAAGAGCATCAGATACTAGGGTGACCATATGAAAAGGAGGACAAGGCTCCTGTATCTTTAACTGTAATGTAGAAAAGGGAATTTCAGCAGGTGTCAATTGAAGAGGGTGGAATTCTCTCTTCATCAACACAGTTAAGGCTGCAGAAGCCCTGCCCTCTTTTGTATCTAGCCACTCTACTATAGCTAGTATAGCTTTAACTGTTGTGATGAAGAGGGAATTTCACCCACTTCAATTGACACCCGCTGCAATTTGCTGTTCTACATTACTGTTAAAGATACAGGAGCCCTGTCCTCCTTTTCATATGGTCACCCTATCAGATACAGAAGTGAAATGTGAAACGTGCAATGACTAGAAAGAAAATACATGTGTACACTATGTAAAATACACTACAGTTTAACTGTTGCTAAGGCTTATTAGAAAACAGTGTGAGTAGGACCAAAACAAGGTTAGTAGTGTCAAGTAGGCCCAGAAGTACTCTGAAAACTTTCTAAGTTGCTCTTAAAATTGCACCAGGCCAAATTAGTTAAATGAAGTGTTTGAAGCTTTCAGCTTCATAGCATTATGGTCCAAATTTTTAGAAAAAAGGAAGGGAGCAGTGTGTGTGTGTGTGTGTGTTGGGGGGAATTAAAAGGAATGTATAATTATCTATCCCCAAGGAGATATCTGAAGACCAGGCTTTCATGGATCCAGAGGAAGGTTAAAAGAGATCTCTTCTAGAATCCAGGGTGTAGAACTCAGCAAAGCCCAGGTAAGGAAAATTGATTAAGGTACAGAGTGAAGAAAATATTTTAAAATGAAAAGTTCTAGTAAGCAAAATCAAATACGGGACAAAAACTACACCAAACTGCTCAAGAGCCAGGTGTCTGGCTCAGTTAAATTTGGCTTGGGGAAAGATAGCCCAAATAAAACGAAGGAAAAACATGTTAAGAAAGAGAAAAGAGGACTCTTCTTCTCCCAAAAGGGTGGCAAGATGCTGACTGGGCCTGCTTGTCAAATTTCAGGTAGCAAAACTCTCTGCCCTGAAGGAAAGACAGGCCCAAAAGTTTCACTCCCATTTGATTCCATAGCTTCCTTGTGGTAGGGTCTGGTTACAATGAGGGGATTGCGTGTTCACGCAGTCGCACACGCACAGAGAGAGTTCCCATAAATTCACTACTGCTGCTGCTGCTGCTACTTTTACTCCAGATGGCAGTTATCCCCTCCTTCTCACCCCCCCTCAATATTTCAAGTGCCGTGTTATGAACTACCATAGACTTTTATTAGAAAATAATTATTTTAAAAATATGTAAAATATTTTAAAGTTCAATTCCACCAACTACAGTAGAAAAGAGATAAAAAAAACAGGAATGGTTAAAAGATGGCATCTATCTAGGCTGCCCAGACCCTCCGGAAAATTCCGGAAACCTCCTGGGAGAGCTGGGGGTCCGGAGGAACCGGACTTGGGGCCCAAAATACCGGGGTTGTGGTTACTGGGCCCGCAGCAACCCCAACCCCAACTTACCAGGCCTAAATTTCCCCAGCGAGTGGCGGTGGCCATCTTGAATCTCGCCCGAACTCACGCGAGATCTCGGCAGACGGCTGGGAACTCTGTGAGACCCAGCCAACAGCCGAGATCTCGCGTGAGTTCGGGCGAGATTCAAGATGGCCGCCGCAAGGGGTGGGCGGTGAGAGCGAGGTGAGTGGTTGGGGGCTGCATGCAGGAATTTCCAGCAAGGCAGCCTCCAGCACCCCACCCCACCCCACCCCAGCGCAGAAGAAGCAGTAAGAAGCAGCAAGAAGAAGCAAGCAGGAAGAGGAGGAGGAGAAGATAGAGGAGGAGGTAAGACTGAGGTTTGTTTGTGTGTGAAAGAGAATGTGGGGGTGCATGGGATGCATGGGGTCTTTGAGTGAATGCACGTGTGCATGCGTGTGTGCATAAGTGTTTTTGGAGTGAGTGATGCTGACTGTGTGTGTGCGTGTGCGTGCAAACACGTGTGCTGGCAGTGTGAGTGTATTGATGTCTGAATGGGATGCGTTGTTGTTTGACTGAATTAATGCATGTGCATGTTTGTAGTGGGGGTGGCTGTAGTTTTCTGTGAGTTGGGGGGATGATTTGGAGGTGATGTTCCTATTAAATAATACATTTTAGACCCATAGACCTTCCATTCCAATTTGTTTCCTATAATTGACATGATGTATATTTTGTAACAGTGGCTGACAATTGTTCATCCTTCTTAAAGAAACTTTTAAAAAATTAACAGGGTTGCTATCATCATCATCATCTATATCTCTTTTCTTGCTTGTGGTGTTTTTTCTAGATGAACATGATGGGCTTTGCCAAGTCTTGTTGTCTTTTACTGATTCAGAAATGTCCTGACTATTGAACATTTAAGTATGACTGCTTTCTGGATGTTGGCGTGCATGTATTTTGGTAGGCCTAATTTTTGAAAGTTTTCTGTAAAAACAACCACGATGTCATGTTGGTGACTGATGTGACTAACAAATAATTGTAAGTTTTTCCTGTTGCCATAGTTCTTTAACTTCCATAGCCAGTCGTGTATATTTTTCTTTTCTGCAACATTTTTGTCATTAGGTATTGCAATTTCAATGTAGGTGTGTTTTTCTCGGTTGTTTTTGACTGTTATGTCTGGTTGAAGTTGAAACAAGCTAAGACACGCTTTAATCCATTTTGTTCCATGGCTAATGTTTGCAGGCTAATAGTAGTTTATACTGTTTCTGAATGCTTGGTTGTTTGTTTGTTGTATACTTGTCAACTGCTTCATTTGTTCAGTGGTAGAAGTATGCAATAAGGTGATGGGGAAACAGTGTTAAATGTTAGGAAAGGTTAGATTATGGTCATCCAGTGAAGGATTTGCAGTCAGAAAAGATATTTGAAGGAAGGGAAGACTGTATCACATACAGGGCTCATCTACACATTTCACTTTGAAAGCGGTATAGCTAGGAGCCACACTACTGCTTAATAGCAGTATTGAAGTGTACTGACAACTGTTGGGGCCCATGACACATACCATATACCACTTTCATACCACTTTCATAGTGTTATATCCTGCTTGGTGTAGATGTGTCATGGGCCCCAACAGTTGTCAGTGCACTTCAGTACCACTATAAAGCAGTAGTGTAGCTCCTGCAGTGCAGTTGAATACCTCTATAAAGTAATAGTGTGGCTCCTGCCTTTTATATACCGCTTTCATAGTGGAATACCCTGCTTGGTGTAGCTGAGCACACAGTATAGCAAAAGCTTCAATGTACAGCAAAAGCTACAGAAGTAGGAATGAGTGAAGTTAATTTCAGATACATTGAATGTCTCACTTATACTTTATTCCAGTGATTTTAACATTAAGATGTTATGTAGAACAGGTTTGTCTTAATTGTGTGCTGTGAAATCAGACCTGTGACCAAGGCCATGTTTGGGTGGGCACGCCCCCTTGGGGGCTGGACATGTTGGTGGGCACCCCCTCATAGGGCGGCCATGTTGTCCTCCTTTTTGATTTCCAAAATATGGTCACCCTATCAGAGCAGTACGACAATGGAACCAGTTACCTAGGGAGGTTGTGGGCTCTCCCATACTAGAAGCCTTCAAGTGGCAGCTGGACAACCGTCTGTCAGGTATGCTTTAGGGTGGATTCCTGCATTGGACTTGATGGCCTTATAAGCCCCTTCCAACTCTACTGTTTTATGATTCTAGGATTCTATGACTTTCTCCAACTGCCACTCACCCAACCCACCACTCCATTCTAGCCTCAGCTATCCATCATTCCTCCATTCACTCTTCTGTTTCAATGATACATAAAAATCATAAACTTTATTCAGTAATTCCTGCATCTGTCTTGGAATGATGTGGTTTAGTTACAACAACAACAACAACAAACGCAGCATAAAAAGTCGCATCAAATTAAAAGGCCTTGGGGAAAATTTATTCCTTGGCACTGGAAAGCCATTAATGCCGTCACTAGGCAAGCCTGCCCGGGAAAAAGAAATCCACAAGCAGGGTGCCACAACTAAGAAGGCCCACTCTCCAGTTGTCTCCCACCTCACCTCAGATGGTGTTCAGAGATGAACACGTTATTCAGGGACCTAGGCTTACACCTACAACTCCCAGCATGCCTTGGGTGGGAGGGAAGACTTTTCGGGCTTTTCGCCCATCATCTGGAAGTGGCTCCCCATCCTGGGCCTGAAGGGAGAGCACCTGAGACCAGCTGCCTCAGTCGCTAGGCACCCTTGGGAGCTGGAGGGAAGGAGGGTGCAGCTCCGGGCCCGTTGCCAACAGCAATGGCCAAGCTCAAGCAGCCAGCTCCTTCACTGCCTATTTATGGGTACCATCAGCACAGTGCAATGTGGACTGGCTCGGCCAGACTTCACTTCCGGTGAGTCTCAACGGCAGGATTCCCACTTGTAGGGTGACCCTATGAAAAGGAGGACAGGGCTCCTGTATCTTGAACAGTTGTATTGAAAAAGGAATTTCAGCAGGTGTCATTTGTATGTATGAAGAACCTGGTGAAATTTCCTCTTTCTCACAACAGTTAAAGCTGCAGGGGCCCTGCCCTCATTTAAATCTGCTCACTCTAGTATAGCTCCTGCAGCTTTAACTGTTGTGATGAAGATGGAATTTTGCCAGGTTCCCCTTATATACAAATGACACCTGCTGAAATTCCCTTTTCAATACAACTGTAAAAGATTCAGGAGCCCTGTCCTCCTTTTCATATGGTCACCCTACCATTTGGCAAGTTGGGCACCACAGCGAAAGGCATGTTGGGAGTTGTAGTTTTTGTTTTCTGTGGGAATATGAAAAATGGTGGTGGCTTCAAGGCGGCCCTGGCTGTGTGTCGGGGAGAAAGAGAGAGAGAAACAAATGCAATTCATTTTAAGGATACCTCACAGGCCTTGCATCGGCCTACCTTGCAGGGTTGTCATGAGGAGTGAGAAAGGAAAAAAAGAAATGAATATAATTCGATTAAAAGTTAACTCACAGGCCTAGCTCTGGCCTACTACTGTAAGATGATTACTTTGCAACCATATATCTTGGGGAGGGCAAGCAATGCCAGGTGTGTGTGTGTGTGTGGGCTGCAGCATGTCCTGGGCTGCAGCATGTCTACAGCTGGGAGGAGGGGCATAAATCAATTCAATAAATAAATAGGTTTGCTACAAAATGTGGACCGAACAAAACCCTTGAGTATTGCTGAGACAAAAACTTTGAGCATTCCTAAGTGAGTGTCTCTTATCTACACTACAGCTCAATCTGTGGTGCAGATAAGCCCCAAAATAGATGTTCCCCAAGCACAAATAAAAGGAACACTCTGCATAATCCTATATGTCTTCACTCAGACGTCAATGGGTCTTATTCCCTGGCAGTCTGTATAGAAACTCCCTTCATCCCTGCCTATTGGCCATGCTGGTTGGGGCTGATGAGAGTTGTAGTTGCCATCTTATTCTTTGCCTCTGGCAGCAAAACAGCCTGGACCAGCCCTGGTTCACCCTGAGATGCTTCACTTTGTCTTCAAGTACCTGAGCTTTCATTGACTTCTTACAGCCTTCTCAGGAGTGGACAGGAGATAGATCAGTAGATCCTGATCTATCTCTGGGTGACTGGCGGTACGTTGGCTGGACCTTCCAACTCCCAATAGCAAACTCACTTTTCCACCTAAATTAGGCTGCTGAAATGAAGAACACTTGGGATAAACAGGAGAGTTTTGTGTGAAAGGCCTGTGACCAGGGTGACCATATGGAAAGGAGGACAGGGCTTCTGTATCTTTAACAGTTGTATTGAAAGAGGAATTTCAGCAGGTGTCATTTGCATGCATGCAGAAGCTGGTGAAATTCCCTCTTCGTCCCAACAGTTAAAGCTGCAGGAGCCCTGGTCTCTTAACTAGATACAAAAGGGGGAGGTCTCCTGCAGCTTTAACTGCTGGGATGAAGAGAGAATTTCACCAGGTGCCACATGCATACCAATGACACCTGGTGAAATTCCCTTTGGAATACAACTGTTAAAGATACAGGAGCCCTGTCCGCCTTTTCATATGGTCACCCTACCTGTGACCTCAGCTCAGTTTTCCTTTTGAAAACATATTCCTAGCCTCAGAATGCGCTGAAAAGTAGGCTTCTAGTTTTTTTTAAGTACATCTGTCTTTGAAGTCTGCCCTCCCCTCTAAAAGAAGACCTTACGTGGGCCACGATCCTATGCATGTTTAGACAGAAATACATCCTACAAGTGGCAGGAATTATTTCTGTCTAAACATGCATAGGATTGCACCCTTGATCAATCTTTATTCAATACTTCTTGATGTTCTTGTAGGGCATTAACACATTTAATGCTTTAGGCCAATTTTTTTCTTTAGTCTCTTCAAAGTCCAATGGGGTCTTTAAATATTGTTTGTTTTTCAAATCCTTCTCAGTTTCATCACATTTATTGCCGCTCTTTTGATCAAAGCTCATAAACTGAGATTCTAAAAATTGCTTACTTATCTTTCAATACTGCTACAAATTTCTATTTGTCCTTTGAATTTTTTTTCTTTGTTTTGATATTCATGATTTTCTTACAAACTTCCACTGATCCACATTATCACCCCACCTTGAGAATTCTTGTGCTGCCCATGAGTTACTTTGATGGAAATATCCTCTTGTATACTAAATCCGTTCCCTGTTCTGATAAATTGCAGAGTTCCCACATTTGTTAGTCCACAACCTGATGGATCACACACAGAGTTTTTGTTTAAAAAACCATAAATGATGTTTATTCTGGAGCTGTAATATCTTATGAGATAATTCCCGCAGTGGTATCTTTTCTGTAAATACTCCATTTTGGCCAATAATTGTAGTACTTATCAGATTGTGTGCAAGTTCAGGACAGAAAACTGACCCACCCACTCCACCCCAATAATGATGATCTCCCCTATCTCTGGAAACTGAAACACTTGGCAAGCAACAGACTGGTTCAGCTTCATCAGTAAACTTGGGGGAGTGGGGAGACACCCATTGAGAGCCCTGAAAAAGTTTCAGAGAAGGACAACAAAGGATTAACACATAAAAGGCTAAGTTGATGGCGCCTCCTCACAGCAACAGACTTTTGAGGACCTGTGCTCAGACCACTGACTGCTAGAGAGTGTTTTAAACCATGGCCCGACTCAAACATCTGGAGGAGCCACCACTGGTGAATCCCTCCTGGGGCTTCTTGTCATGGCGGCAGCTGCCATTTTGAATGTTAACTCAGCCGGGGTGGGTTATTGGGGTGGTTAACATGTGCAACCCTAAAAAAGCCCAGAGGTTATGAGTGACTTGTCAACCCCTCCCAACATACCACCTTTGCTGAGTTTGCAAATAACAGGCTGAAATATTCAAGAATGGTGGCAACTACCACAACAAGCATCCCCACTGGGAAATTCCCCCATGGTGGCTGCTTGTGATGTGCAAATCAGGTCACTGTAGGGCGATAGTAACAACCACCCAGAGTATGGGTTGTCATTGAATTGTGGGTTGTTCTTGAAATATGGATTTTCATTATGTGTTAACCCGGCACTATGTTTTAACTATGGGTTGTTAACCACAAACAACCCAGGAAGCAAACTCATGGTTTATTGTTGGATTGTGGACTTTCGATTGTTCATGGTTAAGAACCTCTAGTTAAACCATAGTGGAGGGTTTGCACGCAACAACAACCCATGATTCAACAACTGATATTCAACTTGTATTTTGGGTTGTCATTATATAAGAACTGTGCCGGATTGTGGCACAAGCCAAGCCAGCCATAGCTTAGGGCATCATATTATGAGAGGCATCTAAATATGTTGTAGTTAATGAGAAGACATATTATAATTGAAATAGCTTTGTCTTAAGTATGTTGGAAAGTCTAGTATGACTTACAGCAGAATGGCCTTATATAGAGAAAGCACGGCAACACATCATTCAGTATTGGAGGCAATAAATGTAGGGTAGAGCCAGTTTAAAAGAAGTTCCAATCAACTTTATTAATGCTTTTACATACATTTTCAGAGAAAGCTATCTAAGACTGTTAAATCACAAGCACCCTCTAACGCTAGGTGTGTGAGTGCAAGTAAGCAAAGGCATGAGATATTGGATCTTTGCTTCCTCTCTGGAGAGACCACATAATGCTTGTTGCAGAGAAAGGAAGAGGAAGAGGAGGGAGCAGGAAATGAGAATTGACCAAGCTACATGACATTCTCTGTAACACTCTAGTGTCTGGAAGAATGCAGAGTTATTCCTATTATCCCACAAAATATTTTTTTATATAAAAACCAGCATTAAAATTCTGAATTGTGACTTCTCCTATCCAAATACACACTGAATCCAATCATTTAATTAAGCAATGCAATTTTTATATAGTAGAGCGGCTTAATATCAATTTCTGACCAAACCATGCACATTGTGATACAAGTGTGAAGTTTGGTATGGTGAAATTTATTACCATGTAGATTAAAATTAGATATAGGGGCAGCTCAGGAAATCATCGTAACAACCGTCATCTTGGAAAATGGCACCCAAAATTCAGTTTGGGTGCCACTGGGTGGCTTGTGGGCTGAGTTAGGATCTGGTGAGCAGCAGCAAAGGCAATGTCCATAAAATTGCTTAAGGCTCCCAAATCCATCACAGCAATGCTATGCATCAGGGCGTGCCCTGGGCACTGAAGAGTCACTTGTACGAGGAAGTGTTTTTGCGAAACTGTACAGAGGGACAAGGCTCTGGAGCCATATCCACTTTTTGAGTTTTTGCAGCGTCTCTCAGAACTGCAGGCCATGGAGGTTTGGCAGGGCAGGTGACTGCAAGGTGCCCCATGGTCCCACAGCAAAAGCAGAGACCATCTTGTCTCTGACGGTCCTTCTCCTCATGAGTCAATTTCAGCCGGGTTTCTCCTGAAAGCCTGGATTCCCAGGTGTGGGTCTAATGATGCACAAGCTGCCGGCTTTCTAGCCATCCATCTACTCTTTGGCATAAGTGAATCAAGGCCTGGAGGGCTGATGGTCTTCCTACTCATGCCAGTTCATCACGGATGTCATCAGACAGGCCTTCCTGAAATTGGTTTGTTAAGGCCGCTTCATTCTTTTCCAAGTCTCAGGACACCAGACGGAAATCATTTGTATGTTCAGTAACTGATTTTCCCTTCCTTGAAGTCACCTGATGTTACACGTAATGGTTTTTGACCTTCTGTGGGTCCTTGTAGACCTGGCACATCTGGGTTAGAAAGCCTTTGAAATCAGAGAGGAGCAGACTGGCCTGTAGCAGGTACGGGGTTGCCCATTTGGCAGCAGACCCGATCAGCAGACTGATAACCCTGGTCTTGTCCTTTCAGAAGTCCTCAGGGCGCAATTCCATATACAGTGCACACTGTGTCAGGAAAGCAGGGAACTGCTCAGGTGAGCCATCAAGCTTTCCAGGAGCTGCTACAGGGCACTTCCGCCTGGGAGGTGCAGCTACAGGCAGTTGCACAGGCATCTGAGCCTGGAGCCTGCTGATACCAGCTGTCAGCTGGGCCATCTGCTTCTTTAACGGGATGGTTTCCTGGGCTAAAGCCCCCACCTCCACAAAGGCTCGGAGCAGTCTTAGATGTAGGGCTGACCACAAGGCCAAGCATTAACCCAAGCCGATGTTCCTGACAGGGAAGTCGTCTCCTCTTGTGGCCCAGGGTCCTCCTGGTCTGGTGCCAGGGAATGGGGTGCTGTCCCCCTGGTTTCTGGAGGCTCTGTTTCATCCTCTGAGGAGGATTCCTCTGGTGAGGGCATGGCAAAAGGCGGTTTAGTGCTCTGCGACGTCAAGATCCTCCACCAGCACATCACCTGGGTGGGAGAGAAGAGAAAGGGGATGTAATTCTATGAGATTCAGGACATGGTAAGGAAGGAAAGGTCAGCAGAGCAATAGTGATAGCAGCAACAGATGATATGCTTTTTATCCCTCCCTTCCTCCAAGAAGCTCAGAGTGGTGTACATGGTTCTGTCCACACCCATTTTATCTTCCCAACAATCCTGTTAGGTTAGGCTGAGAAAGAGTAACTGGTCCAAGGCTAACCAGTGAGCTTTGTGACTGAGTGGGAATTTGAACCTGGGCCTTTGGGAGTTGAACCTCTTAACCGTCCACCTCTCTGACCAGTACACTAGATAGGATGTATTAAAAAGTGGCCACATGGTTTATGGCTTGGTGCTAGCATTAAAGCTCCTAAAGTAGGTGGGAACTACTGCTTCCAAACCTGGGGCTTGGGTGTAGGGACTTTCTCGGCAAGAATGGTGTTTGCCAGCTGGCATGGCCAGTGGTTCATCTAGTGTAGCCTTGGGAGAGTAATGAGCTACAGAACACAAAAAGTGCAGCTAGAGGAGAGTACCTGGGCCAGAAGCTCATCAGGGATGGGTATCCACCCAAACTTTTCTGGATGCATTTTCCAGATAGACACCCAGAAAGTTCATTTAAACTGGATTGTCCAGCTTGGATGTCTAGGCCCTTGAAGGAGGAGGAGGAGGAGGAGGAGGAGGAGGAGGAGGAGGAGGAGGACAGGGCTGGGATGGATACAGCAGGGTCCGAGGCCCCTGGATACTGGCACATGTCCATGGCACACCTGCTATGGCTCATAACCATGGGAGCTGATCTGCCATGGTTCGCAGTGTTCTTGATGTGGTGCACTTGCGCATGTTGTCAAGAAAGGACTGATCTGAGGCATAAACATGTTTCTGACCAATCTAGACATGACCACTAGGATATTTGGGTGCACACACACTACAGCAGGGATGGGCAGAAGGTAGGTTTGTATCTATTAGTAGATTGGCAAGGACATCTTGCGACAACAAAATATCTCCCCTTGACCCTAAATTCATCTTTCTGAAATGAAGAAGGGTTTGGGTAACCTGGAAAAGACTCTGAGCTCTGTTCAGTTGATTCCTGGACTCAGAATGCTTTAATTCTAAGGATGTGTCTTCTGTAACAGTGTGTAACTGGTGGATTTCAAGGTTAACAGTTTAAAAAAAGTAGATACCTTTGCACGCAGAGAGGCTCTGGATGGCAACGGGCAGCTCTTTAAACACCCGGATTTTCTGGAGCTGGTGGCGGATCTTGTTTTTCACTTCCCATGCCTGGAGAGGTGGAAGAAAAATCCCCCAATGTTAGAAACCATTTTTAATCCAAGAAAAGGGCTGGCACTTTAAAGATGGTATCTCCAACATGGAGCCCACGGGCACTGATTTGTTCACGGACATCTCTCTTTGGGCCCTCCAGGCTCCCTCCTGATTTTTGTTTTATTTCTTAAGATTTTTTTAAAAAATTCACCCAACTGGGATGCTGGCAAACTGCAAAGCCAGGTGGTTCCCTCCAACACCTCCTTTATTTGGTTTCAAAGTGTTTGGGTGTTTTAGACCTCAGACCCCACCTCTGATCTGTACTGAGGTTCTGGGGCACTTTTCTTTGAGTCTCACCACTTTGCCTTCTGGGAAATAAGTATTTTGTAACCATCCCCACCCACCATTTTAACCATTTGATGATCTGTAAACAACACCAGGGTGGCCATGTTGTGAGAGCACCCACAACACTTTCAAACTCCCAGCTGTGCCCAGTGACCCCAAGGGGTTGGGGAGCCCTGCGTTGAGGCCTGCCCCCTCCCTGCCCAAGCAAGCCAGACCCTGCAGCTCACCTCATTCCCCAGCAGCTGTTCTCCACTGCCCAGGAGGGAGTAGACCAGGAGGAGCCCAGCTTCACACACCCTTAGCAGGGGGTGGTAGATGGCGAGCAGAGCCACATTGAGAAAAGACCTTCGCTGCTCTTTGGTAAAGATCTTTCCAAACACCTAAAAATAGACAATGAACATCTCTTTGGCCCTGTTCAGAAGGCACCTTAAACCACAGCTTTAACCATGGTGAATAAGGCTTTTTGCCTTATTCATCATGGTTAAAGCTATGATTTAAGATGTCTTCTGAACAGGGCCACAGTCTTCTTTTCCCACCAAAACGAAGTCAAAAGATGTCTATTGGACTTGCATATATATTCACCTTTCTTCCTTTCCCTTTTCTCTTTCAATATTTTCTTACACACTCACAATTTAAATTGTACGTCCCAACCTGTCTCTTCTGCTCAGGTTACTCTGTAAAGGGCCGTGTACTTTGGTTGTACTAGGTAAAAAAATAACAAGTAATATCCTCATCACAGGGGTGGGAGAGCCTTCTCAGAGGGACATTCTTACCTCTCCAACTCGCATGATGTTAATGTAAGAGAGCAGCTTTGGTTCGAACTCATATTTTCTGCTCCAGAGCTCCTCTGTGTTGTCCATGGTCATCCCTGACAGAGAGACACCAAGAGATAAAGCTTTATTGGTCTGAACATGATGATCTATGGCAGGAAAGGAGAATGTGGGACCCTCCAGATGTTTTGGGACTGCAGCTTCCATCATCCCCAGCTAGCCTAGCCAATGGTGAGGGATGATGGGAGTTGAAATCCAGCATCCTCTGGAGGGCCCCAGGTTGCCCACTCATGATGATTCTGGATCTTTCTCACATAGCGGCTCTTGGGTTTGTGAGGGCTGCCTCCAGACTTATCTCTTAATTAATTAATTAATTAATTACATTTCTATACCGCCCAATAGCCGGAGCTCTCTGGAGAAATCTTAAGAGGATTTCTCTGACGCTTCTCCTGACTAATTGTCACAGTGGTCTAAGGCAAGACTGAGGTAAAGAAGGTTCAAGTCTGCCTCACCAGAAGGAATCTCACATGCTCTTGAATGCCAAGAAACAGGGGACAAGGCGGGGGCCTATGGTAGTGCGGGCCTTCCCATCAGGCAGAGTAAAGGTGGCTTCCTCAGGCAGCAGACTTTGAAGGCAGCAAATCTTTAGTTATTCAGGTTGTTACCACTGTATTTTTTTTTCTGCTGGGGGCGGGTGGGGTGTGTGTAAGGTTTTCTGCCTCAACTGCCTAAATAAATTGGCTGGCTTTGGGTGGCGGCTTTGGATGGCGGAGTGGGGTGTGGTGGGATGGGATAGGGTGGGGAGGGCACGCCTGGTTGTGCCTCAGACAGCCAAATGTCTTGGTCCGGCCCTCAGGAAGGGAGAACGGTATCAGGAAATTACAACGGAATAAGACGGTAGTCTCTTGTGTGAAGAACTGAGACAAGAACTGAGACAGTATGCTTTTGATACTGTATTTTGTATTTGTGTTTTTAACCTGTTGGTAGTTTTATTATGGTTTTAATTTTTGTGATCCGCCCAGAGAGCTTTGGCTATTGGGCGGTATGAAAATCTAATAAATAAATAAATAAATAAATAGTTGCTCTTCAGTTTCTCTTGGTATAGGAAACCAGGGCATTTGGTAGAATGCATTATGTTCCAGCAAGTAGCTGCTGTCGCTAACTTACCTTTCTGGTGGACCGCTAGTTCATACAAGCGGAACACGCCCTCCCTGGCCTGGCGACCGATGATGTTTTGGGAGTCATTAATGCAAATGGAGAGCTCGGCTACATAGCGGCCCAGCTGTGGGAGCTCACAGGTGTTCTAGGGGGAAGGAGAGAAAGTGGGATTTTAATCTCCATCGATCTGTATACTGCCAGAAGAGCAACTCCCTCACAAAGCAAGCTGAACGAGGAAGCTCAGAACGATGGCACTTTGCTATAAGGAACCCCAATGTGCTCCGCACAGCAAAGGGAAAGAGCAATGGGAATTTTGGCCCACTTCTCTAGGTTTCGTGCTTTCCAGCCCAGAACTCTGCAGCCCTTTTGAGCCAAAGCACCTGTCTGCACCTGTGGGCTACTTACGTCAAAGCCCGCCATCCTAGTAGCGAAGCGAAGGATGGAGGCGCTGTTCCTGACGGCCCTGGCTCTCTCCTTCACATCCTTCGACTCAAACCAGAAGTGGATGTGCTGTAAGGGGAAGCAACACCTCAGAAACGTTGTGCTGGGCAAACATCTTCCCCAGTCTTGATGACATGCTACTGGCAGTTGTGCACCCCCAAATAATTTGCTCCTCAGTGATATTCATCTTATTAATCCATCTTAGGGTGACCATATGAAAAGGAGGACAGGGCTCCTGTATCTTTAACAGTTGTATTGAAAAGGGAATTTCAGCAGGGGTCATTTGTATATATGGAGAACCTGGTGAAATTTCCTCTTTGTCACAACCGTTAAAGCTGCAGGTGCCCTGCCCTCTTTTAAATCTGGTCACTCTAGTATAGCTCCTGCAGCTTTAACTGCTGTGATGAAGAGGGAATTTCACCAGGTTCCCCATAAATACAAATGACACCTGCTGAAATTCCCTTTTCTATGCAACTGTTAAAGATACAGGAGCCCTGTCCTCCTTTCCATAGGGTCACCCTATCCAGCACCAAAATGTCTTTTCCACCCTTGCTTCAATGTACTTACATCTAAGATTCGGAGGAGGTGTGCTGTCGTGGGGTCCTCCTCTAGTAAGGACTCCAGCATTGCTTCCAGGGCTGCAAAAGATCTCCTGTATGCTGCCTGAAAGTAAAGAGAAAGCCACACTGTGCTTGCTGGAGTCCCCCCTTAACAAGGCCTTCCTGCATGCAGGCGACACAAAGCTGTGTCGTTCTGCCTGTCGAACAGAGACTTTTGTACTAGAAGTGGTCCTGTGGATTCTGGACTATAAGATGGAGCTTATGAACAATAACTCTCTCCCCCTCCCCCCCTTCCTACCTTTTCTGGGCACAGAGTTTTGCCCGCTGCGCCCCAAATGCAGAAACTGTCTCAGAGATTCAGGTAAGGAATCAAGTACCACAGGCTCTGAAGTAGGAGCATTTGCCACAGTGCTGATGAGCTCAACATGAACTTACCTGGTCGCTGGCATCACTGCTGGCCACATCCACGTTGATGACAGCTTGCAGAGCCAAGCGAAGGAGGCTGGACTCCAGCTCCGGCGCAAGGGGAGGCCTGAATTTGCTGGCAGGGCGGAGGGGAAAGTATTAGAGGGAGGGGCGGCCATCCAGATTGACTCCATCAGAAAGTAACTGATGCCCGAACCGATAGCTTGCCTGGCACTTGCCCATTCCAAATCATGTTTCTTATGCCAATTACAAATTGTGATCAATAAGGAAATTTACCACCAAACAAATCAAACATGTACAATACCTAGATCATGCACAAGAGGTGAAGTCCTTTGGCAAAAGCATTAGCCTTATAGGCTTGCCTAAGTTGGGAAGTTTCCCTGGCAAATTTGCCTGTGTTAAACATAATAGGCTTAGCTGTGCTAGAGAGCTGATATTTGATTTTATCCCTCTCAGGATGATTGGCTACCAGCTCTAAACTTCCCTTTGCAAATCTCCTACATGGAGGCTCCACTTGGGCCTGGAGAAGCACAGACCTTCAGACTCTGAACACCAAGAGGTGCAGAGACGAGGACCGAGGGAGTCCCCACCAGGGGTGGAAGGGGAAGGAGGACGAGATCCTTGGGCACTGAGGTCAGGTCCCCCAAGGTAACACGAGGCAAACTCCTATACTTGGGCATACCGTGAGTGTACTGCCCACCCTGCTGCCCAGTGGATTCCCTGGCTGAGGTGGTCTAAGATGTGATGTTGGAAATCTTCAGGATTCTGCTTCCAGGAGATTTCAGCATCTATGCCTTAATAGGACCAAATTGGGACATCATGTCTTTCATGACAACCATCAAGCTGTCCCAGGTTGTCACTGGCCCAACACAGGACTGGGGGACCTATTAAAATGGCCCACCAGTGAAGACTTATGGAATCGCAGCAATCCCTGAATGCATTGGGGCATTTTTCAGTAACTAGAGCTGGCGATTCTGTTGAGTCCCTTGTCGCGCTGTGGAATGGGGAAGTGCTACAGGCCACAGATACAATCGCTCCTGAGTGCCCTTTTCTGCACTCTGGAGCTCAGAGGGCTCTCTGGTGTTTTGATAGCATTGAGGGCTGCTGAGACAGACTGTGGTTTTTTAATGGGTTGGTTGCTTTCTGGCTTCCTCTTGTGCCTCTACTATTTTGTTTGCTTTTCTGAAAATGTTCTGTTCCCTGCCTTTATCTGTCCCTTATAGATCTCCCCCTCCCTGACCCTTCTCCCCCAAAAAGACATACCTCAAATGATCGATTGCGGCCATGGCACTAGGGAGCACTGGCGACAGTGCAGAAGGCATCGGGAGATTTTCCATAACCACCTAGGAGAAAACCAAGTGGGCAGAACAGAGCAAGTGAGGGCCAGGTCCCCATATGGACTCCAGTAGGGCTGCTCCAGCCCCAGTCCTACACTTCCATCCCAACCTGACCCTCCGACTGGTTTTGTCTGAGCCCTCGGGCACCTTGGAGCCCTCCGCATAACCCTCAGAACAGGAGTACCAATTCTATACTATCACGGGCAGAAGTAGTGATCCTATTCTAAATGGTTGCATAGTCTTTCTTTCTAAGGCCTCCCCAAAACCTCCCCCAAATTCGAACCCTGGGCTCTCCACCCACCGCCTTGCTGACACTTCCCTACTAGATTTCTGGTGCTGCCTCTCACTCACCACTATGGCCCGTGCCAATTCCCCCTTGGAGCATGGAAGCTCCAGTTGCTCCTGATGGTTCTGATTAATAGCAGAACATAAAGTGGAGACGCTGTCGAGGAAGCGGATGTCCTCTTTGTCATCCCGATTGATCTGGAGGTAGGAAGAGAGTCAGGCTGTTAATCAGGGGCGTGGTTCATTCATATTCTTTTCTTCTCATCATAATTGCTCAATTGTGATTATTCAAGATTTTAATTTAAAGAGGAATTCTTCGGGCTGCACATAAAAAACTATTCATTAAAGCCCGCTTTTCTACAGGGAACAGGACCTGAGTCATTCTGGGCTGATTCATGGTCGCACGAGTGAATAAGAAGCAACCACCCAAAGGGGCAGAAGCCAGGAAGCGGAAGCTACTTTAAAAGAAAGGAGGAGGAGAAGACTAAATGAAGACACAGCTGCTGAATGGGCGTTACTTCTGAGTAAGCGTCCAGTAGTGGAGGCCCTTGTCCATGGGGATTTTTATGGGGAACATAGCGGTGGATTTAGTACCACTGGCTGAATTGCACAGTTTTAATGCAGCTTCCGCCTGACTGCTGAAAGGCAATGGCTGGGCAGCCCTAAAGGTCTCTTACATGTGAGGGGAATATCTCTGCGGAAGTGTTTGCTTGCTTGTTTTTGTTTTTACCTCCTCAACATTGCGCATACGCTCCAGGATGATGGTACACAGGTCCTCAGCTTTGCATGAAGAGTACATGTCACTTTTTGTCTGTGATGCGGATTCTGGGGTGGGGGGGAGAGGGAACACACAGATCATGTAGACATAAAGCTCCATCACACCGGGGGTTAACACTCTCCCTACCGTCACTTCTCCGCCCGTGTTTTTGTTCCTCAGTTACTTCCTCTTTTCAAAAGAGGAAGTACAGAACGAGCACGAGGCCCATTGAGTCTGCTGCTCTAATGGCGCTGCTTCTCCTGCACGCAGCAGGAGAGACAGCAGCAATTCCGAGTTTTAAAAAACATCAGAGTAAGTGAGGTTTTTTTTGTCACGCAAGGAAGGCCAGAAGGGGCAGACGACGTCATGTGAGGGACCTGAGCAAACTCCATGAGTGCCCAGTAACGAGCTTGTTGGAGGGAGCTCATAGTCATATCCCCTTCCTTCACCAAAGGCAGAGCCAGATCCTTCTCAAGGAAGCCCACCTTACCTTACTAACCTATAGTGCCTTTGTTTGAGGCCCTTGGGGGGTTGTTTCAGGAGTGGGGCAGCGATATGAGTGGACACTTTCATTCCTGCCCTCCCTGGCTTGCCCTTCCTATTCTTTTTATCTCTAGTGGAGTTGGGGGGGAGCAGTTCTATTTCCTTTCCTCTCTTACTCATAGATCCCTGGAGGAATCCTCTCCGTTTCCCTCCGCCCAACCTGTCTCTCCAAAATCCCATGTTACCCAAACTTCCCATGCCCCAACCTTTCTCAGTTATAGGTGCAATGGATCAAAGACTATTCAGAAACGGCAACTAGCGTGGAATTAGGGTGACCATATGGAAAGGAGGACAGGGCTCCTGTCTCTTTAACAATTGTATAGAAAAGGGCATTTCGTCAGGTGTCCTTTGTATGTATGCAGCACCTGGTGAAATTCCCTCTTCATCACTACAGTTAAAGCTGCAGGAGCCCTGCCCTCTTTTGTATCTGGTCACTCTAGCTATACTAGAGATCACTATATGATTGCTTTCTGGTAAGTCCTTTGTCGACCATATTACACTAGTCCTGTATCAGCTGCAGTGGTTGCCCCTCTGTTTCCAGGCACAACTGAAGGCGCTGGTGCTAACTGTCATGTACTAAATGGCGTGGGATTGGGATAGCTGAAGGACCACCTCCTCCCATATGAATCTGCTAGGTTGGTGGGCACAGAGTTCTCTCTGCATGGAGAGAAGCAAAATGGCCCAGATGATGCCAGGGGTGGGGCATAGGGGCGGGGTGGGGTGGGGCGGGGCTTCAGCTGTTCCACCCCCCCCCGAAATCATCCAGCTGTCCAGATTGACACTGGTGGACAAGCTGATCACCAGGACCGATCCTGCACCCCTCCACTGCTTCAGACATGATCTCCCACCCCTCTCTTCCAGCCCCACTGCCATCAGCATTCTTTAAGCTCATAGGCTTTTGACACGCACTTTCCCAGGATGTGGAGTGCTTCCGTTTCATGATGGCAGCCTATCTATTCCCTTCCAGCTCCCCCGGTTTTCCATTTAAAACCAACAGGTGTGTGTGTGTGTGTGTGTGTGTGTGTGTGTGTGTGTGTGTGTGTGTGTCCTCCCGCTTTTCAGGTTTTCCGTCAATACTTTTTACTTCTTCAACCCTTGCAATTTCCCCCAAGCCCATGTCATGTCATTTTACTTATTATTTATTGCATTTTTATTCCGCTGAATAGCCGAAGTTGACTATCTTGGCTGGATACACAGCGGTGCTGCACTTTCCTGATGAGCTTCCCCCTCCCCTCCCAACTCCCGGGCTTCTCCTCACCTGCACTCAGGCATCTCTGTGAGTTGTGGCCTTTGTCTTGTGCAGATGCATCTCCCTCTGCCACGATGTTGGGGGCTCCAGGGCATTGTCGCCCATTGTCCAGCAAGATGGATTTTTTCCACGGACAAATGGGGAACCATCTGGCCTTTGGGCTCAGCCCACCATCCTTCTGCAGGGGCCTGATCTTGTTCTTCCTCAGGAAAGAGGGGAACTGCCAGCCCCTGCGATTTCCAGAGGACGTGGCTGCAGCGGCTCCCAGTTCTTTGCCGCTTCCTTTTTTTGGGTCCACCTTAGATTGGTGGGAGTGAAATAAGCGCTGCAGCTTGGACAGCCTGGAAGAGAGTGAGGAGAACATGAGGAACGGGGCTTGCAGAGGCCTCCTGATCTGCAGGACTAAACTTTGGGGCTTACTGTGGCTGATGCTATATTGGATTGTGGGATTTTGCTGTGGCTTAATTCTCATTAAAGCAGAGCTGCCCTTTGGGTTGGGAGGATGGGAAAAATACAGATTTGTCTTTAGATTTCATAACACCCCCCCCCCCCACTTACCAGAATTGTTACCAAAAATCCAAACAAATCTGGGTTTTTCCTGTCATATGGTCACCCTAGAATGGGACAGCACCCTCTAGTGGTTCTTTTGCAGCGCAGCTTCACCTGCACATGGCAGGAAATGCTGACAAATCCCAACATATTTTAGAAGAGTCGGGTTATTTGAGGCTTATTTTTTCATGTAAAGACTGGGAAAAGGAGACTTACAGGTGGCTCATGGCAGCGTCAACATGAGCCACGAACATCCGTGAGCAGCCAGTCATGAGGGTGCTATAAATCACTCAAATACAGGAGCCCAGTGACTTGATGTCAAATTACTTTGATTGACTTGTACCCTACCCTGAGATGTTTTACATAGGGAGGAGGGTGGTCAGAAACATTCAAAGAATAATTTGCTGATCTTCCCCATCCCTTCTCAATGATATGGGTGGGGTAGGGGGGAGGTATGTAAGTTTTTCTCTGAATATCTGGATCTTTTATAGAAAATCCCACCAGAAGAAGGAACCCACTAGGGAGCATGGTGAACAATGATCAGACAAGAATGCAGAAGCTGCTAAGAAATTCCACTTACATGTCTCTCTCTCTCTCTCTCTCTGTTAAGATATCGGAAACCGATGATCTAACCAACTGTGGTCTGAAAGCATTCAGCCTCTTCCCACACTGAGCAACTCTGCCCTCCTGGCTCATGAAGAAGTGGAGGACATGTCACAATTACCTTAGCAACGTCGTAACCATGGGCATTATTGCTGTTCAGTGGCACTAGTCTTGGCTTGGCCTTTCATCCATGTTGAGCCTTTCACTCTTACACATGTGTTTGCTTCTCATTCAAGCTAGATTTGCACATGTGCTTCCTTGGAATAGTCTACTTCAGAAATCAACATTCTAATTTAACCCAAAGACCCCTATCATTTAATTTTCATAACGCTAATGTATAACGTGAATATGGGTGTTGGAATTTTTCTTAAGGCCAACACAAGGGCTACAGCTGTGTGTGTTTCGTGATATAGAATTGGAAAGTGTACTTTTGGACCTATGGGGTGCAGGCCAGGCAGAGTTGTTTTGACAGTGGAACTGCAGCGCAACCCAAGGCATGCTGGTTTTTACTGGTCAAAAGAAAAAAGTGTTGTTTTTGGTTCTTTTAGACGCCTCAGAAAAGAACAATTGTGTGAAGGTGAAGGTGTAAACCTTTTGTTAAAAGACTATTTGAATAATTTTATGTGAAGCTGTGCCCTCCTAGCCCCCTTCAAAACTATTATTTTTAAGGAAAATCTTGAAAAATGTTAGGACCGTCTTCTTTATCTGCCTTTCTGGCCTCTAGCCTTGCTCTTCCGCCTCCCTCTTTAGCTCTCTTTTGACTAACTAGGCCTCCATGGCAGCCATTTTGTGACTAGCCACATCTAGTTTTGTGGTGGTGCCCAGAGCAGTTTCTCACATTCCCAAATGTGCCCACAGGTCCAAAACATTTTGGGTCCATGTTCTAATGTTCTAATCAGTGTGATGTTGTTGTGGCTGTAGTTTTCTGTGAGTTTGGGGGATGATTTGGAGGTGATGTTCCTATTAAATAATGCATTTTAGACTCATAGACCTTTCTTTCCAATTTGTTTGCTATAATTGGCATGACGTATATTTTGTAACAGTGGCTGACAATTGTTCATCCTTCTTAAAGAAACTTTAAAAAATTAACAGGGTTTGCTATCATCATCATCATCATCATCATCATCATCTCTCTCTCTTGCTTGTGGTGGTTTTTCTAGATGAACATGATGGGCTTTGCCAAGTCATGCCGACTTTTACTGATTCAGAAATGTCCTGACTATTGAACATTTAAGTATGACTGCTTTCTAGATGTTGGCGTGCATGTATTTTGGTAGGCCTAACTTCTGGAGGTTTTCTGTAAAAAAAACAATGTCATGCTGGTGACTGATGTGACTAACAAATAATTGTAAGTTTTTCTTGTTGCCATAGTTCTTTAACTTCCATAGCCAGTGGTGTATATTTCTCTCTCTTTTCCTCTTCCTTTTCTGCAACATTTTTGTCATTAGGTATTGCAATTTCAATGAAGTAGGTGTGTTTTTCTCGGTTGTTTTTGACTGTTATGTCTGGTTGAAGTTGAAACAAGCTAAGAGGTGGTAGCCTTTAGTCCATTTTGTTCCATGGCTAACATTTGCAGGCTAATAGTTTATACTGTTTCTGAATGCTTGTTTGTTTGTTTGTTGTATACTTGTCAACTGCTTCGTTTGTTCAGTGGTAGCAGTATGCAGTAAGGTGATGGGGAAACAGTGTTAAATGTTAGGAAAGGTTAGACTATGGTAGAGAAAAGGCAGGAGCCACACTACTGCTTTATAGCAGTATTGAAGTGCACTGGCAACTGTTGGGGCCCATGACACATACCATATACTGCTTTCATACCACTTTCATAGTGTTATATCCTGCTTGGTGTAGATGTGTCATGGGCCCCAACAGTTGTCAGTGCACTTCAGTACCACTATAAAGCAGTAGTGTAGATCCTGCAGTGCAGTTCAATCAATCTATAAAGTAATAGTGTGGCTCCTGGCTTTTATATACCGCTTTCATAGTGGAATACCCTGCTTGGTGTAGCTGAGCACACAGTATAGCAAAAGCTTCAACGTACAGCAAAAGCTACAAAAGTAGGAATGAGTGAAGTTAATTTCAGATACATTGAATGTCTCACTTATACTTTATTCAAGTGATTTTAACATTAAGATGTTATGTAGAACAGGTTTGTCTTAATTGTGTGCTGTGAAATCAGACCTGTGACCAAGGCCATGTTTGGGTGGGCACGCCCCTTTGGGGGCTGGACATGTTGGTGGGCACCCCCTCATAGGGTGGCCATGTTGTCCTCCTTTTTGGTTTCCAAAATATGGTCACCCTAATCTATACTGGCTTCATCGAGATGGACACAAATGGTTGCCAATACATTTTCAAAAACTTTTACGTGACAAAGGTCTTTCTTTTCTCCCCACCCCCACTGTTAACTGCCTTTTCACCCTCAATCTTTAACCAATAGTTCTGAAAATTTCAGGTTATGCAAAATAGGCATTTCTTTCTGTCATGTGGAATTTTTGGAAAGATTGGTGAAACCCTTTTGATTTTCGTAAGTTTATAACAACCCACCCACCCTGATTTCCATGTAAAATTATGGAATGCTTATTTTGTTGATTACCTTTCTCTATTGGAGGCATGATTGTGCCTCCAATAATATATGCCTGCTGAGTCCATTAATGATCACAGCTCTGTCCTAGGTAAGCAGAGTTACCCATTTCTTTCATTCCCTTTGAAGAGAATGGTAACTAAGCATTAACTTCTTCTCCTGAAGAATGTTCCATATAAAGCACTGAGAATCCACAAAGATCTGGGGAAAGGAAAGAGACCCTAGCCCTAGATTATCCTAATTTAATTCTGAAATTTAGTGCAGGAAAGAAGAGGGTTGAAATTGGTTGGTAACTCTCTGATATTCAGTGAGGTGAGTGGTTTAAATTACTCTTTGATATTGGAAAACAAATATAATTACTTTAGGCCACAGACTTCTTCGCTGGAGCCAGAATAGATTTCTTGTCCATGCTGGCACTAAATGGTGAGGAGCTGGTTACTAATGATTAGAAACCTACGCTTTAAAAACCTGTCTGGAAGAAAAATGGCCCATTTTTCCCTGTCTGGGAGTGCTGCCTGGGATACCCTCTGGACGCCATGCTGTGTTGCTCTACACTGGGTTCACCCCCAGCTAAACTGCTTGCATCTTTCGCTGGGTGTTCAGCATCTGTGCTTAGAATATTTCAGTCCCTGACTGGACACCCTTTTGTATCGCATTGGAATGAGACAACTGCTGTTGGCTTCAGCAAAGCATAACAACTGCATTTGTGACTTTACCCCAGGGCATATTTAGATTTGTCAATACCTGCCCAGCACAGCCCCACCCGCCCATGTGTGGCTATGACATTTTTCATGTTGAGGTTATCATGAACAAGAACAGGCTCAGGAGCAATAATAATTATAATAATAATAATAATAATAATAATAATAATAATAATAATAATAATGTACATAGAGCTGCCCTCCTGCCTGAAAGGAATCAAAACTGGAATCAGTGTAGAGTTTATTCATAGGACTATCCCACTATCCATACAAGTATGCAATGAGTCTATGGCTCGCGGTCAAATGACATGTGATGCTAATTATGTCAGTGGGAGTTGTATATTTAAGATTTCACACCGGCTGTTGGCAGCTGTGACAGCTTCCCTCCTGAGCCAAATGGCTGCTGAGGAGGGTGTGTGTGGTATTTTAAAGTAAAACAAAAAAAATACACACGATTTTGGCTTCAGCCTCCAGAAATGGCTCAGCATTCCTTCTGCCCGCCATCATCTTTCACCTTCAGTGGGAGGAGGGAGTGGTTCTGTGGGGAGGATATAGGGGGCCTATCCCCCTTTTGCTGACCATCATCAGCCTTTTTTTTAAAAAAAAGTATTTGGCAAAAAAAAAAAC